>NC_056524.1:273789700-273893311 GCF_019175285.1 Sceloporus undulatus
TGGACTCTTAGGATGCATGCATCATTGAAACACCATACCTCCACTGTGACTCGAAGCAGCTTTATTTTGGCTGTCTGTAACAGGCCTCTGTGATTCCATGAGTCAATATTGATGCTCAAGTTGTTTTGTGTGCAGGAGCTTAGTCCTTATCACCTCCCATGTCAACCATGAGGAAATGACCCACTCATGCTGGAGTGTTTGTTTGTTTGTGGTAGGTGGGATCCCAGTGATCGGTGCATGGAGGAAAACCCATGGTTCCATTGTCCTACTACTTGATGGGGTTTTGCCTTACTAGGATTTGGAACTTCCAAAGGGGTGGATAAGGAGTAATTAAGCTGGTTCCACCAGAAGTCTAATGGTTCCAGATGGTTTGGGGGACATATCCAACTGCCTTGGCAAATGATTGTGCAGAAGCCTTGGTTGGGATATGGCCCAGTTGATATTATCACTTCTGAGCTTCTTCTCCTGATAAACAAGCTACCTGCTTTTCTAGGTGACTGGGTTCATGAAACAAGTGAGATGGCCACTAGAGTAAAGTTATCCCAGAATGTATTGCAGTTATATCTTCATAATTAGGAAAAGGAATTAATAACAAGTAGCTAGAAACAACTGTACCCAAATGGCACAAATGTAGTGCTGGCCCAATAAACAAGAATTGCTGTTCCTCCAAGTCAGATAGCCCAAAAAGAGCTGATCTAGGAAGTAATACCAGCATGAATTTACCCAAAAGAAGTCAGGCCAGGCTAACCTTGCCTCTCTTCTGTGGGATTGCTAGCTGGGAATATCCTCAGCATAATATACAGTATCTTGATTTCAGCAAAGTGTTTGACAAGGTTTCTAGTTAAATCCCTCTCGAATGCTACAAATAACAGTAAAACTCAGCAGAAGGAAATATGAAGACTTGTGTTTAGTTATGTTTAGTCCGAAGAAAAGAAAATTTAAGTGGGGAAATGATCGTGGTTTTCAAAGAACTGTCATGCAGAAGATGGAATAAAGTTATTCCCTATTGCTCCAGAGAATAAGCCCCAAAGGGCAGATATGCCAGGAAAGCCAAGTTCTCTCTGTTTATACCATAGCAGTGAGCGGTTTCTGGTAGGTGAAGAGGAAGCGTCCTTTCTTCATCCTTTCCTATGCATCACATCTGCTGCAATGACCATATTTAGCTAATCTTCTGCTGTAAGAAGACAACGGAAACTTGGATTGTGCAAGATTGTCTTGCTGGCCTCTCTTTCCCTGATACCACGCCCAAACCTACCCAATAAAGATAAATCAATCCAGGTTCAGGTGTGATTGCAGAGTTATACACTTTTGCTTTCCACATCTTTACAGAATACCGCCTGCTGCCAGTGTTTTTGTGTATGGGAAGCGACGTCTCTGGGTAGTTTAGCCCTTGAGAATTTGTATCTCAGCCTTGCTAAGCGGATGAGCCGCTGCAAAGACAGTGACTTGCTCAAGGCCTTCCAAAGATTTCATGGTGGAATTTTGGGCATCTTAGGATGCGATAGTACATCTCTCCATCACTGATCTATGTTGGCCCTCCATTCTAGGTTCCAGAATATACGCTAAGGAAAGTAACAGAGAAGAGTACTCAGATGCTATGAACTTTGCAGAATTCCTGCTGAGCCCAAGATTTGGAGACTGACCTTCCATTTGCAGCTTCTTACCTTTATCTGTATATTGCTTGCACTTGTTGGAAACACAAGAATGGAGAGTCCAATGAAAATATTCCCTAATTTTTTTCCTCCGGGGGAAGGTGGACTTGAAAGGGGAGAAATCTGAATGGAAAAACCCCACCAGAGATGGAAGAGGGCTTTAAGGACGCATCAGTCTTCTTCTGCCGCATTTGTTGGGAAAGTGAAAAGATCCATGCAAAGTTACCAACAAAGCATCATGTGCCCATCAACCCTCTTTCTTAAGACTTAAGAATTATCTTAAGAATGATCACCACTATTATAATCATAATTCATAATTTAATGTAGGTGGTCCTATCTCTGAGTGTGTAAAACAGCCACTCACAAATTGTTTTCTTTTCTGCATGCTAAGCTGACTTTACAGATACACATAAAAGACTAGAGCCGAGAAAGTTACTTTTAGGCAGGAGGACTATAATGACAAAACATCATCTTACACTGTTCAGTTATGGATGGTTTTAGCATGGAGATATATTGACCTTACTTAAACACCTATGTAAGGCTATTATATATATTACAATTTTTCTCTGCACAGTGTTTAGTATACAAAGGGATCTTGTAACACCTTTGAGACTAACTGTGTGAAAGAAGCTGTAGCATAAGCTTCCATAGTCTACTTCCTCAGATGCAAGGACTGACCTGGTGCCCAGAAAGGACCTTTATCATCAGACTGTCTGAATAGCCATAGAAATGCAAAATTTGTGGGTACAGTAATGCGGCAACAAGATAAGCTTTACCTATGGTCACTCCATTCATCTGAGGAAGGAGACCAAGTCTATGAAAGCTTATGCTATTGTGTTTTGTATTTTTAACTTGTTAGCTGCCCCGATTGTTCTCAGACATATTATTATTATTATTATTATTATTACTTCTTTCACACAGTTAGTGTGTGAAAATAGTAGTAATAGCGCCATTCCATTCTGCTTTGGTTAGACCTCATCTGGAATATTGTGTCCATTTCTGGTGACCACAATTTAAGAAGGACGCCAAGAAGCTGGAATGTGTTCAGAGAAGGGTGCAAGGTCTGGAAGCCATGCCCTATGAGGAGAGACTTAGGGAATTGCTGGGGATGTTTAGCCTAGAGAAGTGAAGCTTAAGAGGTGATATGAGAGCCCTGTCTAAGTATTTGGAGGGATGTCATATTGAGGAGGGAGCAAGCTTGTTTTCTGCTGCTCCAGACATGGAGCAATGGATGCAAGCTACAGGGAAAGAGATTCAGCCTCAATATTGGGAAGAACTTCTTCACAGTAATAACAGAAGAGGACACTGCTGCTTCGGAGGGTGATGGAGCCATCAGAGAGTGGAAGAGTCTCCTTCTTTGGAAGTCTTTAAGCAGAGGCTAGATGGCTGTCTGTCAGGGATGCGTTGTGTCCTCTTTTGTGGCAGGATTGAGGTTTGCCTGGATGGCCCTTGGAGTCTCTTCCAATTTTATGATCCTATGATTCTAAGAGCCAGCATGGTGCAGTGGTTTGAGTGTTAGATTGTGACACCATGAATCCAGCCATGGAAACCCACTGGGGGATTTTGGGCAAGTCACATGTTCTCAGCCTCAGAGGAGGACAATGGCAAACCTCCTCCAAACAAATCTTGCAGCAACAACAACAACAACAACATGACATGTTTGCCTTAAAGGTAAGGTAAAGGTATTCCCCATTGATAAAGTCATCAAGTTGTGTCTGCCCAGAGGGTGCAGTGCTCATCTCTGTTATTAACGCAAAGAGCCAGCATTGCCAGAGACTACTCTGTGGTCATGTGGCCAGCATGATTGAGAATGCTGTTTACCTTCCCACCAGAGTAGTACCTATTTATCTACTTGCATTTGCATGCTTTCAAATTACTAGTTGGCAGAAGCTGGGACTAGTGACTGGAGCTCACCCCATCATGTGGCACTCGGACCTTGAACTGCCAACCTGCCGATCAACAGAGTCAACATCTTAACCACTTGAGCCACTGCTTTAGGATCTCCATAATTCAGAAATGACTTGAAGGCACATGATTCTAAGACCTCTTTGCATAGTGATATTCCAGACAAGCACAGCTGAAGTCGCCTCAGTACTGAAAAGGACGCAAGCTGCCAGGAACTTGTTTTTCTTTAAGATGGGATTGCCCAATAATTTTTGTCTTCTGGAAGGCAGTTTCTCATGGCAGAGGGGAAATCATAAACCAAAAGATACAAGCAACAGCAGAGCTGGCGTTAGTTAATATTCCCCTCTGCCCCATTTAAATGCCATGTAACTGCAAACTACTTTATAATACTCCTACTCCTTCTTGCTAGACAGGTTCTGGCTCATGACTGGAAGGCAGGTGGCATCCTGGGGATCTCTGCATCAGAACACAAAACACTGGGAAATGGTTCAGAGAAATTAACAGTCAGAGATTACCATAAAGCGTCCGTCAACCCCTGCAATAAGTGTCAAAATCAAATTAGGGAACTTCAGCATAGTTGGAAAGAAATGAAGGATAAAAAGTATGTCTGAGGACCTTTGTAACGTTCTTTTTTAACTGGACAGAGCAGACCCTCCGATCAGTTCAGATTCACATCATAAGGATCTGCCACTCTTTACACCACCCAGTTTTGCAATAAGGAGCTGCCTCTTGGCAGGCTTTTGCTAACAAATAAAACGCTTGATAAAGGGCACTTTATCCTCCTGAAGTCTGTCCTCTCAGCGTTGGGTGTATCACTATGGAAGCCTTCCACCTTTATTGACACTAACCTCAGGATGCCTATCGTAACACAAGTCTTTGTGTGTACCCTGCAAGATGGGATAGATTGTTAAACAACAGAAGAGAGGTCACTTTCCTTTCTTTCCTAGAAATTCAGGATAACTACTTTGTAAGTCCTAGTTTGTAGGTCACTGAAGTGCACTTGGCCTTCCGTATCCACAGATTCAAGCATCCATGACTTGAAGTATTCAAGAATATTTAAATCCCCCACCCCCCAAAAAACCCCTTTGATTTTGCCATTTTATACAGGGACACCATTTGACTGCACCGCCGTATATAATGTGAACATCCACAGATTTTGGTATCCACAGGAGGTCCTGGAACCAAACCCCAGAGGATACCAAGGGCCCACTCCACGGTGTAATATCAGCAAACATCTGAGACAGAATGCTTTTATAAAGGGTTTCTATGTCTGCGCAGTGCTGTCTTCCTACTCATCTTCCTACTCATCCTCTGTCTATCTGGAGGTTTACATAGCTGCACTGACTTTGGGAAGAAGGTGAAGGAGGGGGGCTAACCACATACTTTGACTTATGGCAATGTTATGAATTAGAGGCGTCCAAGTCACCTTACCAGAAACATCCCTCCTCAGGCCTTGTAGAGTCAGGGCCCCCATGGCTTTCTCAATTGTGTCTATCCATCTGGAAAGTGGTCTTCCTCTTTTTCCTACTGCCGTCTTTGTTGTTGTTGTTGTTGCTGTTGTGTGCTTTCAAGTTGTTTCTGACTTATGGAGACCCTAAGGTGAACCCATCACAGGTTTTTCTTGGCATTTTTCATCTGCGGGGGGGGGGGGGGGGTTGCCATTGCCATGTCCCCAGGCTGAGAGAGTGTGACTCAGAACTGGGATTTGAATCCTGGTCTCCAGAGTCATTGCCTGACACACAAAGCACTATGCTTTGATTGCCCTTCTACATTCTTCTTGTTGTTGTTACCTTCAAATGGTTTCTGACTTGTGGCAACCCTAAGGCAAGCCTCTCAGCAAATTTCATCAGAGGAGGTTTGCCCTGGCCTTCAGCTGAGGCTGAGAGGCCATAGGGTTGCCATAAGCCAAAAATGACTTGGAGGCGCACAGCAACAACAATAACAACAAGGTCTTCAGCCTTCTCTGGCAAAGAGTGCTCTTGCCTCACAAAACTACAAACCCCAGAATTCTGTAGGATGGAGCTGTGGCAATTAAAGTGGTGTCAAACTGCATTATTTCTACAGTGCAGACGCAACCTAAGTAGTAAACCTGTGTAAATTTACAGCACTTTATAAATAAAAGTTAATAATAATAATAATAATAATAATAATAGTTGATGCAGAATACCAGCAAACGTCATCAATGTGTTCCTTCCAAGCCCTGTGCATATTTCATCTGCATTCATAGCAATATCCAGATTACAGGAAGCAATGATTTCACTTTATTCAGTGCAAAATAATCCTGTGTTCATTTCTAGTATTTGAAGAAGACCATTGAACAAATGGAGTGTGTCCAGAGGAGGCCAACCAGCAAAAGAATAGGGACATGGAAACCAAATCCTAGGACAAACTGGGTATGTTCAAAGAGCTAAACTATCCATAGCCTGGAGAAGAGAAGATTAAGGGGAGATATGACAGCTGTCTTCAAATATCTGAAGTGACCCACAATTTTGGACACATTTCTCATTTATGGGGGGTTTTGGGGAAGTTTGGAGGACTTTTAGGGGGTTGGGGAAACCAAACAGCTGCAGTTTTACCTGGTTTGGAAAATTGTGGCTGGATTTTGGACACAAACGTGAAACAGGATGATGTAGCAGTTTGACCATAAGCTCTTAACAAGTCTAAGGATTGGGACTGATTGATTTCTTTCAGAGCAATGGCCTGTCTGTAACAGGCCAATGAAACAGTTGTGAATGATATGTTACCTATTTCCAGTGACCTATCTTGAATTGTGGAGAGCCAGCAGGGTTTGGACCTTGGATTAGGACTCTGGAGGATAGGCTTCAAATTGCCGCTTGGTTATGGAAACCCAGTGGATGAGTTTGGGCAAGTCACACTCTCTCAGCTTCAGAGGAAGGTGAGGCAAACCCACTCTGAAGAACTTCTGCCAAGAAAACCCTGTGAGAGGCTCTGTCTTTAGGGCGGCCATAAGTCAGAAACAACTTGAAGGCAGATGACAACAACAACAAAAACGTCAAATGGTTAGTTCTAGCTTGGGATGACCCACTCAATCATTGAGAACATGTCAGGATTCAATAGGTCTACTATAGTCAGGAATAACAACTGGATTTAGGCCAGGGGTTGGCATTGTGCAGACCTCCAGTCGTTGAACAACAACTCCCAGCATCTTTTACTGCTTGTCATAATGCCTGGGGCTGCTGGGACTTGCAGTTCAACGATATCTGGAGGGTTGCCCAAGCCTCACCCACAATTTTACTCACTGAGCAGGAAATAACAACATCATGGTTATTTATAACCAGCAGGTGGGACAAATGACTTTTTAAAAGGCATGCGTCAAGCTCTGATGTGAAGCTTTATCTAGAAATGCTGGGGATGAAAAGTGAGTATATCTTCATGCAAAACAAAACAAAACCAAAGAAAGGTTCTGCCATTGATAGGAAGTTTGCTGAAGGATGTTGAATAAGTACGGCTATGGGATAGTCACTTGGGAAAGGCAAGTCTTTAGAGAGAAGGAAGACTTTTATCTTGGGTCAGATTACTAGCTGCTCTGTAGACAGGGAGTGCATCTGCATTGCAGAAAGAATCCAGTTTGACATCACTGTAATTGCTGCGGCCCCAGCCTTTGGAATCCTAGAATCTATAGTTTGACCAGATTTTGAGCCTTCTCTGCCAAAGAGAACTATAAATCCCAGAATTCTGTAGGATGGACCCATGACAGTTAAATGGAGTCGAACTCCATTATTTCTACAGTGTAGAAATCTTCTGTGAACTGTCGTGATTTGCCAGGGACGGTCCAGATTAGTCCTCCGTCATCCCATTTCTTCAGCTGCTTTTAAATATCCTGGTTTCAATCTCCTCCTCCCAATTTCCTTCTCAGTTGACTTCCATCAGGATGAAAAGATGTCCTCACGGCAAAGGAGGACAAGGCACCGCAAAGTGGCAGCTCCAAGCTCTCTGTTTTGGGCTGTAGGCTCCATCATCCTCAGCCGGAAAGGCCATTTTGTTGATAACTGCCGTCAAGGGGGCTTGGGCATACGGTAGTTCTATGAATGAAGGACCGCCAAGAGCCCTGGTCATCAACTGACAATGGATGATGGGCGTTGTAATTACAAGTGACAGGTTCTTCATGCCCTGCTTTATGACATTCTGCCTTTCTTCTCTGCCAGGAGTCCATATTTATTGATTGCTATGTTGTTTTTCAGATGCCCATAAGCCCTAACCTTTCAGGCTTATATCAAAAGGTAAGCTATTAATATTTTAACGCAGACAATAATAACTCTGTACTTCTAAACTGAACACTGGGCTTCCTGCCGAAAAGGTCCCCATAAACAGCTTATAATAAAAGGACGACATCCATTCAGTTGACATTAAAGGAGGCTCCTGAAAGCAGGGAGAAGACCATGAGGTCTGGCCCCTCTTCCAAAATGGTCCAAAGAGAAGATGCCAAGAAGGCCGTGAGGCTCATTGCCACCTGCAACACCTGCGATGCCAGGATGCCCCTGTTATAAAAGGACATCGCTTATAAAGTGGGATCTGGCAGCCAAAAAACCCACCAAGGGAATTCTAGGCTGCGTCAGCAGAAGTATAGTCTCCCTAGATCAAGGGTCTGTTTGGGTCAGACCTCCCCTGGGTTATGATGGTTCCCAGTTCTGGGCACCAGAGTTCAAGAGGGATATTGACAAGCAAAGCGAGGAGGCAGCTAAGAAAGCGGACTGAATTCTAGTGTCTAGATGAGAAAACATTTGCCATGGCTGCTGGTCTAGATCAAGGGAAGTCATAGTGCCGCTCTGGTCAGGCCCCACCTGGAAGACTGAGTCCAGTTCTGGGCAAAGCAATTCAGAAAGGATGTGGAGAAACTGGAGTCCAAAGGAGGGCGGCTGAAATGGCGAAGGGTCTGGAGACCATGGAGCCCTATCAGGAGAGACTGAGGGAACTGCTGGGGATGTTTAGCCTGGAGAAGAGAAGGTTCTGACTCAATATCTGAAGGGAGGTCATGTTGAGGAGGGAGAAAGCTTGTTTTCTGCTGCTCCAGAGAACAGGAGACAATGGAGCCAAAGAGACTCCAGCTGAACATGAGGAGGGTCTTCCTGAGAGTCAGGGCTGTTGGACAGGGAACACTCTCCTTCTTTGGAGCAGAGGCTGGATGGCCATCAACACAATCAACACAACACACTTTCGTCGTCGATACTGAGATCTAAAGGCAGGGCTTTCATTTAGCTGTTCATTTCTGTCGCGACTATCGAGGCCACTGCCTCCGGAGGCCCGCTGTTTCGGAGCCGGTTTTTAAGCCGAGGCTGGAGAAGGGTTTGCAGCTTTTGTTTTCCTCGGAAGTCCTACATTCTGTGGCGCTTGTCCTCCTTCCAAGTTCCGAGGGCCTTAGGCCTCAGCAAACTACAAGCCCCAGAGTGCCTTGAGGCATTAAAGGGGGCTGCTCCCTCCGTCTTGGCTGGGCCTTCGTCTCCTGTGGCGCTATTCACCATGATTGTTATTTACTGCTCTGTTCATTCCTTTCCCGCCCTTTTCCCGTGCGAATAAAACCCTGACAAGAAAAGAGCTTCAGTTAAAAGCAAATGGAGTGACTCCAGTCCGAAAACGGAGGAAGGCTCTTTAGAGAAGGAAACACGTTTTGAAAAAGAGAACGCTCAGGGTCACAGCAGGAAGGGCGCCTCAGGCAGAGCAGGAAACTAGTGCGCATGCGCGCCTCAAAGAGATGAGAAGAACCCTCGCTTCGGGATCCGTCGCGTTTTGTCCCCTCCGAGCCGCCGTCCATTCCATTTTGCTTCCATTCAGTTTTGTCCTCTCTGAGCCTCCGTCGCCCCTCAGCTTTCCCTCTCCGGAAGCGGAAGCGAGGCGTGCGAGGGAGCGAGCGAGGCATCATGGCGTCCCGCGGCGGCTCCGGGAAGCGTGGCGGCGGCGGCGGCGGCGGCGGCTCTGGTTCCTCCCGAGGCCCGGAAGGCCAAGAGGAGCCCCCGCCTCCGCTGCAGGCAGTGCTGGTGGCAGACAGCTTCAACCGGCGCTTCTTCCCCGTCTCCAAGGACCGGCCACGGGTGAGGCGAGCAGGGCTTCCCTTTCCTTCCCTCGCCCAGCGCCTTTGAGTAGCCTCTCGGAAGGCCAGGGGACGAAGGCAGCCCCGAGGGCCAGGCAGGAAGACCTGGACCCCGAGGGCCAGCCAGCCTCCCTTCTCCTGCCAAGCCTTCCTTCCCTGGGAGAGAGGGCCCTCCAGCCGCAGTCTCCCAGGAAGGAGTGCCTTCCCCTGTCGGACAGCCCTTTCTGTCTGGAGGTTCCTCCGAATGTCGAGCTGCAATCGCTTTCCCTGCAGCTTGCATCCATGGCTCCATTGTTCCCTAGTCTCTGGAGCAGCAGGAAACAAGTCAGCTCCCTCCTGAGTCTGACATCCCTTCAAATACTGAACCTGGTGACAACAGGGGAGACAAGGCCTTCTCGGTGGTTGCCTCCAGCCATCAAAGCCCTCCAGCCTCTGTTTGAAAACAGCCTCCAATGAAGGAGACAGACACACACTCGGATGCAACCTCTTCCCATGTCAAATAGCCCTTTCTGTCAGGAAGGTCCTCCGAATGTTGGGCTGGAATCTCTTTTCCTGGAGCTTGCATCCATGGCTCCATTGTTCCCTAGTCTCTGGAGCAGCAGAAAACAAGCTTGCTCCCTGTTCAATATGGCATCCCTTCAAATAGTTGACTAGGGCTCTGATCATATCCCCTCTGAACCTTCTCTTTTCTCCAGGCTAAACATCCCCAGCAATTCCCTCAGTCTCTCCTCAAGGGCCTTTTTGGTTTCCAGGCCCTTCACCATTTCAGTCGCCCTCCTTGGGACACAGTTCCAGCCAACATTGGCTTTGAATGTTAATATTGTAATCATTTTTATTTTAATGTATCGATTTTGTACATTTTTGCTTGTATTGTTTTGTAATATTGTGAGCTGCTTTGTCCTGGTTTTGAGGAAAGGGCAGAATATAAATAAAGATGATGATGATGATGATGATGATGAGAAGTCCTCCATTGCTCTGCTCAGGTCCTGCAAAGTCAAACCGGTGACCTCCTTCATGGAGTGCCTCCGTCTTCCAGGCAGCCTTCTGCTCTTTCTGCTGCCTCTTGCCTTCCAGAGAAGCCTCAGGGCTGAACCTGGGAGGATTTTCATAGAGGAAACTTAGGCTGTTCCCTGAGGCTGCATCCGCACCCTGGAATTAATGCAGTCTGACACGGCTTTCGCTGTTGTGGTGCATGCTATGCAATCCTGAGATTTGGAGCTTGCTCTGGCACTGAAGCGCTAAGTATCTCACAATGCTAGGGTTCTCCAGGAGAGAGGCACGGCAGATGAAGCAGCATCAAACTGAATGAAGTCTTCAGCATGGCAGCAGCCTAAGTTGTGGTCTTCCCCCACAGTGGCAGTAAAGGAGCAATGAGCAAAATGCTGCTTTGGTATCACTCAAGAGTTTTCCCATTCATCATCCTTTCTGGCTCTTGTTTCTCAGGTCCAAAACACACGGCAGAAATAATCCAGTTTGAAACTGCCTTAACTGGCCTGGCTCGATGCTAGGGAATTCTGGGAACTGTAGTTTTGTGAGACATTTACCATTCTCTGTTGGTGCCACAATAAGCTACAATTCCCAGGATTCCCTAGCAGTGAGCCAGGGCAGTTAAAGCGGTCTCAAACTGGATTATTTCTGCAGCATGGATGGGACCCAAGTCCATTTCCTTCAGTCATGCCCGTTTAATCTGGTTCAGCATTTCCCCAGTGCTCAGCTTGTCCTGCAGATGTATTACTATCTTAGTCACATAGATCATGGTCTGTCTTGAGTCCCAAGCATTTGAAATGTTCATGAGCGTTCTGTGTTGCTCATTGCCTCAGCTCCCTTGAGAGGCAATGGAGACATCGCTGCCATAGATACATGAGCATAGGTGGCTTACACAATGGCTAATTTCATTAGGCATTCTTTATTATTTAGACCCCTTCAGCATGACAAAATGTCAGATCTATTTTGTGAGCCTCTGCCTTGTGAAGAGGTGTTTTGCTTTTGGTAATGGTCTGGGTGAGAAGAAGGCAAACAGAGGTCCAAAACACATTTAACCTTCTCTATCAGAGAGCTCTGGTGCCACAATAAACTACAATTCCCAGGATTCCCTAGCACTGAGCCAGGGCAGTTAAACTAGTCTCAAACTGGATTATTACTGCAGTGTGTCTTGGTCCAGAAAAAGCTTTCCCATCAATGTTATCTTCACAGTGAAAATATATTAATGTATCTGTTTTCCACAATGCACTCATCCCTCCGCATTTGCGACATTGACTTTTGCGGATTTGATTATTCGCTTATTTTATTAATATGCTCTCTCTAGGAATCTCTCGGTCCTCCAGCGCAATTCTATGGTCAAGTTTAACCAAAAGTCGCACTGAAGGACCTATAGAGATTCCCACAGAGAAGACTTTGCTGGGCACTTGTAGCTCCTCCAGCGCAATTCTGTGGTTAGTGTCTGTCAGACGTTGACCACAAAGTTCCACTGGAGGACCTAGAGATTCCTAGAAAGGTGTCCTCTCAGGTAAAAACATGGTGTTTTTGTTATTTGCTGTTTCCCTACATTCACGGGGATCCTTGCCCCTAACCCCAGCGAATGTGGAAGGGCGAGTGTAGCTAGAAAGCCAGCAGGTGACGCAACAGATTGTCTTTGACGGGTGTGTAAAAGAACGCCTCATTTGCTTAAAATCTCAGCCTAGTACAGGACTGGTCCTTTTTTCACTGGCTTTGCTCCTTTGAACTTAATTTCAGTTTGTCAGGCTAGAGTTAAAAAAAGAAACTTTGATGTTATCACTAAATTACCCATTGATTATTTGTTGTGCTTCTAGTAAGTATTCCTGATGTATAGCATTTTCCAAACACCTGATAGCCAGGTTTTAATAAGTCTCTGGTATTTGGGAAATGGTAGACCAGGAATAGCAGGATGAAGGGCACATGTTTGAGATACAGGAGCGGTGCCAGTTCCTCATTTTAATGGCATTCTGAGGCTGGTTCTCCTGGATTCAAATTCACCATTTTGTTGGTCACGGCGCATGCCGTGCTGCCTCCACAGTTTGGACATTTAGATCAAAAATGTCTTGTGTACCATGCTTTCCAGATTTGTAGAATATTGCAGAGGTGGCCTGCAGATGAAGTAAGAAAAGGTTAGGTGCTGGTTTGGTTTTGTTTGTTCTTGCGGATAGTTTAGTGGTCTTCCCACATCCTGACACAGAAGAGTAATAGTTTAAAGGGACCATACAGATGGTTGCGTTAAAATTATTGTAGCTTTCATTTTTGGAAAGACAACTTGCACTAGTTTTTTATTATTATTATTATTATTGCATTCAGGAAAACCTTCCTGCTCTAATCAGATAACTTGGGTCTCTCTTTTCTGTTTGTTCATATTCTTTTATTCCAGGGACACATTCAGAATGTTGACCTTCATTCTCTCTTTGGTCAACAACACACTGCAGAAATAGCCCAGTTTCAGACTGCTTTAACTGCCCTGGCTCAGCGATGGGGAATCCTGGGAATTGTAGTTTATTGTGGCACCTGACAGCTCTTTGTCAGAGAAAACTAAATGCCTCACAAAACTACAGTTCCCAGGATTCCCTAGCATTGAGCAAGAACAGTTAAAGTGGTCTCACACCACTTTATTTCTGCAGTGTGTTTTGGACCCTTGTTTCCTGCGTCCAGCACTACGCACATTTTATAGTGATGCCAGTGACTTTCCGTAATGAAAAAGAAAATTAAGACTGAAAGCCTTTGGCTGAATTTTAATGTCTGGAGTGCTCCTGTTTTCTAAGAGGGAGAAAGCCTTACATCCAAGCTTATGAAAATTCCTAGTTTTTCCTGAGAGGAGCTTAGACCTGTTGGTAGCCATCTGAGGAGGGATGAGCGTCCGCTCCCTCCCTCCCTCAGGATCCTAAATATTAATGCCTGTCCTCAGCATGGAAGGGGAAACGTCCTCCCCCTGGACGCCTTGTTAATTTTAATGCTGGTTTCTGCACTAGGCTTTTGTAGCAGCCTCCCTGGGATAGTAATTGCTCCCATCCTTGAATAGCTTGGCTTCTGTTGAAACAAATGTTTGGTGTAGAAGATGAGTCACCCTCTTCTGTCTTGTTCTATCAGAAGGGAAGGTACTCCCAGGGAGCACTCTCTACTCTGCATCATTTCTGGTAGCTCAGCAGGCTTTACTGGAGAGCCTTTTGGAGCAGCCTGGCGCCAGATTAATTGCTGGTGTGATTTCTCTCCTTATGGCTGGCAAAAACTCCTTATTAAAAACTGGCATTTGTTATTTCCTCGTGAAAATGCTAGATGGGTTTAATCTGTGATCAGGAGAGCTTTTACAAAGGAAATGGGAATTAGACAGCAGTTCTAATGATAGTCTTGAGCGTCGATTGCTCTTTGATGTTATCTGCCCTCGAGTCGACTTTGGCAACCCTGGGGACAAGACACCTCCAAGGACCCCTGTCTTCCACTTCTCTGCAGATTTCTTGCAAGCCCATGCCTGTGTCCCCCATGATTGAGTCCATCCATCTGGCAAGCGGTCTTCCTCTCCTCCTCCTCCTCTCCTCTACCATTCCTAGCATTCATAGAATCATAGAATCGTAGAATTGGAAGAGACCACAGGGGCCATCCAGTCCAACCCTCTGCCCTGAAGTAAATCCATATCAAAGCATCCCCGACAAATGGCCATCCAGCCTCTGCGTAAAGACCTCCAAAGAAGGAGACTCCAGTACACTCTGAGGGAGTTTGTTCCACTGTGGAACAGCCCTTACAAGGTTCAGGAAGTTCCTCTTAATGTTGAGATGGAATTTTTTCCTGCAGCTTGCATCCGTTGTTCTTGGTCCTGTTCTCTGGAGCAGCAGAAAACAAGCTTGTTCCCTCCTCGATGTTTAAACAGGGCTACCATATTATTATTATTATTATTATTATTATTATTATTATTATTATTAACCTTTATTTATAAAGTGCTGTAAATTTACACAGCGCTGTACATACAATCTTTTAATTAGACGGTTCCCTGCCCTCAGGCTTACAATCTAAAAAGACACGACACAAAAGGAGAAGGGAATGGTGGTGGGGAAAGGGATTAGGTCCAGCAGTTCATCTCTACCTCCGAGGCCTGGACCAAGGCAGATGGACTGGAGGGAGGACTTGGCTTCTTGGAGCTAGCCTGCCTCTCTCTCCCTCAAGATGGTGGCTGAAGGGAGGGCTTCTCTTCTTCCAGGCAGGCCTGGTGGGGCTAGCCTGCCTCTCTCTCCCTCAAGATATCACCTCTTAATCTTCTTTTCTCCAGGCTAAACATCCCCAGCTCCCTGAGTTGTTCCTCATAGGGCATGGTTTCCAGGCCCTTCACCATTTTAGTCACCCTCCTTTGGACACATGGCTCCAATTTCTCAATGTCCTTTTTGAATTGTGGTGCCCAGAACAGTACACAATATTCCAGGTGGGGCCTTACCAAAGCAGAATAGGGCGGCACTATTACTTCCCTTGATCTACACACTATACTTTTATTGATGCAGCCTAAAATTGCATTGGCCTTTTTAGCTGCCGCATTGCTCTGTTCACTCATGTTCAACTTGTGATCTACGTGGACTCCTAGATCTCTTTCACACATATAAGTCTCTCACTCAGCCAGGTGTCCCCCATAATCCTATATCTGTGCATTTTATTTTTCCGCCCTAAGTGCAATACCTTACATTTCTCCGTGTTGAATTTCATTTTGTTAGCTTTGGCCCAGCTTTCTAGTCTATTCAGGTCATTTTGAATCTTGATCCTGTCCTCTGGGGTATTAGCTATTCCTCCTAATTTGGTGTCATCTGCAAATTTGATAAGTATGCTCCCAATTCTGTCATCCAGGTCATTGATAAAGATGTTGAATAGCACTGGGCCCAGGACAGAGCCCTGTGGGACCCCACTGGTCACTTCTCTCCAGGATGAAAAGGAGCCATTGTTAAGCACCCTTTGGGTTCGGCCGGGCAACCAGTTACAAATCCATGTAACAGTTAATTTGTCTAGCCCACATTTTACAAGCTTGTATGCAAGAATGTCTTGGGAAACCTTGTCATTCATTAGTGTCACCACTCTCTTCCATGCCAGCATTCTCTGAAGATGTCAGCCACAGATGCTGGTGAAATGTCAGAAATAAACGCCTCCAAAACATGGCCACATATTTTCCAGAACCCAGCTTAGATATCTGGCACTTCTTGTTGCACAGTTTTTTAATGGTGGCTTGCTGCTGTGGTAAGAAAACACTTTTACTACTGAAATTTTAATGAGTGGCCTTATCTTGAGCAAACCCTCCTCCCCATGCTTACAATTGATCAAGAGAAAGTTAGGCAACTTTGACTCATGGCAACTCCATGGATCAATTCCTTTGAAGAGGCGGGATATAAATAAAACTTCTTATTATTATTGATAAGACACTTCTAAAAAAAACCCTGTCCTTAACTACTCTGCTCAGTTCCTTCAGACTCATGGCTATAGCCTCCATGACTGAATCTAGCTATCTGGTATGTGGTTTCCATACCTCTTTTTCTCTTGACCTCTACCTTTCAAGTATTGTCTTTTGTGGTGAGCCCGCCTTCTCAAGATGTGGCCGACGCACAACAGGCTCAATCTAGTAGTCATCTTGGCTTCTAGGGAGGGCTCACGCTTGATCTGTTTGTTTGTCTTTTTGGCCATCCATGGTATCCTCAGCATCTTCTCCAGCACCACATCTCAAATGATTTTATTTTTTCCTATCCGCTTTGTCCCTTGTCTAGTTCTCACATCAATATGTGATGATGGCTTGGATGACTGAATTCTAATTTTAGTACTCAGTTTGTATATCTTTACACTTTGGGTTCTCCTTCTGATTTCTTGACTGCAGTCTCTTCTCATCAGTGATTGATCCAAGGGGTGGGAAATCTTTATTTCAGTTCCGTCATCTTCTAGATGGATGTCAGTCCTCAACGGCCATTATTTTTGTTTTCTTAATGTTCAACCTTAAACTTGCCCTCTAACTTTCTTCTTTACCTTTCTTTAGTTATTGTTCCTCTTACTAAATTTTAGCAACAGGAATATAAGTCTGTTTATCTGGTGTCCCCCCCCCCCTTTGTGGATCAAGTGGTGGGTTTTGGTTTAAATGAAATCAGAAGCAGGTTTCTAGAAAAACCTACTTAAGTTGACTTGCCTAGACTTTATGGAATGAAGCTGTTAGGTGGGGAATGTGTGGGAAGTCTGGTTTGTTCATTAGTTTATATATGTTAATAATAGAAATAGATTTTTAAGTGTGAAAAATAAACTTCAGATTCATATATTTTTTAAAAAGCTGCTAAATTAAAAGAGTTACTTGTGTAATGTAACATACAATTATGATTTAATTCAATATTTTGTATTTTGGTAGGCTGGTTTTCGTTTTCATGTGAAGATTGTGAATGTGCGGATAAAAAGGACAACATTTTTGCCTGACCTTTTGTTTGTTTGTTTGTTCCCTAGGCTCTGATTCCTTTGGCCAATGTGGCCATGATCGACTACACGCTGGAATTCCTCACGGCAGCGGGAGTGGAGGAAACCTTTGTCTTTTGCTGCTGGAAGTCAACAGAGATCAAGGAGCATATACTGTGAGAACAGACACCGTTTCTGATTGATCAAACAAGGAGTCTCTTCCTTTCATTTGTCAGTCTTTCTATGGCTTGACTAATGCAGGAGAGGTGAAAGTGGGGCTCTGGGGCCACTGGAAACCCCAAAGCTGTTTTGACTGCTGCTGACATTCACCCCAACTGCCCTGGCCCACTTTTTTTTGGCAAAAGAAGAAAGAGCAAATTGCTTTCTAGAAAGGCTGCTCCCTAGAACAGAGAACGGTTCACTTTTTAAATAAGTCACAGCCCCCCTGTCCACCATTTAACATAAAAGAAACAACAAATGTTTACTTTCAGCTGCTTCTGTTCTTATTTTGTTTTCTTTGTTGCTTGGTTGCATGTCAATCCAAGAAGGTCCTCTAGGGCAAGGAATTAGCTCACAGGTGCTCCTGAATTGTCCATCCCAATCAGCTGCTGTTAGTGTGGAATTTGAGAGCCACATCGCCCAGGGAACACAGCATAAACATCCTTACTATATTCAATTTGCATCACTTGATTCTTTTTTGGGACCATGACAGGTGACAGCGCATACCCATCATAAGCATTAGAATCACAGAATTTTAGAGTTGGAAGGGGCCATTCAGACCATATAGTTTAACCCTCTGCTCTGCACTCCTAAAAGATACCCATCCAACATATATTTAAAGACCTCCAACCAAAGAGAGCTTCTCCCCACTGGCAATCTATTCCATTGCTGAACAGTTCTTTCAGTAAAGAAGGTCTTTCTAATATTTAGGTAGAATATCTTTACTTGTAACTTGGTATGTGTTCTGGTCTCTGAAGCAGGGAAAATCAAGCTCACTACATACTCCTACAAGCCATCCCTTCAGATCAGGGGTAGGCAACCTTTTTGAGCCGGGGGCCGGGTTGCTGTCCCTCAGACAACTGGGGGGGCCGAAGCCAATAAATAAATAATTAAATAATTTTAAAAAAATAAATAAATAAACCGGGACAAATGTAGGACAGCACTTTCAAATGGTGGACACTTTTTTAAAAAAAAGTGGAGGACACGCAAAAAAAATTTGCTGATTTAAAAAAAAATGTTAATATAAATGCATGTTTCTGAGGCGTCTATAGACAGTTGCCCCCCTTGCCCCTGCGCGTGAGAGGCCAAAGGCCCCGGCGGCAAACGGCGGCAGGACCAGGCTGGGGCCGGTCCCAAGGCCTTGCCAGGCCGCATCCGGCCCGCGGGCCGCAGGTTGCCTACCCCTGCTTCAGATATTTAATTAAGTAAGATACTTCAGTAGTTAGATAGGTGCTACAGAGGACTTTGCTGCTGGACAGAGTTAAAAAATGTCATCTCTCAGATGCTAACAATAGTTTATGAAGGCTACTGGATTCTTTTTCCTGCACAGTGCCTTCATGACTGTGGTTATGGTGATATTTAATATACCCTGTTCATTAGTCATATCAGAAATAATAATAATAATAATAATAATAATAATAATAATAATAATAATTATATTTTATTTCCACCAAAGAATTGGGGCTCAGAACAGCTCGCAATTTGAAGGTACATACAAGAAATGCACCTTAAAATAAAATTAAACTTTTTACAATATTAAAACAATTCACATCCTAGTTTTAAAAAATAAAATACAATTAAAATATAAAAAGCCATTAAAAACAACTTAGGCCTGATTTAAACGGGCCTTTGCACCGCCCTGTCACGTGCTAGTGGTTGGCCGAGGATGCAGCATCCATACCGGCCTCGCCTCTAACACATGATGGGGCGTCAAAATGGCGGTGCCCTGTACACATGGGTGCCGCCATTTTGACGCAATGGATGTGTAGCGTCTGCACATCCCATTGTGCTGGCAACATCACGAGTGCGCCATTTGGCAGCTGAGGCTTTCCGCCGGCAGAAATGGAGATGGCGGCAGACCGCCCTTTTTTGGCGGTCTGTATCCCGCCTAAGTTAAAATGATACAGCAACTCCCAACCTGTTCTTTAAAAACCTTCTGTTTCTAAAAGCCCACCTGAATAAAAAGATTTTAGCATGCCAATGGAAACACAATGAGGAGGCCATCATGGCTTTCTTTAGAAGGGGGTTCCAGAGGCACCCACCAAGAAGGCCCTCTTTCGTGTTCCCCCAACTGTATAACAGAATAGGAAGGAACTTTCTGCTATCTATGCTGTGGAGATCTTTCTATTTATTCCTTTCTGTCTGTGTTGTCTCCCAGGAAATCTAAGTGGTGCCGTTCAAACTCTCCAAACACAGTGCGGTTTGTAACTTCAGACCTCTATCGCTCGCTTGGTGATGTACTGAGGGATGTGGATGCTAAGTCACTTGTCCGTTCTGACTTCATCCTTGTCTCAGGAGATGTTGTGTCCAATATTAATGTTTCCACAGCTTTACAGGAACACAGGTGAGTGTGCGGGAGAGAGATGTAACAACCTGGCATGCTGGGATGATTTGTGGCTTGTGAGGTGCATCACTTCAGTCAAAACCCCTTATCCCCCCCTTACTTCTTCATATAGGTTACGTCGTAAATTGGAGAAGAATGTATCTGTCATGACCATGATCTTCAAAGAGTGCTCACCAGGTCACCGAGCTAGATGCCAAGAGGATGACATTATTGTTGCCATGCACAGTGCTACCAAGAGAGTGTTGCACTACCAGAAAACCCAAGGACTGAAACGCTTCCGGTTTCCCATGGTGTGTTCATACAGGAAGACGTGACAAGTAGTCCAGTCAGTTCTCCCAAGAATCTATATCTGGAGAAACTGTGCTGTTCCTTTCAGGATGTAGAGTCCTCAAGACCTGGCCTTCAGATGCCAAAATCACTTTTACACTTGCTGTTGGGTATTTCATTCTGTCTCAGGCTCAAACTACTATCTCTACAATGGGCATAATATTGTCATACAGGGCCAGCGGATGGTTCAGTCAGAGAATGTTGTATGCCTAAAAAGTGGATGTTTTTATGGATGTTCTTCATTGGTGTAGTAAACTGTTTTAGTAGTTTGCTAGGTACCAAGCTCGTTTTTATGATTTTGAATAAGTATTTCCAAAAGTTGGAGCTGTTCTTGGCTTTTAGAAAAATAGTCTTTTTTTGGAAATCATAGGTAATTCAGTTGATAGCATACTGGAGAACTTCAGAAATACTTTAAGCCAGGGGTTGGCAATCTACGGCCCACGGGCCGCATGCGGCCCGCCGAGGCGTAGAATCCGGCCCTGCCGCAGATTGCCGCTGAGGCCTTTGTCCTCCGGCAAAAGCGCGCGGGGGCTTTGTCCTCCGGCGCAAGTGCGCAGGGCCTTTGGCCGCCGGTGCAGGCGTGTGGTGCCTCTAGCCGCCGGCGCAGACGCGTGGGGCCTCTGGCCACTGCCGCAGGCGCACGGGGGCCTTTGGCGTCCGGCGCAAGCGCACGGGGACTTTGGCGTCCAGCGCAAGCGCGCGGGGACTTTGCGCACGGGGCAAGCGGCGGGCAAGGAGGAGCAAGTGGGGGCAAGAGACAGGCAAGGGGGGCAAGGAGGAGCAAGTAGGGGCAAGAGGCGGGCAAGGGGGGATTGTCTATAGAAGCCTCAGAAACATGAATTTATATTAACATTTTTTTAAAAATCAGCAGATATTTTTGTGTGTCCTCCATTTTTTTCAATTTAAAAAAGGGTCCCCCATTTTAAAATTTTGTCCTACATTTGTCCTGGTTTATTTATTTATTTAATTTAAAAATTATTTAATTATATATATATATATATTTTTTGGCTTCGGCCCCCCGAGTTGTCTGAGGGACAGCAACCCGGCCCCCGGCTCAAAACAGTTGCCTACCCCTGCTTTAAGCAGACAGCAAGCTCAAGTTTTCACCCAAACTCTTTCAGCAGCTTCATATTGAAGTTGCTGTCAGAGAATGCCTAAGTGACTTTGATTATGCACCTTCTTTCCAGGCTTTTTGAGCAATGTAAACAGGCAATCGGAGTATCTCACCGTGGCAAAAAGCATTTTTTTTTATTCTCTATCTGGAAATTGATACCCTTTGCCGCAGGGGAAGTATGGAAAAAACACTCTTGATCTAGGTCGGGGTGAGAATTAGCCTGTGGCCTGCACTCACCCTACTGCTATCCACCTGAAACTGCCTAATGCTCAAAAATGCAGAACCAAAATAGAAAATCATACCCCTAAAAGCCTCTAAAAGGACATGATTCTCTATTTGAAGGCTGTTTTAACTCACTGGGTGCTTTATTTTTGTAGCACTCTGAGTTTTGGGATGAAGGGTGGGGATGGTGGATGGTAAGATAGTTTTTGCCCCCAGACTCTGCAGCCCATCCTTGATCTGGGTCCATGATTCTTGCGCTAGACATGAAAAATAAAAAAAAATCTGACTCTCATTCTGGATGACGTGACATGACTGGGAACGATGCTGGGTACCATACCTCAGAGCAGAGTATGTACTTTCCATGAGGTCTTAAGTTATAGCCAAGGTGGAAAAACCACAACTGACCAGAGCACTGAAGAGCAGACAGTACTGAATTAGATGGGCTAACCACCTCTCCTGATATGGGACGGTTTGGTATGTTCCTAAGGAGGATATGCAACATCCTGTTCTAGCAGTTTTGCTCAATGTATGAAGCCTTCTGGAAGTTGAGAAGCTGGTCATTTTAAATCTTGTTTCACAGTTAGAAAACTGGGGCAGATTTTTCCCAAGGCCATACTGGTTTCATAGTGGTGAACTGTATTGTGGTGTAAGAAAGCATGCATGGCCTTTCACAAGCAGGATAAAGTTCTTGGATTTAAAGCAGAAAACTTGTTGGGATTATTTAGACGTGGTTCTGATTTATAGAGAGGCATTTTTGGATTACTGCACTTTCTTTTCTGGTGTTATCAGGTGTTGGTAATATCAATAACTGTATAGGTTTCCAAGTGGGACTGAGTGTCTGGTGAGGTTCTTGTGGACTCTGTGTGCAAACAGGCACCCCTCCACCCCATGGTCCTCTCCAAGCACTTCCTCCAGTGAGGGCTCCAAAGTAGCATGAAGAATTTTGAATGTTACATACTCTCTGAGGAGCTCACATGTTCCTCACTATGTTTCCTTTCATTTTGTAGAGCTTGTTCCAGAGTAATATTGAAGAAGTTCAAGTACGGCATGATTTGTTGGACTGTCACATTAGTATCTGTTCCCCACAGGTAGGTTTTGCGAAATTAGGCTACTTTCACAGGCAGATGATGACCAAGATCCTACATGGCTGAACATTGTGTAAGAGGTCTATGTGCGGGATTTTGCTGTGGCTCCACAAGACTCAGCATTGCACAGCATGGGCATTGTGTTGCTGGTGGAGAGCAGAGTTGTTAGATCAGAGGAGCGTATGGCTAAATTCCCATAGCCAAACACAGACCAAGGACATCTTTGCTGGAACCACTTGGGTCTTCTCAAGGTCTCAGTGGATGATGTCTTTGGTTTGTTTCCCCTTCTTGCCATCAACAGTGGAATGGCTGGAGGTGAGGGCTATTGCAGTGCAGAGGTGAGTGGGCTTTGAATGCTGTGGAGGAAGGAAGAAAATACCAAACTCTGCAATGAAAAGAAGAAAAAAAATTAGGTGGATATATGTTTGCCTAATTCATTAATGGAATGCAGGCAATGTGTTGTTCAGGATGTTGGGTGGGTTTGAATCTGTGCCTCAGTTGTCCTTAACACAAACACAAAAGAGAGATTGATAAATAGACAGACAGACAAGGATGGGCCATGGGCTGCATGTGGACCTCGGTCCATTTTTGCGGTCCCTACAGAACCCTCCAGTGTTCCCTAGGCAGAATTCTCTTTTTTTTAAAAATGGGTTTTTAAATATTTCTGGAGGTAGAGGGATGGCATGTATGTGGGGTGGGCACAACTCCCCCCTAAGCTTGCTTTGCCCAGTTCCCATATCCAGTGGGCCATTGGTATCCACTGAGATTTGGTTCCAAAACCCCACATAGATACCAAAATCAGTGGATACTCAAGTCCCATTAAATACAGTGGTGCAGTAAAATGGTGTCCCTTATATAAAATCCGATTGTGGGAGAAAGGCAGGATATCAGTCCTTCAAATAATAAATAAATAAAATGGCAAAATAAAGGCTTGCTTTTTGGAATAGATATATTTTTAAAGTTTTTTAAAGCCATGGATGGTTGAATCCATGGATAAACAATTTGAGGGTATGAAGGACCAACTGTATAAACCAGAAGTGGATGTAGAGTCACTTCTGGTTTTTGTTTTAGTGGAAGTGGGGGGATTTGGGGGCCTGGTGATCCTCTAGTCCAGCCTTGCCAAAGTTTCCAACCCCAGGTTTAGAAGGACCACTGGAGTGGCAATATATAAGTCCCAAGTGCTTTCACTTGCAAATGTATTTTAGGCTGCAACTACACTGCAGAAATAATGCAGGTTGACACCATTTTAACTCCCATGGCTCAGTGCTATGGAATCCTGGGATTTGTAGTTTGTTGTGGCATCAGAACTTTCTGACAGAAAAGGCTAAATGTGTCACAAAACTACAGTTCCAGAATCCCATAGCATTGAACCATGGAAGTTTTAAGTGGTGTCAACCTGGATTATTTCTGCAGTGCAGAGGAGTCTTACTCCTTGGTAGGCAGGTGAGAAACCAAGAGATTGGTGGTTAGGGAAGCAGATAGGTGTTCTTGGAGGCTCAACCACAAATGACATGACTGCCTGCCATCCTGCCTTCAGACCTCTCTCTTCTTACCCTCATAGCAGATGGATAGTAGGGAGGAAGATAAGACACAGCAAGGTAATGAAACAGGTTTGTGGAAGCAAAGATTGAGTGGCTGATGGAAGAGGGCCCCAGGAAGGATGGAAGGACTCCATGGCTGGTGGTTCTCCATCACTAATTTATAGGCAAGTGACTTTTCATCTGGTGGAGGAAATCCCAAATTAGGATAGCTGAACTGTGTTGCTGATGAGTTCCCAGTTGAAAACTGTTGCCTCCAGGAACATGTATCATTGAGGAATTTCATATTGCTTCATGGAAAAAATAATAAAGATGGAGTTGGACATTGGTGAGGGAGTGTCAAGAAGCGTTCACAGAAGTAATTGCATGCAAAGGCTTTATTCTGAATATCTTTCTAGAAAATGGTAGTAGTTGTACTGTATTATTACTTGGCCTTTGCCATAACCATACCAAAATTCTCCTGCACAGGAACTTGAATGCACATTTTGCCATTCAGTAATATATGCCTACTGGCTATAGAAACCCAATGAATTGAGCAGAATTAGCTAATATGCACTATATGCCATCCCTCTTACAGTCAGTGATTTAGACAGGTTTGGCTTCCAAAGGCCTTCTTCTGTGATTCCGTGGGTTGTGACTACACCTTCCTCTTTACCTTGGGAATGTCAGGAAGGTGCCATAGGGCGAGGTGTAGATGGTGATAGCAGTACTTGGGAAGCACTGAGCAAACTAAACTGTTCCGAGGAGGATGGTTGCTTTCTGATTTTGGTTCTTTAACACTAAAGCTCCCCAGAACAACTTCTTGTAAAGTCTGTTGTTTTTAGTAACCAGTATTCAGAGTGACTTAGTGATTTAATGTTGGACCAGGACTTTGGTTCAATTCCTTGCTCGGCTAGGGTTAGATTCCCTGCTTGGCCATGAAATCCACTGGGTGACCTTGGGAAAGTCACATGCTCTCAGCCTCAGTAGCAGGCAATGGTAAACTTCCTATCCCATGATAGGATCACATTAGTCATCATAAGTGGGAATGACTTAAAGGCACACAACAACAACAAATCTTTAAAAACTAGCTTCATATAATGTGTATAATAATGTTCCAGTTAGCAGTGAAGTGGCTGTATTTTGTGCTAGCTGTGGCTTTCACGTTCAGGGGCTCCCCATGTATAGGTCATTACCATAGTCTAATTGAATGGTTATCATTGCATGAGCTACTGTGGCTGAGCTACATCTGTCCAAGAAGGTCTTGGTGGATTTTAGGAGAATTATTTGGCGCTGTGTGATATGGTTTTCTATCCTGGTGTGTTTACCCTGATGTTGCCTATCTTTTCCTGGCAGGTGGCTGAGCTGTTCACAGATAACTTTGATTATCAAACTCGGGATGACTTTGTGCGTGGCCTTTTGGTGAATGAAGAGGTACGTTTGTGATGGCAAATGAAATCCAGTGTGGTTGTGTGATGGTTACAGTGGAATGATGAAGAGGTAGGTGTTGGTGAATGTCTGTTGAAAGAAGAACTTGGTCTTAAGAGCTCGATATTTCATCAGGATATTTATATATTATCTGCAAAGATGATTTGCATTTTTTACTTAGTATAAAATATGTACATACAGTATGTGTTTTGTGTAATTGTTTATTTCCAAAGGTAAAGATTATTAGTACTTAGGCATAATTTGATAAGGACTGTAACAGGAGAAGTAAGAAGAGTGACATCAGTCATTTGCTAGAGAGCAGAAGCTAGGAAGTGAAAGGGTGAGATGGAAATGGAATAGAAATAAAAAGGTGACAAGGGAAGTGACAACCTTGTCTTCAGTGACCTCTGTACACAATCTACCCAAGACATGTATGGAGACTACATTGTACATGACCTGTGTATTTCACTTTTTCCTATGAGATCCTAAGAACATTCAGTGCAGCTTTGTGTACTCGGAAGAGAGACTTAAATCAGCACCCCAAATTCTGCACTAGAAAATGTTGACTTCTGCAACTGTATGTGAATGTAGAGTAGGAGCTGTAGCACAGTGACATCTCCAGATATAGCTGGGAAAGACGTCTTTCTGCAGAGCCCCTGCGAGTCACAGTTGACTGTAGTGAGCTACATGGACCTCACTCAGTAGAAAGTAGCTTCGTGTGTTCCTATCTGAATAAATTTACGTGACTGTAGTCTGCATAATCTCTTACATAACTGATTTTTCTAGTCAAGTGCTACTATGTAGAGCATGGAAGTCTTACCTTAAACATGCCCTTGTTGAAGAGGGGATTTCAGAATGCTGGGAATTGTTTGGTTCCTTGTCTGACAATTTTTGTTGTAGCCCTGCATATATGAAAATTGTTTGTGGAAGGTGGCTGGTCTTTAAAGATTTTAGCTGCACACAGCTGCAGCATCCATATTTCACCTGAGTTTATTGAGTTACTCTACCAATGCTGTATTCTCCACTTAATACATGTTCTAAATACTGATTGATACACCTACCTGGTACAGTAACTTAAAATACAATAGATGGGTGTGGGATATGGGTGTTGCAGCTATGTGCAACTAAACGTTTAGGGAAAGAGCTGAAATCTTCACGAATACACAATCCAAATTGGATTCTAGTTTTATTGTAGAAGGAAGTAAAACTGGCATGTACATTCCTTGGGAAACAGGCCAAACTGGGCCTACCTTTGCTGAATTGGCTTTTGAATGGCATCTTTCTGTTTACCAGGTATTGGGCAACCAGATCCATATGCATGTGACATCAGAAGAGTATGGTGTCCCGGTATCCAACTTGCTGATTTATGAATCTGTGTCCTCTGACATCCTCCAGCGCTGGGTTTATCCACTGACGCCTGAGATGAACATTACTGATGATGAGAAGCAAACTTGCACTCATTCTCGGCACAACATCTACCGGGGGGGCGGAGGTGAGCCTGGGCCATGACAGCATCCTCGAAGAGAACGTCCTCATCGGACGAGGAACCTCAGTGGGAAGAAAATGCTCCATCACCAACAGTGTCATCGGCCCCAACTGCAACATAGGTGAGCTCTGTAGACGAGGAAGTGTGAGGGGCTGTGGAACAGTCTTCCTTTGCACACCTATTTGGCAGAAGATCTCACCCGTTTTCATAAAGAGTTGGAGATCTTCCTCTTCATTTTGCCAGATTAAGCTAAGGTGGCCAAGATGGGTAGCAAGTGATAAGGATTTTGTTGTTAGTATATTAGTATATCATTGTAGTTAGTATATTGTGGGTTTTTTTTATTTTTATGTTTTTATTGTGTTTCATTGTTTTGTTCTTGATTATATAAGTTGGAAGTTCTGCCTGTTGGCGGAAATAAATAAACGTTGTTGTTGTTGTTGTTGTTGTTATGAACATTATGGAAGTCTAAGACCAGCCTAGATCTACACACTTGGTCAAGGAGAAAGAGCTGCAGGAAGTGGCTTATCTTTTCCCTTCCAGAAGGAGCATTCAGCTGCTAGTTGCTTTTAGGCTGGAGAGAAGAGGGGAAGCACACATCCCTAGCCACTGTTAGTTGGCTCCATCCATCCACCAGAAACATAAGGGCTGATGGTGTGTAAGACTGTGTTCTGTGGTGGCCTTTCTTTTTAATTTATTGAGAAGCATCTGATACAAGTATTCTGAATTAATAATTGTATCATCTTGCCAACGTTGGTGCTAGCCATAGAGCTGTAGCAACCAGTTAAGTACAGTGAAGGACATAGAAGGTCACTCCAGATGATGAATCAGGTTAGTGCCACAGTCAGGAGTGCCTGTTATCAGCTTTGGATGATAAGCCAGCAGCACCCTTTCCTGGAAGTTAGGGAATTTGAAACTGTGGTGTATGTGTTGGTAATCTCCTGTCTTAATTTCTGTAATGCATTTTACACGGGGCTACCCTTGTGCGTGGTCCGTAAACTTCAATTAGTATAGAATATGGCAGCCAGATTGGTCTCAGGGACCACTAGACAAGACCATATAACACTGATCTTGAGATTACTTCACTGGCTGCCCATTAGTTTCCAGCCCAGTTGGTTATCACCTTTAAAGCCCTAAATGGCTTGGGTTCAACCTACTTTCGGGACCGTCTCCTTCTGTATAATCCTCCACTCAGGTCCTCTGGAAGGAATTTCTTGCAACCTATGAAAACTAGATTGTCTGCAACCGCCCAGAGGACCTTTTTGGTAACCGCTTCCAGATTATGGAATGGCCTGCTGAATGGGATCTGTCATATAACCACCTTAAATCATTTTATTGAATCATTTCCTATATTGCTATGTATTTTATATGTATTATCCTACTAGAAAGGCCCCTTCCCCACCACCACTTCCCTTTGTGTCGTGTCTTTTTAGAGTGTAAGCCTGAGGGCAGGGAACCATCCAATTAAAAAGATTGTATGTACAGCGCTGTGTAAATTTACAGCGCTTTATAAATAAAGGTTAATAATAAATAATAATTAAACAGCTTTAAAAAAACTGTTAAGATGGATCTCTTCTGGAAGGCCATTCCTGAATAGATACCCGACCACTAAAAAGAAAACCTAACTGTTGGACCTTAATTTTTTGTTGCCGTCACTGTTGTTTGCTGTCTACTATTTTAAGTTATGTTTTATACTGTAAATCATTTAACTGTATAGACTGTATATTTTAATGTTATAAGCCACTCCAATTGCGTTGCATAGAGGGGCAGGATAAAAATAAAATTTATTATTATTATTGGAAGGTGAAATAGAACTTGTTTTTTCCTATGTATGGATGAGAAAGGACAGTGAATAAAAGGGGTGGAAATGCAGGAGGCAAGATAATGGAGAGGCAAAATAATGGAAGGTTAAAATGGTTAGCCATTGTGCTCCCAGAATTTTGTAGTGAATATCCACAGGGTTCAATTACATTCATTTTGGAATATAATAATAATCTATATGTGAAATAAGATGAGCATTATATTCCATGAGCTTTTGGTGATAATTTGGCAGGTGATGAGGTTGTTCTGGACCGGGCGTTCCTGTGGAATGGTGTCTGCGTGGGAGACGGTGCGAAAATCCAGCAGTCAATTGTTTGTGATGAAGCTGTGGTAAAGAAAGGGGTCACTCTGAACCCTCGCTGTGTCCTCAGTTTCCAGGTGAGTTTGAGGAGTTGCTCCTCTTACTTTGGTGTAGTCTTTTCATGGCCCTTCCATGGGCAAGATGTTGGGCTTTCCCCCCATGAGACACCTCAGTTCAGATCAAACATCTACTGTTGACTGATGGCTAAAGTCCAGGGGCTAACCATTAACCCATGCCCATCAGTAAAGCAAGGGTCTTCCTGCACAGCAAAAGGCTAGAAGGAGAGTTGCTGGCAACCTTGACTACTTAGCGGCCTTTTGTTCATTAGGTTATTCACCTCCACGCGTGCCCTATTATTCTCAGACCAGAGTTTGCAGGTGTGTTGAATCTTCCAGATGAGCCAAAGTACTAGATATTGGTGATGTAATGGCAGCATTGCTTAATTTCTAGGTGGTGGTGGGCCCTGATATAACCCTTCCAGAAGGCACTGTTATCTCCCTCCATCCTACAGATGAGGAGGAAGAGGACGATGACCAGTTCAGCGATGATTCCGGTGTGAACAAAGCGGAGACCAAGGTGAAGTTAAAAGGTACATGGACTTTTCTTTCTCAGATTACTGCAAAGGAAGAGCGTTACTTTAATTTTTATTCCTTAACCTTCTGCTTTGCTTTTTATACAGTCCGGTTTCTGAAATCTGCTGTAGGTGGAAAAGTAGGAAATGCAGTTTTTCTTGTAATTAGGCGACTAGTTAGAAAGAAGATGGAAGATGAATAAAATGATTGATTGATTGATTGATTGATTGATTGACTGGGAGATAAGAAGACAGAAGGCTCCAGTTTTGTTCTGTACCGTGTGATGCAATGAATAGTGTATAGACTGATCCTGGATCCATATCTATTTGAATCCCCTCATTACTGAGAAGTCTAGGTTGCAATGTCTGTGGGGCTTTTTTAAAACCTTTTGTGCCCAACTAATTCTTAAAAAGCTTTGCATAAACATAAATAGCTTTTTTAAAAAGTCAATTTGAAAGGAGAATCCACATTGAAAACACTAGGTTTTATCCTACAGAGAACTGAAATAAAAAATTTACATAGTCAAGGTTAAAGTCAACATAGTCAACATTAACAAAGCTCCAAAACACATTGCAGAAATAATCCAATTTGGGACTGTTTTAACTGCCTTGGCTCAATGCTAGGGAATTCTGGGAACTGCGGTTTTGTGAGACATTTAGCCTTCTATGTCAGAGAGCTCTAGTGCCACAATAAAGTACAATTCCCAGGATTCCCTAGCACTGAGGCAGGGCAGATAAAGCGGTCTCAAACTGGATTATTTCTGTAGTGTGTTTTGGACCATAGTCAACATTAACATTAGCAAAGTCAACATTAACGTAGTCAAGATTAATAATAATAATAATAATAATAATAATTTGTTTTATTTATATACCGCTATTCCAAAGATCATAGCGGTGAACAGCAAGTAAGCTAATTAGCAAGTCAGCTAATTTGCCCCCAACAGTCTGGGTACTCATTTTAGCTCCCTCCTTGGAAGGATGCAAGCCTGAGTCGAGCTTGGACCCTTTTGCTGGTCTTGAACTCGCAACCTTGTGGTTTCGAGTGAATGGCTGCAGTACAGGTGTTTAACCACTGCGCCACCAGGGCGCAGATTAAAAATGTGAAGTGTGGTCAGAATTTATAGTCTCACAATTTCAGTATTGAGTAGGCATTTCCTTGGTCTACTGACCATTCTGAGTGTGGATTACTTCTTGTCTGCACTTCATGATGGTTGGCTCTCTTAGGCCTGCTTGTTTTAAGCTGTGATGTTTCAAAGGGGTTGAAACCAAGCTAACATTGCCTCTTTTTCCTAGGTTACAACCTTGCAGAAGTCGGATCAGAAGGCAGAGGTTACCTTTGGAAAGCTGAGAGTAAGAATGATGTGGACCAAGAGGAACAAACACAGAGTCTTTGGGGTAAGGAGCCCATTCAAATGAGGTCAAGCCAGTTGACATGCTACTGACAGCAATGCCTGAGTTGGGCAAGGATGTTAATAAGTGGCTTTGCCCACCATTAGCTTGACAGTTGCTTTGGATTGAATGGAGTTGTGCTAGATCACAGATAAGGTAGTGGCGTTTCTCAGCCATGCACATTGTAGACTTGTCCTTAAGTTAAGGCTATTTCACTATGGCACAGAATGGGTTCTGATACACTAAGAAAGATATGGGCAGTCCCTTGAATTTGTACCTGTGTAGGAGGTTGGATTGGTACCTCTTCCATAAGGATCCTCCATAATCAAAAATAACTTCCCTTCCTGCTGCCTTGAATCCCATTTTGAGAGAAAGGTGGGATATAAATTCAATGAATAAACACTTGTTATGGCATCCAAAATAGTTAAGAGTATGCTTAGACATCCTTCCTTAAATAAGGGTATATTAAACAGTCATTCTCACTCCATAGGCACACAAGCCTACGGCTGAATGGGAAAATAGAGTATTGCAGAGGTCTCTTCCTTTTTGCTGGGGTTAGGGATGAAGGACCCTGGTGAATGTGGAAAAACAACAAATTAAAAAATGCTATTCTTTTTAACGAAGAGAACACTTCTAGGAATCTCCAGGTCCTCCAGTGCAACTCTATGACCAACATCTGCCAGAGGTTGACCATAGAATCATGCTAGAGGACCTACAAATGCTTAAGAAGTGCTTTCTCTAGGAACTTCTGTTGCACAACTCTGTGGTCAACTTCTGGCACTGTTGCGCTAGAGGACCTAGCGATTCCTAGAGACAACACATAAATCAAATTCGCAAAAGTCAAAGCCGCAAGTGTGGAGGGCCAACTCTGTTTCCTAGATTGTGGCCTAGAGATGCTGATAATGGTGTGTGGACAAAGCTGAGTTTGGTAACGTCTGTGTTATTATTATCCCCCTCCCCCCATCCCCAAAATCTACCTTAGGCCCCATTTTAAGTGCAGAAGAAGAAAGTGAGTCAGAAAGCGACGCAAGTCTGGGATCTGAGCAGCCAGACAGTCGGACAGCTTCCCCCCAGTTGGATGACGTCAAAGGTAATCACCTTTTGCCTTCCAGATATGAAGGTAGAGCTTGTTGCGCTGCAGTTTGGAGTAACAAATCTGTGGAATGAAAAATCCCAGTTTAACAGTAGAAATTTCATACTGGTAAAATGAAGCCTGCTGCGGTTTCTGACTTTTAGTGTGTGTTCTGTCCCTTCTCTGTATTTGAGCTAATAGATCTGCTTTTACTTTGGCTGCAGTTTTCCAGAATGAGGTGCTGGGAACTCTACAAAGGGGTGAAGAAGAAAACATCTCATGTGACAACCTGGTTTTGGAAATTAACTCTCTTAAGTAAGATAACATTGCTCCAATAATCTGAATTTAGCAGCAATTATCTTATATGCAGCAATCATGATCAGTGCAAGTCTTTTTGTAAAACTATAATGAGCCATAAAGTCATCACTAAGGCGGGTTACAAACCGCTGGGTTGCAGCGCTCTCCCTCCACCGCCGCTTGCAGCGTTGGGGAGCCGCAGCCTTTAAACGGCGCGGGCCCCGGACGCTGCAGAGAAGGAGCGCGGAAATCGCACTCCTTCTCAGGCCCCGGAAGAGGCACCGCGAGTGCCAACGGGTACACTCGCGGCATCACTTCCGGGGCGCCACGTGCGGACGCAGAGCGTCCGTTACGTCAAAATGGCGGCGCCCGTATGAACAGGGTGCCGCCGTTTTGTACGGACTGAGTCCGTGATAGGGCAAGGGGCGTCTAGAAGAGACGCCCCTTTACCAAACTGGGATGTCCTCAGGACGTCCCTAATGGCGGTTTGTAACCCGCCTATGAGAACTCAGATCCTTCAGCAAACACTTACAGAGTCATATTAAGCATATTCTAAATTTGGCAAACTGTATTTGTTTCTCTAAAAACCTAAGAATTCTAAGAATTTTTCCAACAAAAGTGTACGATTCCATTTAGGGTGCACCTACACTGTAGAAACAATGCAATTTGATACCACTTTAAGTGCTGTAGCTCCATCCTATGGTATCCTGAGACTTGGAGTTTTATAAGTAGTTAGCCTTCTTTGCCATAAAGTGCTGGTTCCTCAGAAAATACAGACCCCAGGATTCTGTAGGATGGAGCCTGGTGGTTAAAATGATGTCAAATTGCATTATTCCAACATTATAATTGCATTCTCAATAAGAATAATCTAGAACCATGAAGAATAAGTTGTACTATAGTATTCTCAGTACTGTGTGTTCAGCATACATACAGCAATTATATTCCAATTTGGGAAAAAGGTGGGATATAAATCCCCTAAAAATAAATAAATAAATAAATAACTAGCTTGTGTGGGCCTTTTGTAAAATCTGGATTTTGCCCACCCCAGCTCCCTAATTTAAAAAGTCAGTGCATGAGGAGTGTGATATTCATGGGTAATGAAAAATTACCCAATGCTACATTGTCTTTATGGCACTTCATATGTGCAGAAACAAAGGCTGTGGAAATTGTAAACACTGGAGCCTTGAAATGACAATGCTTGTGTCTTTTCAGACATGTCTCCTATCTGACAAAGTTGCCTTTTATTTAAAGAAAAGAGCTGAAATTCTTAGAATAGTTACTGGTTTTCCAATTCTGCGGTGCTCTTGTGTGCAGAATTTCACATAGTGGACCACCTGTCACTCCACAGTTGTTCAGCTCTCAGCCTTTCTCAGTCATTTTACCTTGGAGTAACTCTGTAAATAAATGTCTCAGGGAACCTTGTAAGAAAACATTATTGTATCTACAGCTTAATATCTCTGAATTGACTACCACACAAATTTAAGAAGTTTGTTATTAAATGAAAAAGGTAATGTTTATGTTATTATTTTGAAATTGGCGCTTTAAAGAGATTTTCCCCTTCTGTAATTGTATTTGGTTCTTCTTATTAAAGGATATTGTTTAATTTTTTTTAAAAAAGATAGCTGCTAAAATAGGGAAAATAAGAGCTCAATTTAAAATTAGTATACTACCTAGAGTAGACTACTGAAACCCATGGGATTTAAGTTAGACATAACTCATGTTCCATTTTTTTCAATGTGCCTACTCTGGGCAGCACTAATGTTGGATTTAGCCCAAACTGTTTTCCAAGGGACAAAAAGACTTAAGGATATTCTCTAATGCTTTGATATGTTTTCCTTCCCTTTATAGATATGCCTATAATATTGGCTTGAAAGAAGTGATGGAGGTGCTCAGCAAAGTGGTTCTGGAATTCCCACTGCAGCAAATAAATGCAGAACAAGATCCCAAGCACTATTGCATGCTGATAGTTCCTGTGAGTTTTCTTCCTTCCTTGATTCAGTGTCTCTCTTTCGATCTTTCAAAGAGATGTGGAAAATGTGTTGCCCTCTAGACCCTTTGCAACTGCACTTCCCACTGTCGCTGACCATTGGCTGTGGTGATTATGACTGATGGGAGCTACAGTCCAACATCTGGAGCCCTGTGTATTCCTTACTTCAGCAGTTCATCTGTTCAAAGACAGGCGGCATTTGCAGTTCCAAAGAGAAAGGCCTGAGATACAGGTCTGATCACCAGGGCACAGTTTTCGGAGTTGGCTTTTTGGATTGCAAAAGCATTCTTATTGTATTTGCAATATTTTAAAGTTACTTTTCAGGGCTCTTCCATTGCAAAGCAGATTATGAACAAAACTGCTACCTGAAACAAGACATAGCCACAGTAGCAAGCATTTAATATACTTAGTACACTTTGTGAAGCAACTTTGAATACACAAGCCAGTTACAAATTCACTTCAGGGCAGCACTGAACACAGAAGTTTTAGCTGCTTGCTTAAATGCATGCAGAGAAGCGGCTAGGCACACATCTTTAGGAAGGAGATTGTACAGCGCGGAGGCAGTTGTATTTACCCTTTTCCCACAAGTCATCAGCTTATATCCAGCTTGTCATAAGAGAGAAATTCCTTGATGTGTGAAGCCAAAATGTCCAGATGTGCTGTTTTAAAGGTTCTTGTGGTGATGGGTGGGTATTGAAGAGCCATTTTTACGCATCGCAAAACAAAATGTGATATGACTTTCCTAGGAAGCAGTTGGATTTTGCATAGTTGCTGCAACATGATAGTCCTCAATTTTTTGCTTTCCTTTTTTATTGCTTCGCAGGTTGTATTGTATGTGCACGTTTGTAGATCAGTATTGTTGTATTATAGAGCAGAACATATGTGCTGTTTAGAACATACACTGCTCTTTAGGAGCTGATGGCTCCCAAGAGCAAAAGGAAGATGATGGCAGTGAAGAGCACTATGATGGAAGCAAGAAAGGGAAAAATGAGGTGCTTTGTACACTGAATTTTTTGCCTCTGTGGGTCTGTTTGGCCCATGGGACACTTACTAAGGAAACTGGACTCTGTAGTTTCCCTCCTTTACCCAGTCCACAATCTGTCTTATATTTCTCTACCTTGTTTCTCTCCATTCTGTCTTTACAGTAACCATTTGTAGTTGTTGATGCTGAAGGACAGACCCGGGGCTACCAGCTAAGCTTAAGTGTAGACTCGAGGTTTCAAGACTCTTGTCTGTCACTCTGACCACTGCATACTGTAGCACTGAGTAGAAATGGGGGGAAGCAGAGTCAGCCTCTTGAATCCATAGCTGAATATGTATACTATAAGCGGGGTTATTAGTGCCTTTTTCCCCTTTGGAATCTTGGTATTTGCAGTTTAGTGAGGGGTATTTAGAATTCTCTGCCAGAGAGCTCTAGTGCAGTGGTTCCCAAACTCTGGTGCTCCTGATGTTTTTGACTTCAGCTCCCAGAATTCCTAACTACAGTGCACCCATGTCATACGCAGGCACATTATATGCTGCTTTTAGTGTATGCTGAAAGCAGCGCCATAAGAAGTGGCACCAGGCGCTGGAAGGAGTAATGGTGTGTGCACCTGTGGCGTGTGTGTGCTGCCACGCCGCCGCAAGCATGAGCCTCTTAACTTCTAATGGGGCTCAAGCATATTCGGAATTTCTTTTACGCGGGGGGGGTGTGTGTGTGTCTGGAACGGATCCCCCGCGTAAAGGAAGGGACCACTGTACTGCCCAAATTAGCTAGGGCTTCTGGGAGCTGAAGTCCAAGGCAGCTGGAGGACCAGAGTTTGGGAATCACTGTTTTCGTGCCTCACCAAATTCACAAACCCCAGGATTAATAACAATAACAACAACAACAACAACAACAATAATAATAATAATAATAATAATAAATATTTGTATCCCGCCTCCCCAATAGATCGAGGCGGGTTACAACAGTAAACATGTACAATAATAAAAACAATAATAAAATACACACATACAACATAAACATTATAAAATCATATTAAATCACTAAAACATCATAATTTCCCTGAGACATCTTGGGGTAATCCATGCCAGTGGGAGTAAGATGATCAGTCAGGTAAGGCATGTCAGAAGAGAACCGTCTTGACGGCTTTTTTTAAAGACGTCAAGATTGGTGATATGTTGGATCCATTGGATGCAGCCTATGGCAGTTAAAGTGGAGTCACAGCGCTATCATTGGTTAGTGTACACACGTGCAGCTCTCTTGAATGGGATATTCTTGCTTAAGGATATTTGGAGCACACAATATTTTGAGTCTTGTGCTCCTCACATTTTGGTGAACTCCTGCCTTCTGGCACTGTCTGGTGAGGCCTCAGAACCAAGGAACAGGATTTCCTCTGCAGCCTATCTTGTTCTATACTGTTGTACTGGCATCTCCCCTGGCATCACTTCAAAGGTCTTCTGTGATGCTGTTTTCTATTTCACTGAGTTTGAAGTCTGTCTATTCTGTGCACAGGCTCCAGAGCAGACTTAGGGGGGCTTTTCTTTGCCAAGGGCCACATTCTCTGAGCGGTAATTTGCCAGGACCTTCTTATTGGTCGTGAGTAAGGAGAGAACTCGAATTCCCACTCATCCATTGAAACACACTGGGTAACTTTGGACTAGTCACATTCTCTTAGCCTCAGAGGAAGGCAATGGCAACCCCTCTGAACAAGTCTTGCTAAGAAAACCCAGCAATATAGTCACCTTAGGGCCACCATAACTCAGAAATGTCTTGAAGGCGCACAGCAACTGCTACTACTACAACAGTACAGACCTCCTCTGGATAATTTTTTGTTGTTAACTGCCTTCAAGTTAACTTGGACCTGGGATAACCCTGTGAATGAGAGACCTCCAGGTCCCCGTATCCTCAACTACTCAGCTCCTGCAGGTTCATGGCGGTGGCTTTTTTGGTTGAGTCTATCCATGTAGAATATAGTCTTTCTCTTTTTCTATTGCCCTCTATAAAGTCTTTTCTAGTGAGTCCTTTTTTCTCATGATATGCCCAAAATATGACAACCTCAGTTTGGTCGTCTTTGCTACTGGGGATAGTTTGGGCCTGATTTGCTCTAGGACCATTTATTGGACTTTTTAGTGGTCCATGGTATCTGTAGAACTCTTCTCAAGCATCACATCTCAGATGAGTTGATTTTGTTTTCCCCTCACCTTTCTCCACTGTCCAGCTTTCACAACCATATATAGAAATGGAATAAATAACCTGTGTGATAGGTTTTACCTTAGGGTCAGAAACATCTAGCTTTCATAACTTTCATGTAAATGTCCTGAAAGAAACTTGCTGATCACTCTTGGAAATGGCTCTCCATCTCTGCTCACTTAATGCTCATTATATTTTGCAAATAGGTTGTGTGGCATAGTGAGCCATGCTTACTTCTCAGTACAGGCCCCCATAGAGTAGTCTCTTCAAGCAGGGCTTCCAGGCACTTCTTCCACTTTCCTTTTCATTGAGGTCCAATTTCAGTGCTGTCCTGCTCAGGCTCCCCCATCATTCTTTTAATATTTAATAGTGTTGCATTGTTTGTTGACATAACATTCCCTGTATCTGGCAGGTTTTATTTCATACCTTGTATATTCCTTGGACAGTGCTTGCAAAAAGTGAGAGATTAGTTGTTGTGGTTTTAAATAACCCTTTTTGGTAATGTCTAAAACAAGGGGTGCTGCCTAGAAATGCTGTTCAAGTCCTGCCATGTAAAAGATGTTGCCAGAAGGAGGTCACTCATCATCTCTGAGAGTTCAGTGGGTCCTAGCCACATGGACTGCCAAAAATGCAAATAAATAAATTTCTAAAAAGGTTTCTAAAAAGAATCCAGAAACAGGAGGTGGCCAAAACCAGCTTCTAGCTTTGAAGGGAAAAAAAAAAAAAGGGGGGGGGGATACTTTTAATGTTAAACAATGCAGAGGGCCCTGGAACCTATTTCAAAAGGCAATTTGGTACTGGAAGCTTCCTTTAGATAGCAGCCTTCAAGGGAATTCAATGTGGGGATATGTACAATTTTGAACTGTATGGTTTTTACTCTTATTATCGATTGTGCATGTTGCTGTGGTGCTGATAAAGGATTGCTTTGCCAAAGCCATTTCAGTTTTTTGGCTCAAAGCAGTTTTTGCAAGAAGAAGCTGGATTTTGCATTAAAGTTTTCCTGTAATTTTGACCACATCATCATCAGAAGTTTCAGCCAGCACATCTGGATCAAATTCTTCAGGAGTAAGACAGCTTCAGCCTAAATATGCTAAAGGCACCAGATCCCTTTTTGTTCTGGGAAGCTAAGCATGGTCAGCCCAGGTTAGTGCTTGGAAGGGAGAGTGCCAGCAGATACCTTTTGCTTTAGGCTATATTTGAGGAAAGGCCTAGCAAAATCGCCTTGGAATAGTTCTTGCCTAAGGAAACCCTATGAAAGTTCATGAAGTCACCATAAGTTGACAGGCTACAGGAAAGCAGATAGACACGCATGGGACTAAGTAGCTGGCTTTTTGTTTCTTTCCCTACTCCCTGTCCTAACAGTTGCTGAAGAACTGGGCTCCAGTCTTCAAGAATTACATAAAGCGGGCATCGGACCACTTGGATGCTTTGCATGCCGTTGAAGAATTCTTCCTGGAACATGAGAGCCTGCGTGTGTCCATGGCCGAAGTAAGTTTCCACGGCAGTTGGAGGAACCTGTGTGTCTCTTTCTCCAGCGTGGAAGTTAGGATTGAATTATGGCTTGATTTCTGAAGCAGTGCTTAGCTGTGTCCCTGATCAGGAAAGGCAGTGCCTTGGGCCTGTCAGCAGGAGCTGATTAAGAAGCTGTTTGCCCACATTAGAAGAACGGGCTTTGTTTTGGCAGCCAAGGCTCTGAATCAGTGCAGCAGTTGGCCTACGAAGGCTGGTGACAGCTGCTTATAGGAAAGGAACATTGCTAGACAGGCAAAGGTGCAAATTGTTGATTTTCAGGAACAAGGCACCAATTGTAAAATCAGTTCACATAGCTGTTTCTTTTTTTTGTCAAATTTTATTGTATTACAATTCAGGGATTATATAAAATGTCAACATTTAAAAACAGCAACCATCATCTTAACAGTTACTAATAACGAAATAGCAAATCAATCACAACACGGATATGATAATGTAGAAGAAGGGCATTGAGGAAACTTAAAAAGGTTCATAGTGTTCTATGAACCTTTCTATGAAGTTCTAACGTTAATCAGGTCCTGGCCCAGTTGAATCCTCATGTAGAATGTCTTTCCAGAAAGCTTGATGGTGTGGTAGATCTGATTAAGGAATAGTGTGAGAAGTAGTAGACCTGGGGGAAAATTCACCCTTTGTTTTGTTATCTTGGAGGTGATGTCTGCTATATAAGACCAGAACATATTTATTTGGGGGCACTCTAACCACATTTACATATAGGTCCTCTTACTGCTGCCTCCTCTCCAACACTTGGCTGAAGTGGTTTTTGCGATCCTAGCTAATTGCAGAGGGGTAAGATACCGTCTGTGTGTAATTTTAAAAATGTTTTCCTTTATGAGGCCTGATTTGGATTGGTGGGGGGGGGGGTTGAACTCCATATTTTCAACCAGTCTGATTCAGGAATTTCCTTTTTCATTTCCATCTCCCTGTCATTAATACTCCTACCATAGACCTCCTTAGTCATCCATCTGTATATTGTCACTGATGGACCTTTGACACAAAACAGTTTACAAACATACAAAATATACCTGGAGTCCTGAGCTACACAGACCATGACAGTTGACACACAGCCATCATGATAAGAACCTTGAGTTTGCGAGAAGAGGATATGAAGTGAAAAAGATCAGTTTTTAAAATAAGTCTGCTCATGGTTGCATTTCATTGGATGCTGTGTTTTGTACACTTGTGTGATCTTGTCTAAATTTCTGAACTTATATTGTTGGTTGTGGGAGTTGGGGCTGGAGGTCAGTAGTAGAGGATTTGGGGCCCTTCCACACTACAATGTTAGACTACTATGATTCTGCTCTAACTTCCTTGGCAACATTCTATTTAATACTCAAGGTTGTCATTTGCTGAAGCATTCGAGCTTTTGGAATCTAATTGATTTTATCCAAATCTGCACATGGATTATGGTTTTAAATTGTTTTAGCTGATTTTAATTTTTAGTGTTTTAGTTTGTCCAGCTCCTCAATGTGCTTTTAAGTCTGCTTGAATTGTTGCCTCATGTTGTCTATTGATGGTTAAAATGATTTAGGATAGGAGCTAAGTAAATAAATAAGTGCCGTGTCCCTCCATAAGCGCAAGGGTGATGACAGGCCTCTGCTACCAGTTGTTCCCTGTTCTTCACACTATCCTTTGATGGTTGTTTGTATTTTAGCATCCTAGCAATATTTTGTGGTTTATGAGATGTTGGAATAGGTTTATGTGAGTCTTTTCTTCTGCCCTTTGGCCTTCATTTTCTTGCCTTTGCTTTACACGCAGGTCTCTTTCCCACCATCCAGTCAGCTAGCCAACATGCAGAACTTAAATTGCTTGTAGTATTCTTACCATGAATAGCACCTGATCCAGAATAAACTACATACTGCATAGCTGTTACTGTCTGGTTCTTACAGGTGCTCATGGCTTTCTACCAGCTGGAAATTTTAGCAGAAGAAATGATTCTCACCTGGTTTTCTCAACGGGACACATCAGATAAAGGAAGACAGCTTCGTAAAAACCAGCGGGTGAGTTCTTGGGGTGGGTGCAAGACTAAACTCCTGTTGTTGTTCCTTTGTCTAACCCAGGAGTAGGCTAAACATCTGACATGCCTACCCCACATAGCAAGGGCTCTTAGTGCCACTGATGTCAGTGGCCCTGGGCAAGACAGACCAGGCTTGCTGCTTTGGGTGCATTAGACTAGTTAGTGGGGAACAGCACTGTGATTTTAAAGCACTGGAGCTTCATTATAGTGGAGGGAAGCTTCCACTTTCAGGAATGTGCTGAATATGGGGTCTAGGGTTTCCATTTTCAGTGAAGGCTTTTATTTCAAAATTCATTTTGTGGCAAAAGGCACTTCAGCGCAGTCATGGTCTCTTGTGTACTCTGACCATTTTTTGGTACATGCTTTTGTGCGAAGAAGCCATTTCTGATATTTATAAATGGCTATTGAAACTAGAGACAGGAGATGGACCTGTAAAAGACTATATGATAAAGCAGGACCAAAATTTTGGGCATAATGTGCAAATGGATGTATGGGAGAAAATGTGGTCCAAAGATACAAACATTAGTTTGTGCAGTAATGTAAAAGAAAGCCTGTATAAGTTGAAGTATAGATGGTATCTAGCACCAAATAAGTTGTGTGCTGAACCCATTTTTGATACTTGGATTTTTAATGTTTTATTATATGTTTGTTTATTTATTTCTTAACACTAACAGTCTAATTTACAGTCAAAACTGGGTTATATTCAAGTTAATACATTCTGAATGTAAAGACACAAAATTAAAAAAAAAGACAAAGGGAAAGAAACGGGAAGGGAAAAAGAGAGAAAGAGAAAAGACAACACAATAGAGCTCTGCTTCCTCGATCCTAACTGTAATGAAAAGAGAAATAAAAAGAAACATGTTATTCTGCCATTACAGATCCAATTAATTAAGCCTACCAGAATGACTAATAACCACCAGTTATTACATTGTTGGATTTCTTATTGCTCAAAAAGCCCACAAATGGTTTCTCATCTTTCAAAAAATCTTTGTTGGGTGTAGCCTTTAAAACCCATGTTAGTTTGGCAGTTTGGGCAAACTCAGAAGCCTTGACTGCTGAACACACCTGTCTATAGCCTGCAATCCATCCTTCCATCTCATTCTGTAGATGCAGACTCTGCCAGGTAGGTCACTCATCGAACAATGAAATACTGATACAAACAAAAATCCATACCTTTTGTTGGCCAACCGAAATGTACAATATATTTGATGCAAGCTTTCAAAGGTCCAGGGGCTTCTTCATCAGGCAAGATGTTACAAACCAAACAGGAGAAAAATGGGAGATGTTAGTAAGATGCCTATATTTTGTTGTTTCTGTCCTTATTTAAGATGGTATGAGGCAGCCAGGCTCCTCCTCCTTCTGGCCATGCGGCAATAGGGAGATTATCAAAGTCCAGGAAATTTAAAGTCCGTTTGCATCTCACCAGGGGCCCCTCTTTTGCAATTCAATATGTCTCCGTTCCAGTGAGGTCACAGGCCTCTTTGTAGGCAGAGAACAATGGATTCCTCAAGATGTCTCCATATTTTTGCATCAGGAACATTTTGGTGATGGAGAGGTAAAACATGTGGATTCAGTCCAAATTTAAGAAGAAGAAAAAAATGGTTTGACCTTGGTTGGAGGTCCCAGTCCACAGACTACTCTTCATGGTTCCCCTGTTGCAGCTCCAGTGCAGTATCTCACAATACAGAAAACATACTGGGGTAGCTGTGTTGGCCATTTAACAAAGGCAAACCAAAATCCATCAGTGATCCCTTTATTGGCCATAATAAATAATAATACTGATGGATTTGTCTTTGCCTTTGTTAAATGGCCAACACAACTACCCCTGCATTTTTAATGAAATACTGAGTCACATATAGGGACATACGTTCATCAATTTCTATGTGTCTTTCCATCCCCATTTTCCAGTTATTCAACTGGTTGTTTATTATATAGAAGTCTGAAACTACTGATACTCTTGTTGGTAGATAACATCACTGATTTTTTTTCCCCATTTCTTAATCTGTGATACTTTTTCCTTTAGCTTCAGAAGTTTATTCAGTGGCTGGAGGAGGCAGAAGAGGAGTCATCCGAGGGAGAGCAAAACTGACATGGAAGCCCCCATCAGAGAGAGATGCTCCTGCTCCTCGCTTCCAAGAGGAAGAAGGGCCTCAGCGTCAGGCTTTGCCTGGTGAGATGGTGGAGCAAGAGCAAGACCCTGGTGCATGGCGTGGATGTGTGGGACCTGCAAATCCAAGTTGACTGACAATCCTATTGTTATTTATTTGTGTACTTAGCATCTATCCCAGAAACGGCACCTCATGCAGGTTGCACTTGGACAACTGGTAGGAAAAGCCAGAGACCTGTGTAATGTCTTAAGATCTTCCTGAGAGTCTGTGAATGCACAAACATGAATGTGGGTGTATAAGAGGATTGGAGAGATAGAGAGAGTGTGGGAGAATGTGGAAATGAGCAATCCACTGAGGCAACAGGCTCACTGTTGATGTAGTTGTAATGTGCAAATGCATTCAAATTTCAAGTCAGCCTTGGGTTGGAGCCACTTCTGAATTACGTAAAAGAGGTCCTGTGAAACTAAATTTACCCCAAACCCTTGACTTTCCTGGAGTGCCGCATGCATAGGTAACATCTGCTTGTGTGATTCAGGGGTCAGCTGGAAATGCAGGACACACAGAAGTCAGTGACCCAAGCTCAGGACTCATATGCTTTTATTGAAGGCAGAGTTGTTAATTGAGATAAAGCAATTCAGCCACAAGGGAAGGGAGAAAAAAACACGTTTCCTTAAGGGGAAAGGTTTGTGTCTGCAGGGAAGTTAGCTTCTGTTTTGGCTTGGATGCCTGCTTTGGTGCTGGAGCCTTTGCCAAAATTACAAAACCTTTTCTGTTTCACTTCTGTGTGTACAAAATGGGGAAAGGATTCACCTACCTCACAAGACGTTCGTATGTGAAAAATCTATTGTGAGTAAATGTTGTGCTCCTGACAGTGGAGCCTTTTGTCCATGTCCATCCTCCTTGCTGACCAGTTTGACTCTCTGGATCTGGAAGGGCAGGTCCATTTTCCCCTCGCTGCTGGAGGCGGAACAGATACTCTTGGTACCTTTCAGGAAGGGGCTGGATACTGTCCACTGCAACTGCTGACAAGTATGTCTATCACTTTATAACCCTTTTCAAGTTCTTTAGTGACCACACAGACACAATGTGGATGCAAGATAAGTTAGTCATACACCCCCAAAGAAGGGCCCAAGGATTTTAGAGGTTTTCCAAAAATGCTTTACAAAAGTTGACCATAGAGCTTCTCTAAGTGGGTTTGGCATAAAAGGGCATAGTTACATGTTCTTTCTCTCTTGTTCCTCCATGCGCCATTTTCATTCCTGGCAAAAGTGCTCAAACAACCATTTTATGTGGATTATGGTTTAGCATCCAGCTGAAGCTAGTGAGAACTGGGAATGGAGTGAAATACAGTAGGTTAAATTGTTGGAGTTGATCTGTTCATTTTGTCACTGTTCCTTCTGGAAAACAATCACAGCATAACTTGAGAAAGGAGAACACTGTCTTTGCCAGTCTTTTGGGTTGCTGTAGGTGTCGGAGAGTGCTGTCGTGCCATGTGGAATCCACAAAGTGTCTGGGAAAACATTGTCAGATGAGCAAATCTTAAACACTGGCCAGTCAGGCTGGGCCTTTCTTGTCACAACATCCTCTTGTAAGTCTTGGGAAAGAAGTACTTTTTCCCCTTGTGCCTGCTAATATTTAAATTGAGAGCAATTAAACATCTCTGGTTCAAAGAACGGGCTCTCTGTTCTGTCATGTTTGAGCACAAGATTTGAGTTTGACTGGACCCAAGGAAGCGAATCACAGGTTCTCTCAGAGAAGAAGAATCTATTTAAAAAGGCTTTTATGTCTTGTTTAATGGATGCTGCAATTGCTGCCTCTGCAGATGCTCCCAAATTGATATGAGTATATATGTCAAACGCTCCATGCATTTTGTTCAGTTTCTTGAAATATTTGTGAGCCACACTAGTGATGTCTGAATTTTTGTGAAGTCCACCACTAGCGCATAGCTCATAAACATCCTGGAAATATAAACCACATGGGTGATGTTTTTAACCTTCCAGAACTTTTTGGGGATAATGGGTGGTGGTGGGGAAAAGACTGGGAAATCATAAGGTTGTGGCAAACTTGCTTATTTAAAACCCAAGTTCAGGATCTGAATGGCTAGTTTTATCTTATTTTTCTAACACTTCTAAAGTATTTATTCGATTGGATTCTGAAAAGATTTGTCAAGTGTCGTAACTTAACTTTATTGGGCTGCTGAGAGAGGTGGGGTTTGCGGGTAAGAAAGCGGTTTCTCTCTGTTTTATCATTAGCTGACATATTAGTTGCCTTGTTTGGGAAAAGACAGGTTGGCTGATTTTGGCTTTGAATGGAAATGAATCTTGGATGGGCATCTAATGTGAGCCAGCGTGATCCATCATGTGGCATTAGCTAACTTTCAATTACTCTTGTGACATTGGCCCTTGAAAATGAGCTTTTGTGACGTAGGTCCAAAACACACTGCAGAAATAATCCAGTTTGAGACCACTTTAACTGCCCTGGTTCAATGCCAGGAAATTCTGGGAACTGTAGTTTTGTGAGACATTGAGCCTTCTCTGTCAGAGAGAGGTCTGGTGCCACAATAAACTACAGATCCCAGGATTCCCTAGCAGTGAGCCAGGGCAGTTAAAGTGCTCTCAAACTAGTTCTGCAGTGTCTTTTGGACCGCAGTTGAAATTGGTCCTGGTCTTGTGTCGTGACTTAACCCAAACAAGCGGAGAGGCTCAGGTGCAGTTGAGATCCATCTTAGCAACTATGTCCTAGGACAACGTGTGCCACGGGATGGAGTTTTTCTTTGCCACATGACAGAATTTAAAAAAAGTGACGATGGCTTTTGTTTTCTTCCTGCTGCCTTGTGCAACACCTGCTAGAAGAAATCTCAAAGCCAGAAAATAATTTCCCTGTTTTTAATATTTGTCTTCTTATGTTTTTGGTGATGTTTGGTTGTATTATAGTTAAGTGCTTTTTAAAAAGAGGATTTTTAAAAAATATACCAACTTGAAAAGAGACCATCTTTCAGACCTGGTCAAATATGGAGTCCTGCTGTTATGCTGGTATAAGCTGACAAAATCTGTGTGATTGTCTTGCCCTTCTTCCCTTGATATTGCTCAGGAAGACAGACACAGCATAGTCCCTCCTTTCCTCCAAACATGTCAACTATCTTGATATATAAAATGTAGACATGAAAAAATATCTCCCGTGTGTAAGGTTGTTTTTTCTCTCTCTCTCTTGAATCTTTTGAAGATTGTTTAAAGGTGGGTTTGGCTTGTAATTTGAGTTTTTGTTTTGGGTAGAGCGGAGCGTGTTTCTCCCAAGTAATACAGAATTCCCTGTTCTGCTTTGGTTTGGTTCAACTCTGTGTTCTGAAAATGTGTGCTTGCCAATGATGTCAATCACACACACACTTGTCCTTTCAGGGAGGCATGCAAGCAGACACTGTTTTCAGAAAGGTTGGTATTGATGCATACTTGATTTCTTTTTCCTCCCCAGACTCTCCAGCATAGTCTTCTTCTCTCTTTCTCTTCATTCTTAGCTTGTAAGATTTGGAAGAAACATTTAAAAATGAATAATAGCCTTCAGAAGGAAGGAGGACTGCCAGATCAAAACGTAGTCTTTGGTTCTTCCAGTCCAAAACTGCAGAATATAAATTGTATTTTGTATTTGCTGTCGTACTAAGGCTGGAGTGTCCTCTGCTTCCAGTCAACAGAAGACTCTTGACAGTTTGCATTCTTCCAAAGAGGTGGCCAGGATAGTCTGTTGCTGCAAAAAGAAGTCTTGTGGCATCTTAAAAAACTTACACATTCATTGTATTATGAGCATTTGTGAACAATAACCCACTTCATTAGCAGTGTTATCCAGAATTTCATGCACACAGATGATGTATATGGTTGGAGTGAGGATTGTAGACAGTGAGGTTAGGGGAAATTAAATGCAGAAAGTACACTCTTTTTAGAAACAGAGATCAAATGAAGTTAAGGTCTAATCACTAGGCGCTGGCAAGGCCCTAAGAGTTAAGAGGATCAAGCACTCCTGCCTTGCATAGCAGCTAAACCTGATGGTGTTTCTGGTAAAAGTCCTGGAGAATAGATATATTACTGTATATGCTCGACTATTAAGGCAACCTCATGTACAAGTCAAGGGCAGGTTTTGGGGCCAGAATTATGTATTGTGATATGAGCCGTGGATAAATTGAGGGTAAAACGTTGGGGCATGTAATGAAGGATGTAAAGGTTGAAGCAAAGGAAAACAATTCCTAAGAACTTAGAAAATTCTAGCAGACACAACTGTGCTTACACTAAAGGCTGGATGGATGAGAGAATACAGTGGACCCTTGTTATCTGCTGGGGTTTGGTTTCAAGATCCCCCCTGGATCACAAAATCCGTGGATGCTCAAGTCCCATTAAATATAATGACAGAGCAAAATGGTGTCCCTTGTAAAAAATCAAAAATCAAGGTATAATATTTGGAATTTATACTTTTTTTGAACATTTTCAAACCATGGATGCTTGAATCCATGTAAAAAAAATCTGTGTCTAAGAAGGCGGTCAGTGCTTCCAGGGCAGGTTAATCTGCCTTTCTCCAGGGGATGGTTTTGTGTGTGTGTTTGAGTGGATTAAAATACAGTACTTGCATTGACCCATTGATAAGTGGACTCAGTTTTTTGGGGCCAATTTTTCAACCTAAATTTCTAGATTTCTACATGAGTATATACAGTCATCTGCTGGAGCAAAGCCAACAGAGCCTTGTACCATATGGAAAATGATGGCTGCAATCCTATCTCATTACATAAAATAAAGTAATCCGAAACAATTGCCAGTATATCGGCACTTCTGAGCGAGCGTGGATATATTTAAGCTGTGTCTTCAAGCTGAACCTGTCACTAGGTTTTCTTGTCAAGATTTAGCTAAAGAGGGTAGAAGGTCTAGCATTCCACAAAAAGTGGAGCTGCTTTTTCATGTTATTTATACCCCCCCCTTAAAGTTCAAATATAACGATGCAGCACCCTCTGAAAAGCCCTTTCCTTTTCACAGAGTGAGACAGGTGCACTTCTGTTATGCCAATACAAACAAGGTTCATTGAAAAGATCACAATTTGCAACTTTTTGTGTCTTGTCAAGTTCTAACCGCAACCCAGGGTGACCAGAGGTGATAACCACAAAAGAGGACAGGGCTCCGCAAAATGTAGGGCATTCAAGGGAAAAGTAGGGCATTACAAAATAAAAGCTTAAAACACTCATAGAAATATAGATTCATGTCTCTTTCTCATGCTCAAAATGGGGAATATTTTGGAATTCCTCCTGGACAAAAGGCTAAAAATATAAGACATGTCCTGGAAAAGGAGGACTGTGATCACCCTGCTGCAACACCAGCCTCTCAAGGCACCATCCTGTCCCCGATGCTATTCAGAGAGTGTGTCTGTGTGTCTGTGTGTGTGTGTATGAAGGCACTGGGAGAGATCATCCGGAGGCATGGAGCAGGGTGTTACCAATACACTGATGCCACCCAGATATATTTCTCCATGTCTCGGTCTTCAGCTTTGACTTCAGATGGCGCCTCTCCTCTCAAGGAATGTCTTGAAGTGGTAATGGGCTGGATGAGGAAAAACAGACTAAGACTGAATCCAGACAAAACGGAGGTACTGCCCCTAACCCAGCTATTGGGATATACTCTCCAGTCCTAGATGGGGTCACAATCTCCTCAAAGGACTGTGTTCACAGTCTGGGGGTGCTCTTTGGTCTGTCCCTCCAGATGTCAAATCAGCTAAATGCAATGGTCAGGAGAGTTTGTTATCAGCTTCGGCTGATAGGCCAGCTGCACCCTTTCCTGGAAACGGGGGACCTGGAAACAGTGGGACATGCGCTGGTAACCTCACGACTCAATTTCTTCAATGCACTCTATATGGGACTACTCTTGTGCTTAGTCTGGAAACGTCAACTAGTTCAGAATAATCATTCCACTGGCTGCCCATTGGTTTCCAGGCGCAGTACAAGGTGTTGGTTATCACCTTTAAAGCCCTTGGGACTCTTGTATATTGCTATTATCATAGAATCATAGAGTTGGAAGAGACCGCAAAGGCCATCCAGTCTAAGCCCATTCTGCCATGCAGGAACTCACAATCAAAGCATCCCCATTGACAGATGGCCATCCAGCCTCTTTTTGAAGACCTCCAAGGAAGGAGACTCCACCATAATCTCCGAGGAAGGAGTTTGTTCCACTGTTGAACACCCTTTACTCTCAGGAAGTTCCTCCTAATGATGAGGTGGAATCTCTTTTCCTCTAGCTTGCATCCGTTGCTCCAGGTCCTGTTCTCTGGAGCAGCAGAAAACAAGCTTGCTCCCTCCTCAGTATGACATCCCTTAAAGTATTAAAACAGGGCTCTCATATCACCTCTTAACCTTCTCTTCCCCAAGCTAAACATCCCCAGCTCCCTAAGTCTCTCCTCATAGGGCTTCATGGCTTCCAGACCCGTCACCATTTTAGTCGCTCTCCTTTGGACACGCTCCAGTTTCTCCACATCCTTTTAAAATTGTTTTGCCCAGAACTGGACAAAATATCCCTGGTAGGACCTGACCAAAGCAAAATAGAGTGGCACTATTACTTCCCATGATCTAGACACTATACTTCTATTGATGCAGTCTAGAATCACATTGGCCTTTTTAGCTGCCGCATCACACTGTTGACTCATGTTCAACTTGTGGTCTACTTGGACTCCTAGATCCCTTTCTCACATTTCTCCCTGTTGTATTTCATTTTGTTAGTTTTGGCCAAGCTTTCAAGTCTATTCAGGTTATCTTGAATTTTGATCCTGCCCTCTGGAGTATTAGCTACTCCTCCTAATTTGGTGTCATCTGCAAATTTGATAAGTATGCCCCGAATTTTGTCCTCCAAGTCATTGATAAAGATGGCGAATAGCACTGGACCCAGGACAGAGCCCCACTGGACACCCCACTGGTCACTTCTCTCCAAGATGAAAAGGAGCCATGGCTGACCATCCTTTGGGTTCGGCTGGTCAACCAATTACAAATCCATGTAACAGTTACCTTGTCTAGCCCACATTTCACTAGCTTGTTTGCAAGAATATCATGGGGAAGCCTGTCAACCCAGGGCAGAGTCCTGTTCATAGAATCATAGAACTGGAAGAGATCCCAAGGGCCATCCAGTCCAACCCCCTTCTGCCTTGCAGGAACTCTCAGTCAAAGCATCTGCATTGACAGATGGCCATCCAGCCTCTGTTCAAAGACCTCCAGGGAAGGAGACTCCACATACTTCTTTCCTCCTCAGCCCCGCTTCCACTTAATGCAGAAGTCAGAAGGTTTGAAGAAAAAACAAAGTGCATGAACACAGCAATTACTATTTAACACAACCATTTTTGTTATACAATAACAATAGTAGGACTGTGTATGGCCAGCCTTTTCGGACTCTCTGCTGCTGGTTTTGCCTCCTTGGCCTGCTGCTGCTGGACTCATCAACAGGGAGCTGGTTCTTCATCATCCTCCCATTCTCTGCTGCAGATGGATGGATGGATGGATGGAAGGAAGGAAGGAAGGAAGGAAGGAAGGAAGGGGAAAAGGAGATTTCTCCCTAAGACTGGAGCTGCCTCCTGGGCAGAGAGGAGGGTGGCAGGAGCAGCAGGGCCATGCCAGTCTCAGGCAGCATCAGAGACCCATCCTCTGCCTCTGGCTCCCAGAGTCTAGTCCTGGATTATTGGGAACCCTCCTCTTTCATGGGACTATTGGCTTTGATGGGAAGGGAGGGAGGGAGAGGGCAAGAAGGGAGGGGAAGGGGAAGAAGGGAGGGGAAGGGAAGGGGGAAGAGGAAGGAGGGAAAGGAGAGAAGGAAGGGGGAAGAGGAAAGAGGGAAGGGAGAGAAGGAAGGGGGAAGAGGGAAGGGAGGAGGGAAAGGGAGGAGGGGAAGGAGAAGAAGGGAGGAAGGAAAGAAACAGAAGGGATGGAGGAAGGAGGGAAGAAGGGAGGAAGGAGTGGAAGGAAGGAAGGAATGAAAAAAGAAAAAGGAAGGAAGAAGGAAATGAAAGAGGGAAGGAGTGAAAGGAAGGAAGGAAGCGGAAGGGACGGGGGAAGGGAGTGATGGAAGGAGGGAAGGAAGGAAGGGAAGAGTAGGAAGGAAGGAAGGAGAAAAGGCAGCAAGTAGAAAGGAAGAATGGAAAGAAAAAGGGAAAGAGGGAAGGAGGGAGGGAGAAAGGAAAGAAGGAAAGAAGGAAGGGACCAGAACTTCTTTTTGGGTGGTATGGATATCTATTTTATAATAAATTAAACTCTAAGAAGCACTTTAATTATTATTATACAGTCGGCCCTTCTTATACTGTACATGGATTTTTTATACACGGATTCAAGCATCCACGGTTTGAAAATGTTCAAAAAAAGTATAAATTTCAAATATCAAACCTGGATTTTCCATGTTTTACAAGGGACACCATTTTGCTGTCATTATATTGAATGGGACTTGAGCATCCATGGATTTTGGGATCCACGTGGGTCCTGGAACCAAACCCCAGAGTATAACAAGAGTCCACTGTAGTCTGTATCAGGCACTGACTATTAAGAGTATTGGTTGAATATTCAAGCTAAATGTTGTCCAGTCCTCCCGAAACGGGCCTCCATCAAGGAAGCTTTATGTAACTGGGTTTAGATAAGCCAAGGAAAATGGGGAACGCAGGAAGATCTGATGGATCAAAAGGGCCAAAGACATACAAATGAAGCCACAAGAGCCATTGATATCAGAAGGCCTTGGCTGTACCTGGTTTACTTACAGACAGATTAGAGGAAGGTTTATAACGGATGTCAAGACTTTAGCAATTGGCGAAGCGGATATAGAATTGGGGGGAAATGGTTCATTCAGAAGATTAATCATTAGAATCAAGATTTATTACAAATGTTATTAAAATTGAATGAGCGGATGAAACAAGTCCAAACCCAGATGGTGAAAGGGCGCAAGATTTGGGACAAAATATGAGTTTGATCATTGGGGAAAAACAGGGCGTGAAGAGATTAAAGTATACTTTAAAGTGTTTAGGACAAAGAAAACCATTATAAGATAGATTTACGTTGGTATCATCGCCCTTTAAAAAGGCAAAATGTCCAAAACCACACAGAAAATTTTGTTGGAAATGCGGAGAGGGAAAAACAGTAACGCAATTTCATATTTGGTGGGGGAATGTGTTGAAACTGAAAATCCTGGGCATGAATACGTAAGTCAATTCAAATGATATGACAAAGAAGATAGAAAAGACCAGAAATGTATTTACTTAATATTATCCTCACGATGATAATTAGAACAAAATATGGGGAAAACTGCTATTTTATGATTTCAGTGGAAATGGGAAAATGAAGACCATAAATAATGTAAAGGACTGGTTGATAAAATGTTACGATGTTCTAGAAACTGATAAATTAAAGAGTTATTAAAGAAGAATTCAATGAATCCGTCTGAAAAGCATGGGAGCCTTTGATAAAATGTTAGAAACAGAAATGGGAAAAGAACTTCACTTTTGGATGGAGTGATAAAGTATTTGGGGGAACAGTGACTATACTTAAAGCATACCACAAATAGATGGACTTTACAATCTGTCTGCGATGCAGATACTTCTTGCAAATGGAGGATCTTTCCTTTGAGATATGTAAGGAATACTTTCGCTGTGAATAATGTCTGGAGACCTCCAGAAAAACGAGGAAGAGGAGATATGGCTTAGAAGAGATTTCTCTGTGGCTTGTTAGGAAAGAACGTGAATTGTATGTCTGTATTTACATTTGATATATCTTTCTTTGTAAAGAAGGAAGAGAGGAGGAAGGAGAAGAGGAAAGAGGAGGAAGGAAAACACTAGGAGGAAGGAGAGAAAGGAGGAAAAAAGAGAGAAAAGAGAGGAAGGAGATGAGGGAAGGAAAGAGGAAGAGGAAGGAAGGAGAGGAAGAGGAGGAAGGGTGGTGGGAAGCAGGCGCTTAGGAGGACCCGGCCAACTGACCAGCAGTGTAGGATGGAGGACATGGTGGGCAGGGGCTGCTGGGAGAAGTAGTGCTCCCTTCCTTCCTTCCTTGGCTGAGCTCAAAGCACCTGGCTGGACTCTGGGAGTTGGAGCCCAGAGCGACCCGGCTTTGGGTGCTAGCTCTCCTCTCATCTTCTCCCTTGGTGCAGAGCTGCATCCCGTCACTTGAACCCGGGACAGGCGCTCGACCTTGGACGGACATTTTCAGCCTGGGTGGAACCGGTGGGATTGTCCCGCCCCAAATGGGGAAATGTCCGCATCCAACAGCCACGTGCACAAGCGAGGAAAAGCGTGATGGCATCCTCTCTCTTCTTGGCCAGCGGAGCAGGAAATCCTAAGACCACGAGGGTCCTTTGGGCACCCTTTGGCTCTTTGTGGAGGGGTGCCGGGTTATGCCAGTTTTATTTCCTGGTTTTCTAGGGCTTCTTCGAAGAGCCTGGACAGCTGCCGTCCCCTGGGCTTGAGAAAACTGGATTCGTGGCCTTCTGCCTGGTTTCTCCACAGCCGCCATGTCCTGGGAAACAGCCACTCGTGCTTGGCTTCCTCCGTCTCTCTGGCCAGCTGCCACTCCTGCTTAGGATTTGTGGGCAGGTGGGGCTGGACCCTGGAAAAAGTCCTCCATTACTTGGAGCACGGAGGCCAAGGTCTGTGCGCTGTCTTTGCCCTCACGCTCTCTTCACCTGGACTCCGCTCTTAAAGTCTCCAGGGCTTGAGATATAGACAGCAGTTTCTGCCGTTTTCCTGTGTGCGCCATGCCAATGGGCCAAGGCTGCGCGAAGAGGAGGCACTGGGAGAATGAAAATGGTGTCATACTCTGCTCTCAGAACATAGACATGGTTTCTGACTCAGGGCAGATGGTGGACCCGCGACGACTGAAGGGTGGAATGCTGGACCTCATGTGAAGGAGTGGTCATCCAGGGCATGATGGGACCTGCGACTGAAGGGTGGACATGCTGGGAGCAGCCTCTGATGCACTGAATATGATTGGACTTGCAACTTAAACAGTGGATCTGTTGGGACCTGATGCTGAAGGAGTGAACATGCTAGGGCATGATGGGATCTGATGCTGAAGGAAGGAGTGGTCATGCCAGGGATGATGGGACCTGCACTGAAGGGGTGCCTACTAGGACAGTCTCTGATGCAATGGATATGATTGGACTTGCAACTGAAGCAGTGGACCTGCTAGGACCTGATGCTTAAGGAGTGGACATGCTAGGGACATGATGGGACCTGATACTGAAGGAGTGGACTGCTAGGGCATGAATGGGACCTGATGTTAAGGAGTGGACATGCTAGGGGCCAATGGGCATCTGATGCTGAAGGAAGGAGTGGTCATGCAGGGATGATGGGACCTGGACTGAAGGGGTGGGCATACTAGGACCGAGTCATCGGATGCAATGGATATGATTGGACTTGCAACTGAAGCAGTGGACCTGCTGGGACCTATGCTGAAGGGGTGGACATGCTAGGGCAGATGGACCTATGCTGAAGGAGTGGACATGCAGGGCATGATTGGACCGCGCTGAAGGGGTTGACTGTAGAACCTGTTGCTGAAGGAGTAGGACATGCTGGGCATATGGAACCTGATGCTGAAGGAAGGACATGCTAGGGCATGTGGGACTGATGCTGAGGGAGTGGGACATGGCTGGGGCGATGGAACTGCAACTGAAGCAGTGGACCTGCTGGTACCTGATGCTGAAGGAGTGGGACATGCTAGGGACATGATGGACCTGATGCTGAAGGAGTGCACATGCGGGGGACACTCCTCTGATGCAATGGACATTATTGAACTTGCAACTGAAGTAGTAGACCTACTGGACCTGAAGGCTTAAGGAGTGGGACATGCAGGGCATATGGGACTGATGCTGAAGGATGTGGGACATTCTGTACTGATGCTTTAGGGGATAGGGGACATTGGTCAGGTGATGGACCTGATGCTGAAGAGATGTGGCATGGTAGGGCGATGGAATCGGTTATTTCCTCCTTCTCCAGATTCTCCTAACAAACCACTATTTTTTGTTGTGTGCTGTATTTCGTCATGCTTGTTTCCTGGGTAGGCTATTGGCTAGTGAATGGACTGATCGTGAGGGCAGCGAGAATGAAGGGGGATGTGGAAACTGTCTTTTCTGGTGGCCCACCAGGGTCGAAAGATGGAGTGACTGAGTGTCGTATTTTTGCCCTTTCTCGGGATTTGCGGAATTGGTAAAGCACTTCTCCAGCTGAGCGAGAGGCACCCGAGCGCGTGTTCTACATCGCCTGGCACCCCTGATTACTGTTAGATTCCAGTTTCATTCCGCTGAGCTCTCCTATGGACTCCTGGGATTTGCAGTTTGTATGATATTTCATTCCTTCTCTCTCAGAGAGCCACAGCAAACACTGCACATGCCCAGGAATTTTATCAGATGGGCGCACGGCAACCCAAACAGTGTCAAGCTCATTATTTCTACGTGCAGCCACACCACAGTTTAACCCACACTGGAAGAAGTGGCTGATCTACACTGCGGAAACGAATGCAGTTGACCGGCTGCTTCAAGCGCTGTGGCTCAGCGCTAACGCAAAGCGAAGATGCGTAGTTTTGTGGAGACGGCTTTTGGTTCCACAGCAAACTGGGATCCAGCATTTCCATAGGATGGAGCCGTGGGGGCAGTTAAAGCGGTGTCCAGGATGCATGATCGGTGGGCCGCAGCTGGGCGACTGAAAGGAATTGCGCTGAGGGCAATTTCCCATTGAACAGCTCAGTTCCCAAAGAGGGATTCTGGCGGCCAGAACCGCTGGGGCTCTAAACGGGCGTCCAATCCAGAAGCTGAAAGTGTGAAGGCACCTCAGATGTCAGGGGCAGGAGGTTGTTACCCCTCCCTTGCACTCGGGCACATGGCCAGAAAAGGCCTCGTTGCACACGCTCTACTGTGGTTCCACAAATTCCAGACCAAATGCTTTGAAGTTGTTTCCCAACTTTCAGGGGGGCTTCCTTGGCATCTTTCTTGGGTGGGGTGTGGGGTCTTTGGCCATGGCTATTCCTGCAGGCTGAGAGAGTGTGGCTTGCCCAGCATCACCCACTGGGTTTTTCAATGGCAGAGCCAGGTTCGAACCCTGGCCTCTCAACCTCTAGTCCAACACCACATTGGCAGCCTGGAATCCTCTTGCTTCTGCTTGGCACAAATATCTCCTTTATTTGGGAGAGATTTCCCCACTTGGGACAGAGGGTTGGATAATGTGTTGTGTGGCCTTCAATTCATTTCTGACAAATGGTGACCCAAGGAGGACCTGTCCTGGGGGTTTCTTGCAAGATGGTCAGAGAGGCTTTGCCATTGCCTTCCCTTGAGGCTGAGAGAGTGTGACTTACCAGGAATCACCCAGTTGGGTTTCCAGGCCGAGGTTGTCCCCATGTTGATCTATACCTGCTGCAAGTGCAAACCGATTGGCCTGTTGGAGGGAGGTGTAGTTGTTTGGGCCATGTATCTACACTTCAACTTATCAAGAGGATGAATGTATGCAATGGGACCTTGTAGCCTCCTTTGAGACTAACTGAGAGAAAGAAGTTGTTGGGCAAGAGCTTTTGTAGATTAGGTGTTAGGGTTTTCAGATCGGTGGTAAGGTCGGCCTGGAGGCAGAGTCAGGGCATCGCATCCACATGATGCCGCCGCCCGACTTCACCCCCCATGTACCATGATGCTGCATGCTGCTCCACATGGTGGCTCAGGCGTCAAAGCACTCTCTGGGGCACTAGGTCTGTGCGACACAGCACCGAAAGAGCCCCGTATAACTGTGGTGCCACAGCTATCACACCGGGAAGCATTGGATCGGGGCCATGGGTGTGGTTGGCCAAGCTCCAATCAAGCTAGGAAAGGGCCCTATGCCTCCCCGGAAGTGCAGGATTGGGGCCACAGTAAAAGTGGTCGCTTCTCTTTGGCCGCAAAAGGGGGCTTGTGGCTCAGACCACTGTGTGACCCCTTTTCTGGGCCAAAAGGCAACCCCTTTCTCCTCTGCAACATTGGCGCGGCTGGTGTGCTGCTGGCCAGCGATGCATGCGCAGAAAGGAAGCTGTTTCTTTTAATACTGTAGTACTGTAGTGGTGGAAATAGAAGATATTAACCCCGTAGATCAGTTAGTTCATTTGTTTGTTTGTTTTTTTCCAGGATTTTTGTCCTGCCCTTTCCCACATGGGGATTCAAGGCAGTTACAATATTTTAAAAGAGAAGAGTTAAAACATTGAATTACAAAGGTAAAAAAAATCAAATACTCCAAGCGTTAAAAATCGGTTAAAGACAGAATAGTTCAAAGAGCAAACACCATTAAAACAGTAAAACAGCACACCACAGTTGCTTGGTTTCCTTTAATACAACGGGTACGTGGTTCATTCTTATAGAATGTTACCACCAATGCCATCATAATGTTTAGCAGAAGGGTTTCATTGAGGTTGCCTTCAACAACAGAAAACATACCAGATAACATGGAAATCACTCATCCAACCAGGGTCACACGTGGGTGGATGGATGATGGGATGGATGGAATGGATGATAGATAGATAGATGATAGATAGATAGATAGATAGATAGATTCCAGTGTCTTCCATGCCCGCATGTGAAGATGGCATCTGAAGATCAACCAAAGTGCTGCTGAAATGTCACAAACAAGCCTCTTCTAGAACATGGCCACATAGCCTGAAAAACCCACAAAAAAGATGGATGCTGGCTTGATGAAAGCCTTGACTTTGCTTGGTTTTTCATTGGCTGTCCTGCCAGAGCAAATCAGGAGGGAACGGGGTTTCAGTGCAAAGACTGGAGGCAGGGATGTAGCCAGGATTTTGGGGAGGGGGGGCTTAAGTGTGGTGGCGTGGCGCAGTGCCACGGGCGCACACATCAGTCATGTATTCCAGTACAATGTATTGTATAAATAAGGGAGGAGGGTCCAGACCCCCCGGACCCCTCCCCCCCCCCGGCTACGTCACTGACTGGAGGGTCTGACAAACTGTAGCCTGGAAACAAAGTGGGAATCTGGATTGGGGGCTTCAAACATGCCCAGCTGTCCCAGGTCTGGAGTAGAAGCGCTATATAGGATCTGGATCTTCAGGCGAGGAAAAAACAGTTTTGATTTTAAAATAAAGATATTCCTTTTTTTTTCCGAGACTATCACAAATAACTTTGCCACTCATTAGATGGAGTCCTATTTAGCCACCCTGTAGAGAACCTAATGCCCTAAATACTCCGCAGGATGGCTGGTCCTCTCTGGTGGGACTCTCAGGGTCCCTGCTCTGTCCCTGCTGCTGTTCCTCATCATCCCTGATAATGAGAGAGATTCAATCTTTCTGTAGCTGCAATCTCCCAGGATGTTCCCTGGTTTCCCTACTTCGTGGTGTGACTTCCTCCAGCCATCTACTTCTGTTGCCTGTGAAGGAACCTCCTCCTCGCCAACCTCTCTGTGTTGTGGTTCCTGTCCAGGACTTGGTCCATTCTGTTCAGGAAACCTCTTGTCCTGTGATGCTGAAGTGTAGATACCTGGGCCTCCAGCTGCTCTACTTTCTCTTCTAAGAGGGCTACCAACTTGAACTTAGTTTCAGCTTCAGCTCACATGAATGGGAAACAAACATACTCTAAAGCCGGGGTCGGCAAACCTCCGGCCCATGGGCGGATGTGGCCCATGGAGGCCTTTCGGGCCGGGCCCTGTGCCACCACTGCTGCCACCAATGTGGGCTTTTCGCGCTCCAGGCACGCCATTTCCCCCCCAAAATGGCGCGGAAGTCTACGTGACCTTCCCTGAGGTCGCCTGAAGACTTCGCCCACCATTTTGGGGGGAAAATGCGGCGGCCTAGAGGCGAAGTCTTGCGCGACTACAGAAAAGGTCACGCGAGCATTCTCCACCATTGGCGGCAGCCTCTAGGGGGCCCGCTGCGGTGCCGGAGCCCTCGAACAGGGCTCCAACAGTGGCAGCGGGCCCAGGAGGGCTCCAGCGGGGGCAGCGGGCCTCTGGGAGGCCGATGCCCTCGCGGCGCCCTCGGAGAGCCCCCGGCAGTGGCAGGGGGCCTCTGGGAGGCCAGTTTGTCATCGCTGGGCCCTCCAAGAGGGCCCGGCACAGCGGAAAAGGGCCCCCAGAGGCCTGCTGCCACCACCGGAGCCCTCTTGGAGGGCCCCAGCGACGGCAAAAAGGGCCGGAAAGAGGGGGAGGCCTCCCGCGCTGGCGGCCCCTGCGGCTTTTTTGCCGGCCTCTGACGGGGCCTGGGGCTGGCAAAGAGGGAGGCATGGCCCCCGGGTGGAAGCTCCATCCCCCCCCCCCCCGGCTTCGGCCCCCCACGTCGCCTGAGGGACAGCAACCAGCCCCCGGCGCTCACACAAAGGTTGCCCCCCCTGCTCTAAAGTTGTCCGGGGAAGCAGCAAAGGGCGTGATAAAGAGCTAGTATCAAACAAACACCCCCTCCCGCACAGCAAAGTCAATGTAAGCTACACAGTCCTGGAGAGTTGCAGTAGCTTTGCCCAAAGGGTTTACCAGAAGCTGTCAGCCGGTCGAGGTTCAGGGGTAACAGATAGGCAGGTAGATAAGCAGTCCCGGTCAGGTTTCCGGGTAGTCAAGACAAGAAGCCCAGAGCCAGAGACAGAGGTCTTTCCTCTAAAAGAGTCAGATTATCCACTGGCAAAGAACCACCATGCTCAGGTGCTTAAGAAGGCCAAGGAGGGCCTTCAGCTGTGCCTGATTACGAAGCCGCTTCTGATTAAAGTCTCCGAGATCTTCGAAGGCCCTCTCTTTCTGCTCGACGCTCATTGAAGGTAGGGCACGCTGGCCCAGATCCTCCTCCATGTCCACAGCCTCGGCACCAGGGCAACTTGACTGCTGAACCTCTGGAGGGGCCATAGGACTCTGCTCCAGCAGAACTAGGGCCAGCCTTCTGGGCTCCTCCCTTACAGGTTCAAGCCCCTGGGGCTCTGGTCCGTTTAGGTTCAGTCCAGAGGCTTCTAGTCTCCTCTGAGTCCTCCAAGCCATCTCCAGGCTGGCATGACATTACTCCCCCTCTCATCAATTCCCTCTCACCCTGAGGAGGACGAGGGCGGTCAGGGAAACGACGATGGGAAGGCCTGAACCAGACGAGGGGCATGAACATCTAAGGGTCTCCCAGGAGCGCTCCTCTGGCCCTAGCCAACCCAGTCCATAAGATACTGGAGGCGACCTCGATGTCGACGGGGAGTCCAAAATCTCAGCCCACCTCGAATTCTCTTCCCCATCCACCGGACTGGATCAGGCGGAGGAGTTGAACCCGCATCCGGGCGAACCCCTGAGGCAGGGAAGCAGCAAGGAGCGGTGGAAGGACTGGGTGGATCCGCCCTGTCCGGGGAAGCTGGAGCCGAAAAGCCACAGGATTAATCTGGGCCACAATTTATATGGCCCCACGAACGGGCACCAACTTGCGACACGCCCGCTGCCAGAGGAAGTTCTGTGGGACAGCCAGCTGAATCCCCCACCTGCAACGGTGGAACCTTCTTGACGTCGCCCGATCCGCTCCCCGTTTATACGCGGCTCCTTGGCTACTCAGCTGTTCTTTCAACAGGGGACTGTGCCGCTCGGAGTCCTGTCCCTTGGCAAAGAACCTGGATCTGATGTTCTGCGAACTCAGGTCTTTACAGGATTCCCCCAGGTGGCTTGCATTTTTCTGCAATAAAGTCTTGCAGACTATTGAGGAGGGGGGGGGCTGTCCTGGTTCAGGTAAGGAGTTAGCCCATTTGCTGGCAGGCCCAGAAGCAAACTAATATAAAAGCACCTTATGGGATTCAGGAAAATCTTTCCTCCGGAGCTTAAAATGTAACTTGCAATTAGCAAGGAAAACTGTCCAGCATAGTAGTGTCTCCCTGGAATTTATAGGAAGGGAAGCAAAACATTCCGTGGCGTTCAGAGCAGAAGGGTTCTTTCGCTGCAGTCTGTCATGCGCACTGAGCCAGGATTAGCTGCAACAGCCTCACCTCTCCGCACATCCTCGGCCGACCACAGACGCATCCTGCCATCCCGCTCTGCCATGTCTCCTCATGCTATCAGCACACATTACAAGGCCAGTGGATATTCTGTCCGGGAATGCAGCCAAAGGGCTTGATAAAGCAGCTAGTTATCAAACAAACAACCCCCCTCCCAGCACAGCAAAGTCAATGTAAGCTACCCAGTCCTGAGAGTTGCAGTAGCTTTGCCAAAAGGGTTTACCAGACGAGAAATTGTCAGCCGGTCCAGGTTCAGGGTTAACAGATAGGCAGGTAGATAAAGCAGTCCAAGGTCCAGTTCCGGTAGTCAGACAAAGAGCCAAGGAGCCAGAGAGGCCGGCGTCTTCCTCTAAAAGCGTCAGATATCCCCTGGGCAAAGAAACCACAAGCTCCACGGTGGCTTAGCGAGCAAGGAGCTGGCCTTCCGCTGTGCCTGATTCGACGACGCTTCTGATAAAGTCTCCGAGATCTTCCGGAAGGCACTCTATTTCTGGTCGACGCTATTGAGAGGTAGGGGCACGCTGCCCAGATCCTCCTCCATGTCACCGGCCCGGACCAGGCAACACTTGACTGCGAACCTCTGGATGGGGGGCTTAGACTCTGCTCCAGCAGAACTAGGGCCAGCTCTGGCTCCTCCATTACAGGTTCAAGCCCCTGGGGGGGCTCTGGCTCCACCATTAAGGTTCAGATCCCAGAGGGCTCATCCTCTGAGTCCTCCAAGCCATCTTCCAGGCTGGGCATGACAAAAGTATCCACAATTAACACGGAAGTCTTTGAACTATCACAGAGAACTTGATTTGTTTTGCTTGCAACTGGGATTTGTAACGATCCTCCATTCAGCTAAATTCTGTCTTATTTCATCTTACGGTTGAACTGAAGAACACAAAAGACTTAAACATTTATTTTGCAACCTTTCCAATCAAAGGCATCCATAGACAGACTGTCTTGCTAAAATGAGCCCCAGCTTCACTGCTTCTAATGCTTGAAGCAATCCACCTTTCTTTTAAGGCACTTGGGTTGAGGCTTACCTCCGCTTTGTTCCTGGCATCTGTAGGTGAGAGAGAGGAGAGCACAGTGTTCCCAGTTAAACCAGCAAGCTCAGGTCTGGAGTGGAAGCTCTATACAGGGTCTCTGGCTCCAAGAGGTGAGGTTTCTCATGTGTCCCCATCATGCGTGCCAAGCATCTGCCTCTGAAAACAAGAACAAGCCAAAATTAACATTCTTGTGACTGAGCCAAACCAAGACAAGAACTCTGTCTGTCTGTGCTTCATTAGCCTTAGTAGACTTTTCCAAGCCGTTGTGAAATGCTGCTCTCCCATGGGTTTCTAATCTGGATAGTAGTGCCACACATGGATGTATATCTACCCAGAGAGTATCCAGTGTAGCAGGAAAGGATGAATATGGCCTTTTCCCCTTTTGCACTCCAATTCATAGAATGGTAGAGTTGGAAGAGACCCCAAGAAGAAGGGCCCTGACCCAGTCCAACCCCTTTATTCTGCCATGCAGGAACTCTTCATCAAAGCACAGGCTCTGGCAGACGGTCATCCTCTGCTTAAAGACCTCCAAAGAAGGACACTCATCACACTCTGAAGGTCTCAGGAAATTCTTCCTAATGAAGCTTGCATCCCTTGTTCTGGGTCCTAGTCTCTGGAGCAGCAGGAAAAAAGCATTTTAGTCTCCCTCCTTTGGAGACATGGCTCCAGTTTCTCAATGGCCTTTTTGAATGGACACAATATTATTCCAGGTGGGGCCTGACCAGAGCAGAAGAGAGTGGTGCTATTACTTCTCTTGATCTAGACACTAGACTTTTATTGATGCAGCCTAGGATCGCCTTGGCCTTGTGAGCTGCCGCATCGCACTGTGGGCTGATGTCCAACTCGTGGTCCACTTGGACTCCCAGATCCCTTTCACAGCCGGGAGAAGTCTCCTTCCTTGACCCTTTATCGATGCATTTCATTTCCCCGCCCTGAGCGCAAGGCCATGCCTTCTATTCCTCGGGCCTTGGCTTCTCCTCCTAGTTCGGTGTCAGTCAGCTCTGGCAGCGGCGGAGGGAGGCTGAAGGCGGGCCGTTTGTGATGCCACTAGAGCAGAGTTCGCTCTCTCTCTCTCTCTCTCTCTGTGAGAGAAAAGGCTCAATGCCTCACTAAACTACCATTCCCAGGATTCCTAGCACTGAGCCGGGGCAGTCAAAGCGGTCTCAAACCGGGATAGCTCTGCTGCAGTGTGTTTTGGGCCAGCGATAGCAGCTTTCTCAACCGGCCCCAATGTCCCAATATAGAGGAGAGTACTACTGAGGGACTGGCTCTGAGGCGAAAGCAAGGCGGGCTTCTGGGGCCTAGCCCTGCCTCGGAGGCGGGCCAAGGCAGGGCCTCCAACCGAGGAGGCGCCCGGAGTCTGCGCTCTCGAAGCGGCGGCGCTGCTGCTGCTGCTGCTGCTGCTGCTGCTGCGGAGAGGTTGGGGCCTAGTCTGTCCGCCGAAGCCTCGGCCTCGAGTGAGAGGCGCCGCCGGCCGAGGCGCGCCCAGGCCCGGCCTCCTGGGAAGGCGCTCTCGGCTGGGCAGCCATGGCGGAGACGAAGATCATCTACCACCTGGACGAGCAGGAGACGCCCTACTTGGTGAAGCTGCCTCTCCCGGCCGAGAAGGTGACGCTGGGCGACTTCAAGGCCCTCCTCAACCGCCCCAACTACAAGTTCTACTTCAAGTCCATGGATGACGACTTCGGGTGAGCAGGGAAGGAAGGAAGGAAGGAAGGAAGGAAGGAAGGGACCAGGCGGACCCCGGCCGGGGCTCCGAAGAAGGGAGGCCGAGCGAGGCAGCGGGGCTCGGGATGGTTGCTCGCCCGAGGAGGAGGAGGAGGAGGAGGCCCTGGCCGCCTTCTGGCTCTCCTTCCTCGGACTCTTCTTGGCGGATGGGGCTGCCCTTGGCGTCCCTCGGAGGCCGAGAGAGCTCGACAAGGGCCACGGCGGGGGAGGCAGCCAGACAAAGGCCGGGGCTCGCCCAGCCCACAGGGAAGCCCTTGGGCAAGCAGTCCCCGGGGCTTTGAGGGCCTGGGCCAAGGCACTTGGGGCTGAGAGAGTGTGACTCGCCCAAGGCCCTGGGCAAGGGTCTTTCCCGAGGGGTCTGGTTCTTTTGCCTTGGCCTTCCTCTGAGGCTGAGAGAGTGTGACTCGCCCAGGGCCGCCCAATGGGTTTGCATGGCTGGCCTGGGATTCGAACCCTGGTCCCCAGAGTCCTAGTCCGACACTGCGCTGTCTAAAGAGAAGGCAAGCCAGGTCCAGAGCCCCGTTGGGGGGATGGAGGGTGAGGGGATATGCTGCCGGACATTTCATCCAGGTGACTCTCAAAGCCTCTCAGAGACACACTGCTATTAGACAGTGGAGCCCCCAAAGTGACCCCAGAAACCTCCTTGCCTCAGTGTCAGCATTGTCCTTTAACTCCTGTGTGAAAATGCACACAAACAGTCAGGCCTCCTGGGATCTTGTGAGTTCTTGGCGTCATCCTTGACATCCTTGGTTGCGTGTCCTAAGTTTTGCCCTCAACGTATCCATGGCTCAGATCAAAATCCCTAATTTTGGGCCCAAAACCTGGCTGAGCAGATGCAGTCAATCTTAATAAGTCGTGACAGAAACATCTGGCCAAATGAGAACATGATTCCTTCCTGGTGCAGCATCATGCACACAGCCTGAGTGCATTCACATGCACAGGACATGGTTTCATGTGGCTACCCTGAAAATGTTTCATGAGGCAGCATTTGGTTTGGCCCCTTTGGGGGCATCTGCAGGGCGGACATAAGGCAGTTTGGACGCTGCTTGAAGTGCGCTGCAGCTCCTTCCTGTGCAGTCCTGGGATTTGTAGTTTTGTAAGATGTTTAGCCTTCTCTGCCAAAAAGCACTGGTGCTGAAGGTGCTGCTGGGCCACTTAAAGCGGTGTCAAACTGCTTTATTTCTACAGTGTAGATGCACCCAAAGTTTATTAAATATGGAAGAAGCCCTGAGGGTTCTTGCTAAGTAGGAAGAGCCTTCAAAGGTTCTTCAGAGGCCGCTGGCCAACCTGCCCTCCCTGCAAGGAAGACCTTTCTGGTCCCCTTCCCCTTTTGGTTCAAAACACACTGCAGAAATAATCCGGTTTCACACCGCTTTAACTGCCCTGGCTCAATGCTAGGGAATCCTGGGAATTGTATTTTTGTGAGGCATTTAGCCTTCTCTGTCTGACAGCTTTGGTGCCACAGTAAACTACAACTCCCAGGATTTCCTAGCACTGAGCCAGGGCAGTTAAAGCGCTCTCAAACCGGATAATTTCTGCAGTGTGTTTTGGACCTTTGATGGTGACGTTTCCGTTGCAGTTGAACGGTTTTTCCAAAAGTGAGGGGACTCTTCCCTCTCTTTCAAAGCTTCCTTTGGAGGGAAAGCGGGTCCTTTGGGCTGAAAGAGTCCTTCCTTTCTGTGCAAAAGATCCTATGTCTTGGTTGGCCTTCCATTTGTTGGGTTGCAGCCCCCATTGGCTGTGCTGGCTGGGGATGATGGGGTTTGGCATCTTAAGAGCTCCACCTCACTACAGTGACAGAACTTCAGAGGCACTTGTTTTTAGCATAGCATCTTAAGAGATGTGTCCCCTCAGGAGCCATTGCAAGGACTGAGGTTTTTTTCTTGTGCGATGCGGCAGCTGAAAAGGCCAATGCAATTTTAGGCTGCATCAATAGAAGTATATACTGTAGTGTCTGGATCAAAGGAAGTCATAGTGCCGCTCTATTCTGCTTTGGTCAGGCCCCACCTGGAATATTGTGTCCAGTTCTGGGCCCACAATTCAAAAAGGACATTGAGAAACTGGAGCCATGTGTCCAAAGGAGGGCAACTAAAATGGTGAAGGGTCTGGAAACCTTGAAGCCCTATGAGGAAGGACTTAGGGATCTGGGGATGTTTAGCCTGGAGAAGAGAAGGTTAAGAGGGGATATGACTGCCTTGTTTAAATACTTGAAGGGATGTCACATTGAGGAGGGAGCGAGCTTGTTTTCTGCTGCTCCAGTGACTACGACACAATGGAGCAATGGATGCAAGCTGCAGGAAAAGAGATTCCAGCCCAACATTAGGAGGACCTTCCTGACAGAAAGAGCTATTCGACAGTGGAAGACACTCCTTCCTCAAGCTTAGTGGAGTCTCCTTTGGAGGTCTTTAAACAGAGGCTGGATGGCCATCTGTCAATGGCGATGCTTTAATAAATAATAAATAAATATAAACAAAACTTTTATTTCTATACCGCTTTTCCTGGAGATCAAGGCGGTTTACAGTCATTAAAAACTCTTATGATCCGTGTCATAGTACAATATATTATACATTCCAAGAGTACAATCAAATTTAAAAACATATATAACAAGAGTCGGGCATCAGATAAAAGAATTAATCCATTAGGGACTACAGTCCGTCCTCGCCTTACGCAGGGGATCCGTTCCGGATCCCTCCGCGTAAGGCGAATTCCGCCTATGCTCGAGCCCCATTGGAAACAATGGGGCTCGGGTGCGGCGGCACAGGCGGGCGCAACGGGCGCGTGCACCATTCAATTGAATGGGACGTGCCGCCCCTTCCGCCCCGTGCGCGCCCCACGGCTTGAGCGCGTATGCTCAAGGCTGCGTATGGCACGCCTGCGTATGGCGCGGGCACACTGTAGTTTCTTTACAGCAAGTTGGGAGGGTATGCTACCCGGAAGAGATAGGTTTTAATGCCTTTTTAAAGGCTTCCAATGTCGAACTGAGTCGAATCTCTTCCAGGAGTGAATTCCAATGGGTTGCAGCTATTGCTGAATAAGCTCTTTGCTGCCAATCTTACCTTTGGCCATTCAAGAACAAATTTCCCTGTTGTTCTGAGGGTGTGGGGTGGATTATGTCGGGAGAGACGCTCCCTCAAGTAACTCGGGCCCAAGCCATGAAGGGCTTTATAGGTCACGACCAACACTTTGTCTTGAGCCCAGAAGCTAATTGGCAGCCAGTATAGAGATTTTAGTACTGGCATTATATGGTCTTGCCTTGAGGATCCGGCGACCAATCTGGCTGCAGCATTTTGGGCTAGCTGAAGCTTCCGAACTTGGTACAAAGGTAGCCCCATGTAGAGTGCATTACAGCAATCCAAATGAGAGGTTACCAGTGCATGTACTATCGTTTCAAGGTCCTTTTGGTCCAGACACCTTGTCCAGGAATGGTAGTAAGGAGACCGGCCTGTAATTACTCCTCAACAGGGGATCTAGGGAGGATTTCTTCAATAGAGGTTTTACTATAGCCTATTTTAATGCTGGTGGAAATCCACCCTCCCTAAGAGATGTATTTACTATACAATGTAATGTAGTTTTTACAACATCTCCTCCCTGTACAGTCAACCAAGAAGGGCAGGGGTCGAGGGGACATGTCGTCCTTTTCATGCGGCCAAGAAGCTTGTTCACGCCCTCGGTACTCACAAACTCAAAACGATCCAGAATAATCTTGTTTCCAGAGTCACTGGAGGCCTCTACTATAGGTTCTGTGAAAAGACCAGCGTCAAGATCAGCCCTGATCTGAGAGATTTTATCGGCAAAAAAGTCATTAAAAGCGTCACAGCAGGCTGTTGTTGGTTCCAATAAAGGGTTCCGGGTGGCCGGGGGTTGAGTTAATTCCCTAACCACCCTGAACAGCTCTGCTGGGCAAGACTCTGCCAATGCAATCCGAGCAGCACAGAACGAGTTCTAAGCTGCATCAATTGCCACTCCGTAGGAACGTAACATGTTCTCATGGAGTGTCTTGTCAGATAAGCTTTGACTGAGAGTTCCTGCATGGCAGACTAGGGTTGGACTGGATGGCCCTTGCGGTCTCTTCCAGCTCTATGATTCTATGATTCCTAGCATGTTAGGGTCCAGTACCATATATATATTATTATTATAAGTAGTAGTAGTATTTAAATGTTTTTTGTGGGTTTTTCAGGCTATGTGGCCATGTTCTTGAAGGGTTTATTGCTGATGTTTCGCCAGCATCTCTGGCTGGCATTGTCAGAGAAAGATGACACAAAGATGCCAGCCACAGATGTTGGCGAAACATCAGGAATAAACTCTTCCAGAGCATGGCCACATAGCCTGAAGAACTCACCAAAACCCCCCAAAAAACTAAGGATGCCAGTCATGAAAGCCTTCGACTTCACATTATTATTAATGTTTATTTATATAGCACCATAAATTTTCATGGCATCATCAAAACAACATATAACCTGCCAACAGCATACAATCTAAAAGTCATATAATATAAACTATGCAAAGTTAAGCAAGTTATGCAGTTGAAATACAAAACTGTAAAAACAACTGATACATATAATCGAATATACAATTATTTTTATGCATTTTAAAAAGTTATTTTATTAATAATTAAAACAGTGGTTTACAAAACAAGAATGTACAATAGTTGTGATCATTTGTACAATCCATTTGCATCTATTCCCCCAAACTCCTTTATTCTTCTAGACTCCTTTTCATCAATTTTCCTTCAAACAAAATTATAAACACTCCTCCTAAATTTGCCCACTATTCACCTTTACATACTCCTGCTTATTTATTCCCATTTCCCCCCAATATTTCACTACTAGAGACCATTCCTCCTCCCTTTCTTCAGTATCTTTATTGTTCAAGTAACTAGTTAGTTTATCCTTTTCTATTCCATCATTAACTTTTAATATCCACTCATCTGTCTTTGGTACTTCCTGATTTCTAAAATCAAATATAAAATTACAAAGGAATATTAAAATACAGTTCCAAATGCTTTAGAGAACAAGAACGCCTTAAATTCAGATTTAAAACTAGCAAGAGAAGAGAGAGTCCACCGGTGTTCAGGGAGGCAGCTCCAGGAGTATGGTGCAGCAAGTGAAAAAGGACTAACTGGACCCAAGGAAGAAGAAACGCTCGGCTGGGTAAGGAGCCCTGAGCTCCTGGACCCCAAATCTGGAACAAGATGGCGAGATGAAATAAGGACTGACAAATAAGGGGGAGTTATTGTACAGTGGGCCCTTGTTATCTGCTGGGTGGATAACAAAATCCGTGGATGCTCAAGTCCCATTAAATATAGTGGCAGAGCAAAATGGTGTCCCTTATATAAAATGGAAAATCAAGGTTTGCTACTTGGAATTTATACTTTTTAAACAAAAAAATATTTTCAAGGCATGGATGCTTGGATCTGTGGATAAAAGAAAATCCATGGATAAAGAGGGCCAGCTGTAAAATGCTTTCAGCCCTGTTGCAACTCTTTGGTCAGTTGTGATCTTCTCACTCTCGTCATTTGCTGAGAAGATCACAACAGACAGAAGAGCTGCAACAGGGCTGAAAGCATTTTACAGTAGGCCTTCTTTATCCGTGGATTTTTGAAAGAGTTCCTCTTGGGGCTACAGCTCCCAGAATCCCCCAACCATTGTGGTCAGTGGCCATCCCAGCTGTGGATTTCTGCAAGTCCTAATCCCAAAAGGAACCTTTTCCCAGTCTTGGCAGCAGTTATTATTTTAAAGGTATACAACCCATATCTAATGGACCCTCTCCTCTTCTGGGTGTGTGTTTGTACATCCTTACCACACTCCTGTTATTCTCAAGGCCCAGTAATTTTCCAGGCCACAATTGTGCATCTTGAGACACAAAGGCATTCCTCATGAAGGAATCAGCAGCCCCTCCGTCTTCTTTCCGTGACATGCTCATGTTTTCCCCTACCTCCCCTTCTTAGGATCTTTTTTCATTTTATTTTTTCCTGGTTTGGGGGGAGAGAGAGCAAAAACATAACTGTCTTCTTGCTTTCTTTTAGGCACTACTTCTGTGGCAGAAATGTTTCTGTTCCCACGAATCACGCACCCCGTTGCTTTCTAGGACATATGAGTCTTGATAGGGCTAGTTTATAGGAAGTAGGCACAAAGCCGGTAAGTGTTTTTGTAGTGATTCCCAAACTTTGCTCCTCCAGATGTTTAAGACTTCACCTCCCAGAATTCCTGACAGTTGGCCAAGCTGGCTGGGGCTTCTGGGAGCTGGAGTCCAAAACAGCCAGAGGATCAAATTTGGGGATCACTGCATGTAGCCCAACAGAAGCAGCCATCTTGTGACTGCTTCGCATCCCCTACCCCAGGCCATGTCTTCCTTTGAGTTCTTGTTGCAAAAGCTGATCTTCAAGTTCAGGAAAACTACGTGTAAATGAACCAGTATTTGTGATATTTTATCACTTTGTAGTGGAACTGTCTATAGTCACCTGCACTTTAAAACAAGACCTTGTGAGAAGAAGGTGTCATTCTTCCTCTGATCTACTTTTCCATGGCTAGAAGCATTTCATGTTTATTCAATGTATTCTGAAGTATACCCGGAGTAGTCATGTTGGCCTTATAGCAACATATAGTATCATCCAAAATTCACAAGATGGTGATACCTTTATTGGGAGAACCAAAATGTACATTACAGACATTGCAAGATTTCAAAGTTTCACTGGCTTCATCAGGGAAAGGTATTAAAAATGATACAGGTGTGTGTGTGTGTGTGTGTGTGTGTGTGTGTGTGAAAGGGGATTATGATATGAGTCATAGCCCTGCATTTGGGCAGCATGTTGCAGTTGTAGTCTTTAGTTCAGATGTATTCTGAAATGACAAGGCTTTTGGAGGGAAATCTGTCATGGTGCAGAGACTGGTTTCACTCCAAGAAAACATACTCAGAAGCCTCTAAACCCCCCCAAGGAAGTTGTCTTAGAGGTGGGCATGCAGTAGAGGTACTGTTTATAAACTAACATTTTGGGATGTTTGAAATCTTACTTTGAGACACAATTGGAACAATTTCATTGCTGTCCTGATTGAATATGTGGAGCTATAAACGAAGGATACTACAAAAAAGACAAGCTATTTGTTGCGTATTCTGCTCCTGAACATCAGAGAGGCAGAGCGGGTAGTGACTAAAATGACAGATGCGGACTAACAAGAATTCAAATCCTTGCTTGGTTACTCTTTTCTACCTTAATCTAAACTAGTTTGGAAGATCACTGTGAGGATAAAATTAGAAAACCTCACTATTTGCCACTCCAACCTCTTTGCAGAAAGAGTGGAATGAAAGGGTAGTACATAAATCTGCATTTAAATGAAATAGTTTAATCAAAGATGGGGATCCAGATGTTCTTGGACTGAAACACCCAGGAGCACAAGCCAGCACAGCCAATGGTGAGGAATGCTAGGAACTGCAGTTCACCAACATCTGGAAGACTGCACAATTCCCATTCCAATAAACAGGGCATAAAGTTGCCCACTTCATAGTTTGTGTGCTAGATTGTGAATGGGAAAATTGGATGTTGGTCAAATCTGGGCATTGGTAAACCTTTTAGTGGGGAGGGTTTAAACCTCAAACCTAAGTGTCCTTGGTAAAATTACACCAGTGATAATGCCTTATGTTATGGGTTAGAACAAAAGCTTTTGGATCTTTCAGTGGCCAAAAATGATCACAAAAAGCCTGGGGTCTGTTCACTTTTCAAGCTATAATGGTCTGCAAATCAAATTAAATATATAATTTTTCATTGTTGTTTCCCTTCAAGTCGTTTCCAGCTTATGGAAACCCTATCATGGGGTTTTCTTGGCATGGTTTGTTCAGAGGAGGGGTTGCCTATGCCTTCCTCCGAGGCTGAGAGAATGTGACTCTCCCAAACCCTGTGGGTTTCCATGGTTGATTGAGCCCTGTTCTCCAGAGGTGTAGTCCAATGTTCAAACCACTATGACGCCCATATATTTCTTGTTAAAGGTGATGTTAGTTACTTGCACATGGAAGGCCTGGTTCTTAAGGATACGTTATGGGAGAATTGTGTCAGAAAACAAATAAAGTCCTTCTCTGGTGAGATTTGCTTCAAGCTTTTGGTGAAATTTACACTTCAATACTTACACTTTCCTTAAGTGTTAAGGAAAATCCATAAGCAAAAATGTAAAATAAGATGACTTTAAAAGGTGCTGTACAGTAATGGGTAGTAGTAAAGTTTGGAAAGCCATCTGGATTAGTATTTTCGTAATGGATTTCACAAAGAGGAGTGGATTTATTCTTGCAGGTCACAGAACAGAAGAAGCAGGAGAATTCTTAGATCTGAAGAGTAAACCAGGATGCAAAGTGAATGAAAGCAACTGTGGAAGACATTCATCCCACACCGGAATCTGTTTGCAAAGCAAAGCAAATTTTAGAAGATGTCAGTTTAATAATGGCCAGCCAATGAGTAATAATGGGCAATTATGCTTTGTGGCCCAGACTGCCCAGGCCTAGGCTCCTCTGTCTATTCAGAGCAGGAGCCATCTTCCTCTGCATGACAATAAAGACTGTTATTTTCAGTCTTGGAGGAAGGGAGAAGCGCACATTTCCAGAAGAGCTATCTGATGGCTCTACTTGAGATTAACATGAAAACAGAAGCTAGCTTGGCAGCAGGTTGAGAAAGAAACAGGAGAAGAAATATAGATTTGCAAATGTATTGGTCTCCATTGCTCCCCAGTTTTTTTCTTACCCTTTTGTTGTGTGTGTGTGTGTGTGTGTGTAAAACAATACTTTGAGTCAGGTCATCTGTGTGATTGACTTCCAGATGATTTTTTTATGTATGTGTGTCCTCCCTTTGTCCTGGTATAGGGACTCAGAGAGCCAGGATGGTGTAGTGGTTTGAGGAATGGACTCTGGGTGACCAGGGTTCAAATCTCTGCTCAGTCAGAGAAACTCACTGGGTGATCTTGGTCAAGTCACACACTCTCAGCCTAAGAGGAAAACAGTGCCAAACCTCCTCTGAATAAGTCCTCTTGCCAAGGAAACCCTAGCATAGCTTTGCCATATGCCAGCAACTTGAATGGCATGTAACAACAGCAACAAAGAAGATCAAAGGTCCAAAACACACAACAGAAATAATCCAGTTTGAGGCTGCTTTATCTGCCCTGGCTGAGTGCTAGCGAATCCTGGGAATTGTAGTTTATTGTGGCACCAGAGCTCTCTCACAGAGAAGGCTGAATGTCTCACGAAACTACAGAATTCCCTAACATTGCAACAGAGCAGTTAAAGCAGTCTTACACTGGATTATTTCTGCAGTGTGTTTTGGACCTTAGACTTCAATGTTGAGGGACCACTGTAGTTGTAAGCATAAAACCCCTGCACCAGAGAGATGCCTCCCTTCATGCACAGCAAATCGTGGCAGCTTTTGTATTACTTTTCTTAGCTGTTGTTTGAATGATTGTTAGAATCTAGTGGCATTAATAGTGGGGTTTATAGTAGTGCTTCCCAAAATACACATTTGCTTTCCGCTTACCAAAAGAAAATGACTACAATATCAGACCTATTTGACATAGGACCTGCAAAATTACGACCAGAATTTTCAGTGAAACATGAGATTGCTGGACTAGCAATGCTGCTTGACTAGATGTCTGAGCGTATTTACAGGTTTATCCTGTGATAGGTTTGTGTTAGGGTCGCCATAACGTGCCACAACAAACAACAACACACTCACTCCCTTAAGCTGCTGAGGACCATTGGGCAGGCCTGGTCATTATTACCCAGAAAGCTGGGATTTAGTTAAGGTGATAACAGCCCTAGATCTTTACTCAGCCACTTCTGTTCCTGCTGTTCTTTCCTTGGTTCTTCTTCTTCCTCTGAATCAGCCCTCTTTCCTTAAATCATCCTGAACTCCCAGTCCAGTCTGGGGACAAATCATTGCAATAATAGACGGACACTTAAAAACCCCTCAGAAGTTTGATGTTAGGTTCCTTTTGGCCACACATTTTCTTGATAAATTCCAGAACTGCTGGCAAGAAATGGGTAGCGAGTACAAAGCTGATAGACACCAGTGTGGATTTCTCAGGATGATGATGCTGGGTTGAAGACTTTCAGGGTCCAAATGTGGTCCTGACTAGGTTTTGCTTTCCTTGCCTATTTAGCCTTCTGACCTATAGCAGTGTGGTTCATGGCTGGAAAATAGATTTGATGAAAAGTAAACAATTGCTAAGAAAGTCTGAAGACTCAACAAATGCAAATGAAATCTCTCCTAGCAGACAATGAGCACTATCAAGCAGACATTAATCCTCTTGTGCGGACCCTCCACGCTGAGGCCTGCCATTAGCAACAAACAATGCACATGCAAATCACTCCTGTCTTTCCAGGTCACATAATATATATAGCCAAGTCCTTTCCAGGCAAGCATTCTCTGAAGATGCCAGCCATAGATGCTGGCCAAACGTCAGGAAGAAACTCTGCTAGAACATGGCCACAGAGCCCGAAAATCCCACAAAAAACAATTGCTAAGAAAATTGCTTCCAGAGGGTTTTCTCGGGTTTTTTCCCCTTCGGCTTCAACATAAGCAAGCCAGCAATGTATGTCTTGCACAGCAAAGCCTGCTATAGAATTGATGTGGTGTGAGTCTCTTGGAAATGTGAGAGGGCTGTGGATCCAGTGAACAAGTGAAGGTGCCTGACATGCTAAGGCAGAGGTTCCTGAACATTTTTTTTGGGCTACAGCCCCCTTTCCTCTTAGGAGATAACCCTAGTGCCCCCGACACCAATTTCTTGATATTAGGTCTACATACATTCAAAACAGCATCTTAGTTGCTGCTCCCTTTGCACCTGGTCACCTTGGGAGCAGCAACCAAGCAGCTGGCCGAGCAGTGACCAAGAAACCTTGTAGCAAAGGCTGGTGTAGATGAGAGGATTCTCCGCCATTGACCGGCTGCTCAGTTGCTGCTCCCAAGGTGACCGGTGCAAAGGGAGAAATTTCTCCCTGGTGATGTTATGGCCAGTCAAGAGCCAGACTTAGAGGATGAGGTGGAGGATGTGATTATTCCAGTGCAAGGGGACATTGAGGCTCCACCAGGTGCTAATCCTGCTCTGCCAGATCCCAGTTGCGATCTCCCAGCCCCAGAGGAGGAGGCTCAGCCAGGTCCTAGCACTGGTGGGATTCCTCTTGAGGCTCAGCAGCCTAGTGGCGACTCTGGGGAAGAGCCAAGCCTGGAGGTGCCTTCCTTTAAGCAACGCAGGGCTGAGAGTGCTTGCGTGCGTCGGTCCAGGAGAATTGCTGAGAGACAATTGGCAAACAAGCCTCAGCTGGCACCGAGAAGAGAGTCTCCTACTTAACCACCTGGGAGACACTGACTCGGTGCCAGAGTTTATTGCAGTATCCTTCTGGGCGATTACTGTCAGCACTGGCTCCTTGCTCCCTGGAATCCTTGTTTGCCTTGGACCCTTGACTTCGGAACGGACTGGACTCTTGTTACCTTCTGGCTGCCCTGACCTTGGACTGAACTGACTTCTGTGGACTCTGGAATCCTGACCTTGGCTTTGTTACTGGTGTGCTTCTTGTGGACTAACCGAAAGGTCTGTAGCCTGCCTTTTAGCTCCTTTCTTGTTAAACAATCCTCATCAGCGTTTGTTTGGACTTGTGCTGGCCGTAGTCCAGGACAGGTGAGGAAGGCCTCTCCATCTGATGGATACAAGAGAGGCCAAAGTAAACAGTGCTGTCTTTTGAAGAAACCTGGTGGTTTGACAATTCAGGGAATTGTAATCCAACAGCATCTTTCCCCAAGCTTTTGTGGAGAAATGATATGACTCTTCTTTGCCCCAGAGCAGTTGCCAGAGCCATAGCACTTTTGCTATGGGCCTTCCATTGTTTCTGCCTCAGTTTTTGTTGGTCCATTTCCATCTCAATGGCTGCATCAGAACAATCATAGAGCAGAAAGAGAGACCATAGGGACTGAAGCTGGGGCTTACTAAGAGGAAGCAAGGTAACCTGTAGCTCCAAATGCTAAGCTTATGCAGGTAACAGAACAAGGAACTTCAGCTGGGTAACCTTAGGCCTAAATATCCCCTTATGCTCTGTGGGCAGTTTTGGGCTTGACCTATTCTTTGAGGAGGAAAAGGTCTCCAGCCCTGTGTTGGTTTGCTGTCTCTTAGCATCTGTGCTTGTGAGGATAAAATGAGGCAAAGCATGGCATCCTGATCTCCTTGTAGGAAATGAGGGGTTAAAGCATGCAGTAAAATAACCAGAACTTTAAATTTTTGTGTCTCAACAATGTTATTTTTGTGAATATTTATTACCAGCCTTTTGCACCTGGCAGGCATTGTAAAGTCTCAGGTGTCTAGGCCTCTCTTAAATGCCAGGAGCCTGGCCTTCTGCCTCTTTGTGTTCAGTAGAGTATGGCTTTCTGTTTGCTGGTCCTCTGATTCCATCAGCGCAAACCTCCAGTTTCAGCAAAGATCTTCAAGAACCTTTTGTCATGGCCATTCTTGCCTTAGATTGGCTGTGGCTGGCCCTTGCCTTGCTTCCCATATTGGGATTGAAGCTTGCCTTTCCTGCAAAGTGAAGATTGTACTCTAGGGCTGTTATTGTTGTTGTTGTTGTTGCCCAGAATCACTCAGCAGGTTTCATGGCTGAGATGGGAATCGAACCTTGGTCTCTAGAGCTTATGGCGACCCTTCAGAAGGTTTTTTGCCTTTGTCTTCCTCTGAGGCCGAGAGAGTATGACCAGTGGGTTTCCATGATGTGAGTGCGGATTTGAACCCTGATCTCCAGAGTTGTAGTCCAGTGCCTAATCCACTACACCCCACTGGCTCTCACGTGGCTAAATAATTTTTAGACACCTATGGTTATCATTCTGGTGCTTTCTCTCATGTCTGCAGCTGCCGTTTCCAATTTTAATTTCTAAAGGATCCCCTGGTCTCAGCTGTTGAGTGGAAATCAGTGTCCCACCTAGTAATGGTCCATCCCATTGCTTCATTCTCTCCCAGTTTCACTGGGCTGATTCAAGGCTGAGCACTAAAGGACTTTGCAGGGAAGAGAACAAAGGAAGCCCTGCTGGATTTGCCAGTGTGTCAGCCAGACGCTGCTTGTATTTGGCAGCCTCCTCTCGCACACATGTGCAAGGGGTATGTGTGTGTGTTGACCTGGGCAGAACAGTCCATTGATTTATTTTTATTGTATGTCCCTGTTCAAAACCAGTGCCAGGATCTTCTGTCCTCCAAGCAGAGACATTTTCCAAATAGGGAGAGGATCTCTTCCAAACCAGTTACAGTCCTAACACCTGGCTACCATCTTCTCCTGCCTAGAGGCCTGCCAGCCATTTGTATTTCAAAGTGGTATATATACATATATACACACACATATATATGTATGTTGATGACTATTTAGAGGACCTCCTTGCCTGTGTCATGGGTTTGTTTGTTTTTTTGGCAAGTGGTGTGTGCTTCTGGTACTCTGGAATGTGTTTTGTGGAGAACTGAGAGAGAATGTGACAATAGTGTTTTCAGATGGCTGCTATGGTGTGTTTGCTTAACTAATTTTCTCTTGTTGCTCCTCTAGTTCACTAGCAGGGCCCCATTTGTTTCTAGAGCTCCAGGTACTGACTTGCTGGCTCCTCCTGCCTTTTAATATCCTGCTCCTTAAAAGAGTGGAGAATTTTCTCTCCTTGAATCCCTTTGGTGCCTCTCAGGTGTTCTTGGCCTGAAATGGATGGATTGAGTCGAACAATGTGATGGGACCAGGTTTGGCCCATTGTTATTGTTAACTGCCTTTAATTGGATTTCAGCTCATGGTGACCCTCTGGATGAGACATCTCCAAGACCCCCTGTCCTCAGTACCAGCAAAGCCATACCCATGACCTCCCTAATAGAGCCCATCCATCTCACATGCGGCCTTCCTCTCTTTCTGCTTCACCTTTCCTAGCATTATTGTTTTTTCCAGTGAGTCATGCTTCTCATATTGTGGCCGTCATCTTGGCTTCCAGGGATAGTTCAGGCTTGATCTGCTCTAGGACCCATTTGTTTGTCTTCTTGTCCATCCATGAGATCCCCAGCACCCTTCTCCAGCACCACATCTCAAAGGAGTTGATTTTCTTCCTGTCTTGTTTCTTAACTGTCCAGCTCTCACTTTCATACGTGGTAATGGGGAATACAATGGCTTCTATAGGTTTTTGTGGGGTTTTTGGGCTACATGGCCATGTTCTAGAAGAGTTTATTCCTGACGTTTTGCCAGCATCTGTGGCTGGCATCTTCAGAGAATGCTGGCAAAACATCAGGAATAAACTCTACGAGAACGTGGCCACATAGCCTGAAAAACCCACAAAAAAACTATGGCTGCTAGCTATGAAAGCCTTCACAATGGCTTGGTTCTAATTTTTGTGTTTAGTTGTATGTCTTTACATTTTAAGATCTTTTCTAGTTCTTTCACAGTCACTCTCCCCTTTCTCAATCTTCTGATTTCCTGGCTGCAGTCCCTGTTCCTATCAGTGTTTGATCCCAGGTATGAGAATCATAGAGTTGGAAGAGATCCCAAGGGCCATCCAGTCCAACCTCATTCTGCCATGCAGGAACTCACAATCAAAGCACTCCCTGGGACAGATGGCCATCCAGCCTCTGCTTAAAGACCTCCAAAGAAGGAGACTCCATTACATTCTAAGGGAGCATCTTCCACGGTCAAACAGCTCTGACTGTCAGGAAGTTCCTCCTAATATTTGGTGGAATCTCTTTTCCTGTACCTTGCATCTATTGTTCCTTGTCCTATTCTCTGGAGCAGCAGAAAACAAGCTTGCTCCATCCTCAGTACGACACCCTTTCAGATATTTAAACAAGGTTGTCATATCACCTCTTAATATTCTCTTCTCCAGGCTAAACATCCCCAGCTCACTAAATCATTCCTCATAGGGCTTTATGGTTTCCAGGCCCTTCACCATTTTGGTTACCCTCCTTTGGACACGCTCCAGTTTCTCAACATCCCTTTTGAATTGTGGTGCCCAGAACTGGACACAATATTATTCCAGGTGGGGCCTGACCAAGGCAGAATAGAGTGGCACTATTACTTCCCTCCATCTAGACACTATACTTCTATTGATTCTAGGCTGATTGCATTGACCTTTTTAGCTGCCTCATCACACTGTTGATTCATGTTCAGCCTTTGCTGTCTACATGGACTCCTAGATCCCTTTCACAAGTCTCCTTAAGCCAGGTGTCTTCCATCTTATATCTATGCATTTCATTTTTTCACCCTAAGTGCAGTACCTTACATTTCTCTCTTTTGAAATTCATTTTGTTATCTTTGACCCAGCTTTCCCATCTCTTAAGGCTATTTTATAATCTATTCAGGTCATTTTGAATTCAGATCCTGTCCTTTGGGGGTATCAGATTTCAAAGCAACCTAGAATCGCATTGGCTTTTTTAGCTGCCGCATCACATTGAGATCCAACCTGTGGTCTGCTAGGACTCCTAGATCCCTTTCCCATGTAGTAGTCTTGTTAAGCCAGGTGTCCTCCATCCTGTATTTGTGCATTGCATAACTGATCCCTCAATAACAGACATTCAGATTTAATCTTGGGAACACTATGCTTTACTGTGTATTACTGACGCAAGATGTTTTCCTATTCTGAAAAGAATATGTACGTTTTGGTGGTTTTTGAGGGGGCCGCTCGGACCACTTTCTGCACGGTTGGCAGCATCTGACCTGCAAAGGATTGCCAGTAGACAACCCGGTTCCAGCTCAGGCCTTGTTGAATCAGTGAGTCAGCCTCTCCTTGTGGCTACTCAGAGGGGAGGATTCGCTTGGCTTTCTGGTTTAGCCTGCAATCTCCTCTCCTCTCCTTAAAGCTAGTGATGAAGCTGTTGCAGCAACTGTGTGATCTGCTGATGCATCTCCAAGATTATTCCTTAAGACTTTGTTCAGAGCTTGATTAATTGACATTTCAAACATAAGCACCTACTTCAAGACCTAGCAGAGTAAATTTTGGCCATCTGTTTTGTGTCAGGATGCATCAGACAGTTGAGACATCTATTTCTTGATCTCGGTTACTCACTACTAAGGGGGCTTCTTTACCAGCGTCCGTTTGAGGTATATAGTAGAGAAGATTTGTAACTGGATCACACCGAGGCTCATTTGGGAAAGCCTCAGTTCAGAGAGCCTCACAGTGGCATGACACCTGAAATGATGATCTATGCTTTGCGGTTGTTTAGAAAGCCAAAACCAGAAACTGGTTGATGCCCATCTTGGTTAGTAGCAATGTTTCTTGATTGAATTGACAGGTTTCTGCATCAGATACCATGATACCTGAAGACTGGAATGTTGAACAGATAAAGAAGTCAAAGGAGCAGCTCTACAGTATGACACTATATCTTTGAAAAATCAAACCACAGAATCCCTCTTTGATTCCTATTAAAATCAAATATATATAAACACACACACTCCTGAAAATATTCCCAGCTGCTAGGTAATTCCCGACTAAAGCTGGGCTGAACCAGAACCGTTGCGCCTCGTCTATTTGTATCTCCCTGAGCAGCCAGCCATGTGTGTCTTCTGCACAACAGGCCCTGTGATTTGGACCAGTTTCTAAACTCTTCATGGCATAATTCCTCAGTAATTAAGGAAAGAGCTGACAGTGCGCAAAATGAGGCAGCGCATGGGCCTTCCTTTGTGCTTGGGGAACTCATTGGTTTAATGGGGGTGGGGGGATCGGCTGAATGGAGTGTTTGTCCTTGCGTGTCTGTTGACTGACTCATCCCGCTTATGACTTACCTCCAATATTGGCCTTTCCCCTCCTTCCAAGGAGGAAGTCTGGATGCAAGCCCTGGTAGCAAAAGAAGCAGGATTACGGAGCGTCCCGTGGACTCCAAAGAAGAAACAAGAGACATGTTTCACAATGTTCAAAAGATGATCTGTTAGCAGAAAAGCCCAACACATTTTGGCAGATGTCTGCTGAGGAGGGCTGGAGAAAGCAGACCTTCAGTGTTGGGTTGCAGCAGTGTGTCTGCAGTAAACAGTACAATAAAGCTTGACCTGGAAATGAATGGGATTCTGCTAGAGACAATCCTACTGTAGCTGTCTTGTAGCTATAGTTGGGGGAATGTTTTAAATTATTTGCATATATTGAGATTTTTTGCATATGCAGTGGATCCTCCATATTTGCTGGGGTTTGGCGTGAAGGACCCCTGTGAATGTGGAAAAAGCACAAATGAAAAAAACACTGTTCTTTTTACCTAAGAGAACACCTCTCTAGGAATCTTCAGGGCCTTCAGTGCAGTTCCGTGATCAACGTCTTCCAGAAGTTGATCATAATGTTGGAGGACCTACAAATGCCCAGAGAAGTGTTTTCTCTAGGAACTTCTTGGCTCTCCAGCACAACTCTATGGTCAGCATCCAGAAGAGTTGCCCCGGAGGACCTAGAAATTCCTAGAGAGAACATGTATGTAGAGAAAACATGCAGGGGTAGTTATGTTGGCCATTTAACAAATAATATAGACTATGGCGCGTTACAGACCACCCGTTTGGGACGGCCTGTAACTGGCCCTTTCCCCATCAGATCGGGGCCTCAGCTGCCACAGCGGCAGCCTCTGAGGCCCTGATCCGCCGCTTTCCAGGCCGCGGGGAAGCAGCAAAAGGCCGCTTCCCCGCGGCCTGGAAAGGGGTGTCCTTGGGGCTTCATGCCCCAAGGACACCCAACGGCAGCAGGAATGCAGAGAAAGGGGCCACTTGGCCCCTTTCTCATTTGCGTTGCTGGCGCAGCCATGTACAGGCTGCGCCAGTGACACAAATCGTGGAAGGAGCTCCGAAACGGAGCTCCTTCCAGGGCCACAGAAAGGGCGCCCCAGGCGCCCTCGCGTGGTCCCACTGCATCACTTCTGTGCCGCCCCGTTTGGAGGTGGCGTGGTCGTGATGTAGTCATGGCGGCGCCCATGTGTATAGGGCGCCGCCATTTTCTATGTGCTCTGCGCATATTAATGTTAGGGGCGTCAGGAGGTGACGCCCCTTCCTAACCCTAATACGCGCTGTGCGCGTACTTTGTGCACATATGTAACGCGCCAAAGATCCATCAGTGATACCTTTATTAGCCAACTGGAATGCACAATATACTTTGTTGCAAGCTTTCAAAGCTGCATGGGCTTCTTCATCAGGCAAAATGTTACAAACCAAACAGGAGAAGAAGAAGAAACACTATTGGAGATGTTAGTCAGATGCCCGCATGCTGTTTCAGTCCTTAATAAAGATGTTGTGCTGGGGAGGATATCTATGTAGAGAGATCTTGTAGTACCTTTGAGACTAACTAAAAAAAAGTTGGCAGCAAGAGCTTTCGTAGACTTCAGTCTTCTCCCTCAGATGCTTTTGGTGGAGTGGAAGCCAGCGGCAAGCAGATACATGCCTTAGCTATGTGAGAAGGTAGAGAGAATGTATTAATCAAACCTGCAAATAATCAAATCTGCAGAAGTCAAAGCCACAAATGTAGAGGGCCCTCTGTAATGGAATTTTCATATGATGCCTATTGTGCCTTCATAAGCAAGAAAGTATGCACCAGCTTTGTGACAGTGGTCATTTTTAATTTAAACCCTAGCAGAGGATCAGTGTGTCGCCCTTATATTAAGGGAGAACATTTGCTCAGCTGAAGCCAGGTGTATGATGGGGCTGCAGCACCTTGTGGAAATTTCCATTGACAGCTAGCAAGCAACAATCAATTTGGCAACTACAAAAAGCCTGACTCGAGGCCTTAAAGCTATTTGCCAGTTGTCCTGAGGCACTCTTCCCAATCTATGGGCCCTAATTGTGCACCGTAGGCAGAGATTAGCTTCTGAAGTTAAATCTGTGCAACACCAGTGGATTGAACCTAGTTTGTCTGCCACTTCCATTCCTGCTGTGTTCCCCAGTGAAGCCTGAACGCCATGTGCGTGTGGGGCCTATATTGGAGTGGCAAGGCCCCAGGCAAGGTGCCATATTCCAAGGTGTGCACATTTGGCAAAATAGCATTGTCTCATAGCTGGCCAGTTTTTGCACACAAGTGGCCATTACTATTTTGAGGCTTCTACAAATTGGTTTCACGTTGTTGATCTGGCACTATCCTGTTCTCTGAGTTCAGGAGCATCCAGACTGGCTCAGCTTTTATTGACTTTGGAAGGAATGCTCAGTCGTTGAAAACTGAAAGGGGTTCTGAAAACTTTTACAAGGAGGAAAGAATCCAAGCTGAAGCTACACACTCTTTGCTTTCATCAATGTGCTTAAAAAAAAAAGTAAGTCAGGGTTAGATTTGGATATAGCATTTAACTGTTCCAATATTCTGGAGAGGAAGAACTCCCTGTTTCTTGAGCCAGCGTGGTATAGTGGTTTGAGAGTTGGACTGTGCCCTGGAAGACTAGGGTTCAAATCCCTGCTTGGACATGGAAATCCACTAGGTCTCGGCAAGTCATGGGGCCTTTTCACACTACACCGTTACAGCACTTTGATTCCACTTTAGCTGCCATGGCTGCATCCTATGGAAACCTAGGGTTTGTACTTTGGTGGGGCACTAGAGCTCTTTGGCTGAGGGTTTTGAATGTCTCTTCCTAAACTACAAACTCCAGATGCAATTAAAGTGGAATCATAGCACTATAATTGTGTGGCATGAACAATCCCACACTCCCTCAGCCTCAGAGTCAGACATTGGCAAACTGTCTCCAAACCAATTTTGCCAAAACCCTGCGACACATTCACTCTAGGGTTGCCATAAATCTGAAATGATTTCAAGGTACACAGTAATGAATACAGTGGTGCCTCGGGATACGAAATGATCGGGTTACGAAATTTCCGGGATACGAAAAAGTTGGATTGGCAAAAACTGTTTCGGGTTACGAAATATTTTTCGGGTTACGAAATTCATTTCGGCGCGAAATTCAAATGCTGCAAAGTGCAGCTATAGGCTTTCCAGTGCTAACGGAAAGCCTTTTCGGGTTACGAAATTTTCGGGTTACGAAAGGAATGGCGGAACAAATTAATTTCGTAACCCGAGGCGCCACTGTACAGAATAAAGGTTGGAACTTTGTGGGGTGTGAGTGGAAGGAGACCTTTGAGGTCCAAAACACACTGCAGTAATAATCTGGTTTGAGACCGTTTTAACTGCCCTGGCTAAGGAATTCTGGGAACTGCATTTTTGTGAGACTGGTGCCACAATAAACTACAATTGCCAGAATTCCCTAGCACTGAGCCAGGGTAGTTAAAGCAGTCTCAAACTGGATTATTTCTGCAGTGTGTTTTGGACCTGGAGCAGTATGTAGAGCACTCTAAGCAGGGAACGTCATCCTTTGCTGTTGCCATGTAGGAAGAAGCTTGTGAATTAGGGTGATCTGGATATAAATACTAGGGGTCCCACAGGAGCCCTGGTGGCGCAGTGGTTAAATGCCTGTCCTGCAGCCACTCACTCCAAACCATAAGGTTGCAAGTTCAATACCAGCAAAAGGGCTCAAGCTTGACTCAGGCTTGCATCCTTCTCTGTCGGAGTACCCAGATTGTTGGGGGCAAGTAGCTTACAGTTGTAAACCATTTAGAGAGTGCTTAAGTGCACTGATTAAGCACTATAGAAATGTACTTCTTATTGCTATTGCTACATTGTTCTGGTCTGAGCATCAGAGAAGCGCCTTCTCATACTCCAATGAAGCCCCATTCAGCAGTGGATAGGTAATTTGCATTAGGTTAGCTCTGATGAGATTACGAATTAAATTTGTGTCCTACCTTTTGATTGAAGCCTGGCTTGAAAACCAGAGCAAACTCAACACCTTTGCTTTGAAATCTCAGTGCAAACTATAGACATTGTGGTTACTTTTCTAGTTTTGAAGAGCTGCTGTGGTCACCACAGGTTTAGGAGAAACTTGATGAGCTGCAACAATGTAGGGGAAAAAACACAGAGTATAGTGGTGAGGAAGCCCAGCGTGCCTCATTTGGGAACTCCTGTGGTCTGGTTTAATTTGGTTTTGTTGCTTGAAACAGCACACCTTCACCTTTATTCCTGGTGAGGCCTGACCAAAGCAGAATACAGTGGCACTATTATGTCCCTTGATCTAGTTACTATACTTCTTTGATGCAGCCTAAAATCACTTTAGCCTTTTTAGCTGCTGCATCGCATTGTTGACTCATGTTCAACTTGTGGTCTACAACAAGTACAGACGTGACAAAATCCAGAATTGTCTGCAGACTTTGGAATTGTTCACAGAACTCAGCATCCTGAGGCTCTCTTTTCTTTTATAAAAAAAGGTTCTGGCACTTTTTGTGTGTGAAGATGATGCCTGATGAAGTCTGTAAAGCCAGCAGGGGTTAAATTGCATTTCTAGTAGGTTATAGAATCGTGCTGGAGGACCTACAAATGCCTAGGAAAGTGTTTTCTCTAGGAACGTCTACGTTCTCCGGCACAACTCTATGGTCAGTGTCAGGCAGAGTTGCGCAGGAGGACCTAGAGATTCCTAGAGAAAACACTTCTCTAGGCATTTGTAGGTCCTCCAACATGATTCTATGACCTACTGGAAATGCAATTTAACCCCTTCTGGCTTTACAGACTATTAATCAAAACCACAAATAATCAGATCTGCAAAAGTCAAAGCTGCAAATGTGGAGGGCCAACTGTACATAGTTAGTACATGACTGGGAAAACTGCCAGTGAATAGCAGCTGCTGTAGGCTGGATTTCAGAAGAAGGAACTGGCAAAACACCCCAAGTATTCCTCACCCAAGGAAATTTTCACCCTATGAAATTCATGGGGTTGCCATAAGTCAAGAGGTGACTTGAAGGTGCGTATACACACGCACACACCCCTACACTTATTATGTTAGTATTTCAGCAATACCAGCACTATTAAAGTGGCCCTGAATTGGCTCAGGTTAGTAAGATACAAAGCTCCCTCACAAAGAGTCTAACCACTGGTCCATCTAGTTTAGTACTGCTGACACTGACTAGCAGAGTCTCAGTCTGATAGGAATATGTATCAGCCCTACTTGAAGATGCCAGCTAGCTAAACACTCAGTTGTGGTTTGCTACACATAATTATTGGGCTGAATGGGAATGCATAGCTTCAAAGGTATCAGAAAATCCATCCAGATCAGTGAGAATCTGGCAGCAGTGAACATTCAGATGCATATCCTTGAAGGCTCTGCATGTGGATCCCTTGGGCTGGTTGAGAGTTAAGTGTCTGTGAGCTGTGTATGTGGTAACATGTCATGTTATTGCGGTCTGCTGGCATACTGTAACCAACATGCAGTTGAACACATGGGCTTTTGTTGTTCTGTGGCCTGGCTGTGAGGCCAGGATGCAATGGGAAGAACAGCAGAAAGTAATTCCAGGACCTCATGTGTTGATACGAAGGTCTTCCAGCTCTCTGGGTTGGATGTGCGCTTGAGACACACTGTTGCTATGGATGCCATTGAATTAGTGGTTTCCATCCATGAGGAGTGTTCTTGCACTCCACCACAGCTATCCCTCTCTGTTTTATAGAGCCCCTTCAGTGTCAAGCATCAGGCCAAGATTGCAAATCTCAGCCTACAAATTACAATCCAAGAAAGCAGCATTGAAGCTAGTTGTTATTAATGGCAATGACTGGCTCCTACATTCCTCACAATAGTGCCTGTTATGAACATGCCAGGCGTTTTAGGCTATCCCACACAGCCTAGTTGCTCCGCTTGTTGTTTTGGACTTGAGTCATTCTGCTTGATGCACTTTGAGCTTTGTGCTTTGATCATCATCATCATCATCATCATCATCATCATCATCATGGAATCCTAGAGTTGGAAGAGACCCCCAAGGGCCATCCCTTCTGCCATGCAGGAACTCTCAATCAAAGCAGTCCTGACAGATGGCTGTCCAGCCTCTGCTTAAAGACCTCTAAGGAAGGAGACTCCACCACTCTTCAAGGCAGAGTATTCTTCTGTCAAACAGCTCTTAGTGTCAGAAAGTTCCTCCTAAGGTTGAGGTGGAAACTCCTTTCCTGTAGTTTGCATCCATTGGGAAGAGACCTCAAAGGCTATCCAGTCCAACCACATTCTGCCACTCAGGAAGACACCATCCAACTGCTCCCTGGGTGTCAGAAATCCCCTTCATTCATTTATTTATTCAGGGGTTTCTGTCATGAGGGTTATAAGTTTAAGGTGTGTTAGAATATTACAGTATTGGGTTAAGTTAGTAGTTGGTTTAATGTTAGATTTTATAATGGGTTAATAGAATGTACTAGGAAGAGGTAGACTGTTAAAATATGTACTTGCTTGTTAAGGTGAGAATGTGGAGGCAGTTACCCAGCCAGCGGAGGCTGGGTCTTCAAAGGGCTAGAGACTGGTCTCTGTGATGGGAGGGGGAACTGAAACATGGAGTGCCTTGCTTATATGATGTTATGTTAATATGTTTATTATATCTTAATATGCTGCTATACTATGTTGGGTTACAGGATGATGGGGTTTCCAGTTGTGCTTAACTCTCTCTCTCTCTCTCTCTATATATATATATATATCTTAGTCTTGTTGTGGCTTAAGGTTGGTAACTCAAGGCCACAGCAGAGAGATAACGTTGAGTGAGAGCCTAATTGCTTTGAGAGTTTCGCCAAGATCCCGGACTGGAGGACATGGCATCCCCAGGGAGGAGATTCATCCCTGCGTGGGAAAGAGTTATCCAATTAATATGCTTTATTCCTTGAGGGGATGGGTTTGCTTTATGGGGTTATATAAGCTATATGTTAATACACACTTTCATTCCTGACAAAAAAGTCACTTCTGTTGTGTGTATCTCTTTCTTCAATAAAGCTGTTACTTTTTCAAAGCACAGCCTCTTGTTGCAAGAGGGGGGCTACAATTGGGAGCCTGACACTGGGACAGATGGCCATCCAGCCTCTGTTGCAAGACTTCCAAAGAAGGAGACTCCACCACCCTCCAAGGCATCCTCCAAGGCAGCGTCTTACTCTATCGTACTGGCAGGAAGTTCCTCCCAAAGTTGAGCTGGAATCTCTTTCCCCATAGTTTGTGAATGCTATTTTCTGGAGCTGAAGAAAACAAATTTGCCCTATCTTCAGCATGACATCCCTTCAAATATTTAAACAGGACTCTCATACCATCTCTTAAATGTATTATTATTATTATTATTATTATTGTTGTTGTTGTTGTTGTTGTTGTTATTATTTTATTAAACCCACACTGCAGTATCTTTTAATGTTACAGGGATGGTGGCTAAGGCTTTGTGGTCATTCCTTTTCTCTGAGGTATACAGGGACCAAGAAGCTGGAGGCTTTCTTTCTTCTCTCTTCTTTACTCTTTTCTTGGTCTCCTACTGAGTTGAGGCTTTGCCAGGAATGAGCCATTCTGCCAGCAAAGCACATTCCACAGACTCAGCTCCTTCCTAGAGGACGGTTTGCCTGCCATTAAACCCAGAGCCAGGACAAATCTGACAACGCACTTGGAAGGGAAGCTGAGTTTGCAGGGGTGCAAAGAAGCAATTGCCGTTTTTCTCTTTGTGGCTTCTCACTTGGCACTTTGTTCTTCCTTGACCCATGCCAAGGCCTCAGTCTTCCGGGAATGCTAAGCTTCCCCTAGGGACTTGGCTGGACAGTTTTGTGTGAGCAAGTGGGACCCTTCCTCTTGGAGGCAGTGCGTGTAAAATTTAATTTTAAAAAAAGCTTTATTACAGTTATGTGTTGCCCCTTTTCCTTATGGAAACCAATGTGAGGTGTGAGTAAAGGGTTGAGGGCCTCAGATCGTCTCTCAGGCTGATATTGACAAGCCCCAAGCTGGTTTAGGTTCAGAGATGGGTACTACGACAGGCACCTCCAGGGCATCTATCACAGAAGTATAGATCATGTGAAAGCATTTTTAAAAAATCCCTAACCAATAAATATGGGTTAAGAGAGGGCCATGGTAGAAGTGAGGGTTAAGCCTAGGTTGTATAGTCCAGCATTCTCACCATTAAATCAGCCTACCAGTGCTATTTCTGTATTGAGGGTTGACGTATACTTGAGTGGATAAATAAGAGAGGCTGAGGATTGCAAGGCATAAAAAGAGAGAAATTTGGACCTGTGGATTTGACTACGTACTGGCTTCTACCGCTCTGGTTTAAGCCATGCTCAAAACACACTTGAATACAGTCATCCCTCCATATTTATTTATTTATTATTTTATTTAGGTATTTATATCCCGCCCTTCAGCCCTAATGGCTCTCAGGGCGGCTTACAAATATTTGCAAGTTAAGCATTCATGTATTACTCTTGCCATTGAAAAAACGAATTCTTGCTAGATACAGCGCGCCCGCGTCATACATGGACTTGAGCTTACACACTCAAGCCGTGGGGCGCACACGGGGCGGAAGGGGCGGCGCATCCCATTCAATTGAATGGGCGCACGTGCCCGTTGTGCCCCGTGCGCCGCCGTGCACGAGCCCCATTGTTTCCAGTGGGGCTTGAGCATAGGCGGAATTTGCCTTACGTGGAGGGGTCTGGAATGGATCCCCGCGTAAGGAGAGGGTGGACTGTATCTGTAAGTCCACCAGTGCAGTTCTGTGGAGCCACTATAGAGTCACACTAGAGAATCTAGAGATGCCTAGAAAAGTGTTCTTTCAGGTAATAAATAAATCAGTAGTGGGTCTATATTTGTAATTTGTAAGCTGCTCTGTGCCCCAGTTTTGGGGAAAGGGCAGGATATAAATAAATATAATAAATATAATAGTAGCTTGCACCCGCTGTCCTCCGCAGAACTTGAGGGCCAACTGTATTACGCAACACCGAGAGTAGAAACAGGTACTAAAACCGAAAATGTTTGATCTGTGGATGTAATTAGCTCTCCAAAAATAAGTGTTGTAATTAATGAAGGAGCAACTGTGAACGTACAGAGCATCGATTCCCATTGGCCTTTCAGGTATTTCAAACTTGCAGTCCCAGAAGTTCCAGCCAGAATGATGAGGGATTTTGTGAATTGATATCCAAAATATCTTTGGTGACACTGAGGTTGAGCACAACTAACTGGGGCCACATTCTGCTTGATGAAAAGATTTTAAAGATAAGAAAGCAGGCTTTGGCATTTCCTTTCCCCTTTCTTTTTAACGAAACAGGGTCTCTCCTCACAGTAATGAAATCCCAAAGCAAACTTTCCTGGAAAAAAGTTTGCAGGCTGCTGCTCTGCCTCCATGAGATATGGACCCCAACAACTGTCCTCCTTCCTTGTGTGGCTGCATCTGGAGAGGAGACTTCAAAGGCCGCCCAGTTCTGGCTGGAGCTTGTGGCTTTCTGGATTGAGTCGAGGGGGCTTTCATGACTTCTTTTGTTTGTGTAGCACAGCCCCTCCATAGGTTGGAGGAAAAACCCAGGGGTTTTTGTGTTTTGCCTTGTATAGCTGGACGTTGAAACACAAAGCTTTTGTTATTATTCGCTGGGATGGAAGTAAGTTAAAGCAGTTAAACCAGGACCTGCCATGAAGAGCTTTTGAAAGACCTTTGTCAAATAACTGCTATTCTGTGCCAAGAGAAGGTTGAACCCAGCCATGTCCAAATCCTGGCCTGAAGACTTGTGTTCTCTAGCCAAAGGCACTGAGGCCAGTTGCTGGAACTGATGGCTCAAGCTGGAAACACGGGTGCAGCAGGCAAAACAGTCCTGCATTGTTGACCAGGCAAAGGCATTAGCCCAGGCCTCTTGTACTGGCATCTAGCATGGACAGCCCAGTGCTTTTTACTGCCCACTGTAGCTGCAGGCCCTACTGTTGGACACCCCTCGCCTTTTTCCCCCATTCTGTTCCAGAAGCATGCTCTAAGCTTTGAGAACACAAAGAATCATAGAATCATAGAGTGGTAAGAGACCCAAAAGGCTATCCAGTCCAATGTAAGACCCCCATGACATTATTATTGTTGTTGTTGTTGTTGTTGTTAAGCTTTATTTATATAGCACTGTAAATTTACACAGCACTGTACATACAATCTTTTTAAATTAGTTCCCTGCCCTCGGGCTTACAATCTAAAAATACATAACACAAAAGGAGAAGAGAATGGTGGTGGGGAAGGGGATCAGGTCCAGTGGTTCTTCTTTCCCTTTGAGGCCTGGACCAAGGCAGATGAACTGGAGGGCTCTTCTTCTTAGTTCAGGCCAGGCCCAATGTAGCTGGTGTAGCTAGGATGGTTCTGAGGCACTTGGTAATTTGGTGTGCCTCTCCACCACAGTGCAGGCAGAGCAACAGGTATACCCACTACTCATGTTCTGGCTTACTGCTTGGCCATGCAGCTTTCTTGGCAGTACCTCCTCCTCCTGGCTTGGCTCCCCTCAATGGCCCTGTTTTCTGAATTTCACACTCAGCCTCATAATAATAATAATAATAATAATAATAATAATAATAATAATAATTTGTATACCGCCCTCTGGCAAACCAATCCGGGCGGTTAACAACAGTAAAATATAAAATATGACAATTAAAAACACTTTATCCCTCCCCCCCCCTTAAGACAGTATTAAACAATATAACATATTAAAAACACAATACAAGCATAAAACCAGCAGTTAAAACTAAAAACCCTGATATCCCTCTGTTGATCCTCAACCATCACTAAGATGGGGCCACGGGAGGAATGAGGGAATCAGGGAACTTGGGAACCTGGGCCGGGATGGTTAATCTGGAAAGGCCTGCCGGAAGAGATCCGTCTTGACCGCTTTTTTAAAGCTGTCTAATGATGTTATCTGACGGATCTCATCCGGCAGGTCGTTCCAGAGTTTGGGGGCGACAGCAGAGAACGCCCTCTGGGAGGTTGCCGCAAGCCTAGATTTTAGAGGCTGCAGTAATAACTTTCACCTTCCTAGCCAAGCACACCCAGCTGAGTGGGATGTCTGGGTTTCCTATGCAGAGACCACTCCAGGATATCCAGATTCTGGCCATCTTGGAAATACTGCCTTTTGGTGGTCTCTGACCAATAAGGTATGCAATCCACCAGGCCTCTAAACTCCACCGAACACTTGCCCACTGATATGCTCTTTTACCCAGCCTCTGTTCAAAGAAGGAGATTCCACCACACTCTAAGGCAGTGTCTTCCACTTTTAAATAGCATTTACTGTCAGAAGGTTCCTCCTAATGTTTAAGTGGAATCTCTTTTCCTATATTTTGAATCCGTTGCTCTGGGTCCTATTTTCCAGAGCAGCAGAAAGCAAGCTTGCTCCCTCCTCAATATGATACCCCTTCCAATATTTAAAAAGGGCTATCATGTCACCTCTTAACCTTCTCTTCTCCAGGATAAACATCCCAGCTCCCTAAGCCTCGCCTCAGAGGGCTTTATGGGTTTCCAGACCCTTCACTAGCTTCCCAATATCCTTTTTGAATTGTGATGCCTAGAACTGGACACAGGATTATTCCAGATAAGGCCTGACCAAAGCAGAATAGAGTGGCACTGTGTCTTCCCTTTCCCTTGATCTATCATATATACTCAACTATAAGTTGACCTCATGTATAAGTTGAGGGCAGATTTTGGGGCCAGAATGGTGGATTTTGATATGACCCATAGATAAGTTGAGAGTAAAACTCAGGAGCATGTAACAAAGGATGTGAAGAACGAAGCAACAGAAAACAATGCCAGAGAACAAAATCCCAGTGCTCATACTAAAGGCTGGGTGGATGAGAGAGTAGAGTGAGGCCACTGCTTCCAAGACAGATTACACTCTTGCCTTTCACCAGGGGATGGTTCCTTTTTTAAAGGAAGAGATAAACTACAATACTTACATTGACCCATGGATAAGGCGACTCAGGTTTTTGGGGTCAATTTTTAACCTAAATTTCTAGACTTACACATGAGTATATAAAGTAGATGCTATATTCCTATCGATGGAGCCTAGAATTGCATTGGTTTTTTAGCTGCCATATCACACTGTGAACTCATGGTTATAGCTTCAGGACATGAGGTACTTGTACTAAACCCCGAAATCCCCATCATGCTGATGTGGTGGTTGTGATGCTTGAAGAGTGCAGTCCCTGCTTGTAATCCTTAAATTTGCAAAATTTAAGGATCAAGGTGTCTGGGCAATTTTAGTGTAGGATTTTTGTAATTTACACAGGTTACAGAAATGTGGGTTGTTGTTGTTTAAATGCAGAATTGGGATGCATTTCCTTCCTTGTGTGTGTGTGCAGCACAGTCAGCCGCTATTCCCCACTAGAGCTGTGCATATGCAGCTGTGACAGCTGTCTTCTGTATCTGTTATATTAAAGCATGCTTGCCATGCATTAATAGCATCTGGGGGGGGGGGGGGGTGGCAGATGCACAGTCCAGCAGCCAACAAGGAAAAGGACATCAGTTTTTCCATCTGAACAAAACTTTTGCCAAGTAAACAAAGGATCTGATTGAAATTATAATGTTCTCTATGTTGTAGCATTTTAAACAAACTCAGCCTGAATCCAGAGAAAACGGAAGTACTGGTGATAGGTTCCCCAGGTCCGGGGAAGGAAATTTATACACCTGTCCTGAATGGGGTCACACTTCCCCTGAAGGACGAAGTTCACAGTTTAGGAGTACTTCTGGACTCGTCCCTGCAGTTGACATCTCAAGTAAATGCGACGGTCAGAAGTGCTTGCTATCAGCTTCAGTTGATACGCCAACTGCGACCCTACCTGGGCCAAAGGGACCTTGAAACAGTGGTACACGCTTTGGTAACCTCTCGTCTAGATTTCTGTAATGCGCTCTACATGGGGCTACCCTTGTACCAAGCCCGGAAGCTTCAGTTAGTACAAAATATGGCAGCCAGATTGGTCACTGGTGCATCCAGGTTTGACCATATAACACCTATTTTGAAAGATCTCCACTGGCTGCCCATTCACTTCCGAATGCAATTCAAGGTGTTGGTCATTACCTATAAAGCCCTACATGGCTTGGGCCCGAGTTACTTGAGGGACCGCATCTCCCCATATAATCCGCCCCGCACACTTGGAACATCCGGGAAGAACCTGTTGGAAATACCATCTTCCAGCTATGTCCACATCCCAGAGGGCTTTTTCTGTAGTAGCCCAGTGGGTCTGGAATAGTCTTCCCGAGGAGCTCCGTCTTATGACCCCCCTGGAATCATTTAAAAAGAGACTTAAAACCTTTCTCTTTTGCCAAGCCTTCTCCTCTGTAGAATGAATAGTATTTTGATGCGATTGATTCCCTGCCTTACCCTGCTGTATGTTGTCCATAGAGTTTGTTGAATTTTTATATTGGAGTTGATTTATCCTGTTTTTATGAGATTGTGTAATGGTTTTTAATTAGTTTGTAACCCCGCTTCGATCCTATGGGAAACACAAATAAAATTTATTATTATTATTATTATTATTATTATTATTATTATTATTATAGTGAACAACTTGTGCTTGTGATATGGGAAAAGAGCTTGAACCCTGTATTTCTTCTTTGGAAAAAGATTCCAGTTTAGATTCTTGCTCAGTTTTATAGTTTACTGAATGAGGCAGATATGTATATATGTCATGCTCACTTTCACAGATTTGCTTTTGAAATTATAAATAAGAGTCAGTACTGGAGAGGACTTGGTTTGGGCTTCTCTACTTGGCACAAGTACAAGTTGACAGGAAGGTAGAATACTGCAAGTTAGCAGGTTGTCTGCAGGTGCGTTTGCTTTGATTCCTTGGTTGCCAAGCTTGGATTTTGAGGTTGAGGGATAAGGAGAGGAGCGGAGCAGCTGTAATGCATGCTAAACTATCCTTGTAACGGAAATGGGTTGTGGAAGTTGACACAAGAGCAGATTCTGTTAGGCCAGAATCTGACATATTCTGCAGATTATTACATGGTGCCTCTTTCGATGTCATTGGCGATTCCAGAGTTCCTTGGCTGAGAGCCATGCCAATTTTGAAGAGGCTTGAAACAGCCACTAAATTCAGTATGTGGATCTGCTAAGCTGTCATGGTTGTGGGATGGAGGTGGAGAGTTCCAGTGGGAAGTCGGTGTTCTGCTGCTCCTGGATCCAGTGATTATAGATGTCTGCTAATCTCCACTGGTATTTTTTCAAGAACTCTCCAAAAACTAATCAAGGAAAACGTGTCCAGTCTTCCATTCGGTCAATGGCAGTATCTTGGATTTTTGACTCTGAATGTCTTGATGTTGCAGCCTTGAAGGAGATCATAATAATAAATCTCCTGGGGAAATCTTTATGATGGTGGTAAAGTTAAGTCAAGCTCTAGTATCCTCCTGCCTCCTCTGTTACCCTTTCCTTATGGATTAGTCTGGACTCTGACATTTCTCCTTTTTCTTTTTACAGGGTTGTGAAGGAAGAAATCTCAGATGACAATGCAAAACTTCCCTGTTTCAATGGCCGAGTGGTATCGTGGGTAAGCAGGACTCTGGACTTGTTTCCTCTGCAGATAGCTGTGAATAGGGTTTTTGCACCAACAAGTTTATAGCCATAGCATTGGGTTGGCTGTAAAATTGCTAGTGTTTGATGAAATGTTGTCAGTAGTAGGCTAATTTTGTGCTTATTTTCAAACACATCAGATTTCTGGCATAAGCTCAATTCTTGTTCTCAAAAATGGCACGGTTTGCAGAAAATGAACAAATGGTTTGCAGAGCCAGAAAGGGTGGGTTTGAGGCAGAGCAGAGTTTGTCAAGGGGCAAACTGTCTTGGGCTAGCGCTGGTTGTGAGAACCAGTCTGTTTCTCCTGTTCCAGTGTCCCCAGTAAAGTGTAGGCTTATAGGCTGTGTATGCATGTGTGTGAGAGAGATCAAAATACAGAGATTTGAGACAAACACTCAAAGGCCACAATATAGGGCTGCTGAGCTCTGAAAGCTGTATGCATAACACATTGCATAGGTCTGTTCTAAAGGGGCGGAAAGTGGCATGTTTGCCTCTGATAGGGAAATTTCTATGGAAATATTCCAATATGTGTCACAGGGCAGTACCAGAACTTCCATTTTCTTAATAATATAATCGGAAGCTTCAGTAAATATATTTTCCGTGATGGTTCAATTGTTTGCTAGTAATAAGGGAGCTGAATGAACTTGCCCTGAGCTGAATTCAGAAGACCTGCGCCTCACTGGCATGCTTCCTGGATCTGAACTATGTTCACGTTAAAGATCTAACTTGTTGAAACTGGATAAGGCCATCTTAATAATAATCATAGTTTTTATTTATAGATTTCCCGCCTCTCCCTGCGGATCGAGGCGGGAATACAACAGAAAATTTAAAATTACAATTTAGTTAAAATTCATTTAAATGGCATATTTTTTTTAAAAAAAACCCACAATAGATTGGTCCTATAAAAATTCCATATCAACATCTAACTTCAATGCAGTTCTTAGGTCCAGTTCTATATCCCTAGCATGAGGATAGTAGTGATTCAACTCGGTAGTGTTCTTGTGTAAGCAACCAAATAGTGGGAAGCTTTAAATTCACGTCAGTAGATGCCAACCATGCACTCGTTGCACTTTACGTTGCAGAGGAGGGACCATGTACTCATGGGCAGCCGGTAGTGAGAAGGCAGGAGAGGAAGAAAACCACATTCAGTGATTTGTTCTTCCCACATCTTACCCCACTTGGCGTTCACCTCCGATTGTGCTTGCTGTCTCCTTCTCACATGGGCAGCAGTTGTACTGCAGTCAATATTATCTGGGATATGAGTGGTATGGAGGAAAGAGATGAGCTCCCCACAAACAGGACAGTCTTTGGGAATAAGTCAAGGGCTAGTTGGAGTCATAAACTGTGTTAGGAGATGGAAAACCATTTATGGAGAAAAGTATCCTAGGTATTAGTCCTAGCTGATGCCTGTTACCAGATTTTCTTTCCATCAAAGATATCCATGGATCCCATTGTCAACATAATGATTGACCGGACTCTGGCTGGGGACATTCTGGTAGGGATGGGGGGGGGGGGCGGTCATGCCTCTTCATAGAAATGGGTGACTTCAGCTCCATGGTATCACTGATACCACACTTTCTGCTTTCTTCCATAGATGTCAGCCGCAGCCATTCATTTTAAAAGTAATTGTAGCATGTCCTGCTGAGTCACTTAACTACAGATTCCTGAAACTGGATTTTATCTGGAGAAATAAGCTAAGCTCCTAACCCTTTCAGTTGTCAGTGGGGAAGTTACACACTGGCATTCCTCCTCCCCCAACACGAGACTACAGTGGTTCCTCCACATTTGCTGGGATTTGGGTGAAGGACCCCCACAAATGTGGAAAAACCGCAAGTGAAAACCACTACAGTATTCTTTTTACCTGTGAGAACACCTCTCTAGGAACTTCTAGGTTCTCCATCACAACTCTATGGTCAAATTCTGGCAGAATTGCACTGGAGGACCTAGAAATTTCTAGAGTGAACATACTAATCAAACTATGAATAACCATATCTGCAAAATTCAAAGCTGAAAATGTGGAGGGCCAGCTGTATATTCCTATCTTAAACAGTTGTAGCTAGGAGTCTTTGTAAAGCTTTTGAGTAGCTGGGTGTCAGATCTTTTCATTGACTGACCTGCCTCCCTAGCACTTCGTTTTAGTGCTCCAGAGACCTTTCTCTTCCAAAGCCTTATCCAAAAAGATCTCATATTGTATATACTATACATGCACACACTGCCCATTTTCAATATAAAATGGAAAACTGAAATATATATTTAGATTTCTGAACCTGCACAGCTTTTGCTCCGGTCACAGAAAGCTGAGATGTCTAGGCTGAACCTCTTGGCTTTGTGCACAGAGAATCCTCGACAGCCGTGCCATCTGTTTCCTCACAAGACAGCTGGACCTCTTCGGCAAGGAGGGGGCCTTTTCTTTTGTACATTGTGCCTGTTGCCTCCTGCTCCGTGTCCCCCATGACTTTGGGAATTGTGTCTGCACTGCAGGGACCAGACTGCAAGGAGCTATTTCCATAACGCGACTCTAATTTTAGGAAGCTTAGTGGGTGAGGGCAGTTCAGCCAAAGTCTGTCCAGACGGCTCAAGAGGCTGAGGATTAGCAGGACTCTTGCTCTGAGAAATTCAGGCATCTGGCATGCTGGTGGACAACCTTTTCTCCTTGCATTTACAGTTTTGGCCTCTTAAGACCATTGAATATGTGACTCTTTCCTTTTTTTGTGTTGTTGTTGTTGTTGTGTGCCTTCAAGTCATTTCCGACTTACGGCGACCCTCAGGCAAACGTATCACAGGGGGTTTCTTGGCAAGATTTGTTCAGAGGGGTTTGCCCTTGCCTCCCACTGAAGCTGAGAGAGTGTGACTTGCCCAAGATCACCCAATGGGTTTCCATGGTCAAGTGGGAATTCAAACCCTGTTCTCAAGAGTCCCAGCACTCCAAGCGCTACACTAAGTTTTAAATTATTCTGTCTTTTTCAGTTATTGTAACCCACCTTGAAGCCCATAGTGAGTGAAAGGTGGGAGATAAAGCTTTGAAATCTCTCTTCCCTCTTTATAGACAGGTAAAACTATGCCACTACTGGTCTCCATGAAGGAGTTACTGAATGGCAGTGATTTAGGAATTGGTTATCTCTATTTTTATTAAAGCCTCAGGGGCTCAGGGGCCATTTGTTTGTCCCCAGTGTCCTTTGTGGACCATACCAGCAAAACTGGAAATGACCAGACATCCACTTGCACTGTTGTAAAATTATTTAAGGGTGGGATGCAGAGGTCAAAATCAGGCAGAATAGGTCCCTACATCCAGGGCAGTAGTCCCCAAACTGTGCCCTTTAAGAGATTTTGGACTTCATCTCCCAGAATCTCAGACTATTGGCCAACATGGCTGAGGCTTCTGGGAGATGAAGTCCAAAATCTCTTAAAGGGCACAGTTTGGGGACCACTGACCTAGGAGATTATCAGATGTGGGATGGGAGTGAAACCCATCTTTATTCCATCCATGACAGAGATTGTGCAAAAGACATTCATAGGTTCAGACTGATTCTGTCATTAAACTGTCAGTGAATTTTGTCTTGTAAATTGATGATTTCTTATTTATTTAATGACAACAAATTTCATTGTAACATCTGTTTTATTTAAGGGTTATATAATCATATTATATAATGTAAACATACAACTTTCTGGTTGATGTTATCCATTTTTCTTTGTTTGTTTAATTTTTGGACTCTTTCCCTTTTTTCTTGTTTCCCCCTTGTGAATATGTATAAAGATGAACCTCCCGCTTCATCTGATTTGGGACAAATGTCAGTTATTGGTCCTCATCCAGTCAATAAATGTGGACACTTCCATTTTCCAGTCCTGGGTTTTTGTTTTTACTTTTGAAGATGGATGGATGGATGGACCACCCACTAACAATACCTTCATCTGACCTGGAATGAATGTCAGTTTATTGGTCCTCATCCAGTCTATAATATGCCAGTTGCACCCCTACCTGGAGCAGCAGGACCTAGAAATGGTTGTACATGCTCTAGTAACCTCTTGCCTTGATTTCTGCAATGCGCTTTACATGGGGCAACCTTTGTGCCACGTCTGAAAGCTCCAGTTGATACAAAACATGGCAGCCAGACTGGTTGCCAGAAAATCCAAGATCAACCATATTACACCTATTTTAAAATCACTACATTAGCTGCCTATTAGCTTCCGGACATAGTACAAGGTGTTGGCTATCACCTATCAAGCCCTACATGGCCTGGGTCCAGTCTACTTGAAGGAACGTCTCCTCCCTTTGAGCAGAAGTTCCCCAGCGTCACCTCCCTGAAGTAGTCATATGATGCAGCGGGCTGATGGATTGCTTAAATATTTTGTACGATTTCCCCTAATCTCCAAAATGGATTTCTAAAAAAAATATGTGTTTCTTTATGTCCATGCTGACTTAGCATCTGCCTCCTTTCTCCTTACAGCTTGTATCTGCTGAAGGCTCTCACTCAGATGCTGGATCGGTCTGTGCTGACAATCAGCCGGAGCTGCCGCCCTCCATTGAACGGACAGGAGGCATAGGAGACTCCAGGCCTCCCTCTTTTCAGTAAGTTAAATGAGGGTGTGGAGTGGGGCAATGTGTGATCGATCTGCTCTCCTGTTGGAGGTATCCTTAAAACCTTATTCACTTCAGTATAAGACAATCTCAGCCTTTGCCTCGGGATTATTCTTGTTTCAATATAAAAGGATTATTCCTAAGGTGTGGTGGTCTAATGGCTAGCCTGTTAGCTGGGCAGGCTGTAATGAATCAGCAAAGGTAGTTGTTAGATTTAACAGACTGGTTTCCTTGAGAGGTGCCACGTCTGCCCAACATTTTTAGGTACACTGTGGTCTGGCTTTCACTCCTGCTATAAGTAGGAAAGCCCCTGGTAGACCACTTGCTTTGTAGGCAGAAAATCCGGTCAATCCCTAATAACTTGTGAAAAGGGATCTTAGGTAGCAGGACTACTAAATACAAGTCTTGCATAAGACCTTGAAGAATCACTGGCAGTCACAGTAAAGAGTTCTTACCCAATAGGCATCAGGCCAGCTCTGGAGGAATTAGAATTACCTGGAAGTGCTTTCCCATATCCCAGGAATAACTATATTAATGGAAGAGTGACTGAATTGGTAAAGGTAGGAAATACTTCCTCCATGTGCCTGTTTGGGGTGTTCTGTGGTGCAATGGGAGTGAGTAGCTAGGCTTGGAGTTCTTGGCTGCTTTATATAATGTATATACAGTAGGTGCAGCTGGATGATATATATAGGTGCAGCTTGGCAGTGCTAAGGTGACGGGTAGCATTATTATTATTATCCCGCTTTTCTCCCAAAATTGGGACCCAAAGCAGCTCACAATCTAAAAAAATAGTACAGTCATCCCCCTTTTTTGCAGGGGATCCATTCCAGACCCCCTCATGAAAATCAGGTTTCATTTATATTCAAGCCCTATTGGCTTGAATATAGGTCCGGGCACATGCCCCATTCATTCCCCCTCCATTCGTCCCTCACACATAAGCATGGGATGCAAGAACGGAGGGAGAACTGTACAATTAAAAACTTACAAAACTGACAGTTAAAATGGTATTAAATGATCACAATATTAAAAAGATCATTCATTAAAAAAATAGAATACAATTTTAAAAAAGATAAAATCACTTTAAAAACCATACATTTTAAAACAATATACAACTCCCAGGACTTTCCTTTTAAAAATTCTGTTTTAAACGCCTATCTAAACAAAAAGATCTTAGCTTGCCGGTGGAAGGACAACAAGGAGGGGGGGGCATTCTGGCCTCCCTGGAAAGGAGTGCCAGAGTCTAGGGGTAGCCACTGAGAGGGTCTTGCATCCCACCAGCCGTGGGAATGAGGATCTTGGAGCCTGAGCCGATTCATCCATGGTATGGTCTGCCAAATAGCCTGGACCTGAGCTATATACGGCTTTATAGGTTAGTCCCTAGTTCCTGGCCAGTTCAAATTTATGGAATCGTATGTGATTCTTAGACTTTTCCAAGAGCCAGGGGAGAGTCATATGTTTTGCAAGTTCTCCTAAATTTTAATAATAATAATGATGATGATGATGATGATGATGATGATGATGATGATGATGATGATGATAATAATAATAATAATAATAGGTTGTCCCAAGTTAAAACCTATTATTATTACATGGAAAGCTGCAAGAAGAGGTTTGGGTAGCTTTCTCAGTGATCTGGTAGTTTTTCACATACACTGAATTTAATCCAACAAAAATCCACCAAACAGTGATTTAACCTTTCTTGGCCAAATGAAGTGCATAATATACTTGTTGCAAGCTTTTGAAGCTCCACTGCGTTCTTCATCAGGCAATATGTTACAAACCATTTTTGTTTATTTTTAAACATGAAGTTTAAAACATGCCTCCTTTGCCTGTGGCTGGCTCATACAGGGAGATACAGTCTGCTAAACAGCCTTGACCTGAGCCATATAGAGCTTTATAGGTCAGCTCCTAGTTCCTGGCCAGTTGAAATTTATGTAATTGTATGTACAGTGCGCCTGCGTCATACGTGGGTTTGAGCATACGCTTGGAGCTGTGTGGGGGCACAAGGGGCGGCATGTCCCATTCAAATGAACAGGGCACGTGCCCATGGCACGCGTGCCGCCACGTGCACTCGAGCATACGTGTTTTTTGGCTTACGTGGGGGGGTGGGGGGGCGGGAATGGATCCCCTGTGTAAGCCAAGGGTGCCCTGTAGTGTCATCCTTCTTAGAATCTTCAAGAGCCAGGGGAGAGTCATGTGTTTTGCAAGTTTTCCTAAATAATAATAATAATAATAATAATAATAATAATAATAATAATAATTGTCCCAAGTTAAAATTGCACTGTAAATGGAAAGAGGTTTGGGTAGCTTTCTCTGTGATCTGGTAGTTTTTCACATACAGTAAATTTAGGTTTTATTTATTTATTTATTTGCTTTATTTTTAAACATGCAGTGAAACCAAATACTATTCAGTCCCCGAAGTGGGATTCAGTCCAGGAAAGACTGCATGGCATGTTTTCTACATCTCTGAGATGATCCCCATCCTTCCTTTTAAACCCCAAGTTTCTTTGACCAGTTTGGAGGAAGTGCCTGTCTGTTCAGTCACATGCAGTTTCCATATATGTGCTTTACGTTTCAGTCCCAACACTGGGGGAAGTCGAGAGAACCTGGATAATGAGACGGAGACTGACTCTGTGGTGTCAATACAGAGAGAACGACCACGCAGAAAAGATGGACCTGAACATGGTGTGTTCCCCTCTTCTTCCTGGAGTTCAGCTGAATCTCCCACCTGACAACCAACACTGCTCTGCAGCTTGTACATTGGCCTTTAATGCTGTGTGTACTGTCTTGGAGGGCAAGATTAAGGTTAAGGGAGCCTTAGGAGATCCGGCTCTGTTGCCACACACATTCACCCCACATCCCAAATCCATGTTCTTGCTCAATGCCCACAACTTTTCAGATCTGTGGCCTGTTACAGACTGCCAAAATAAATCTGCTTCGGGTCTCTTTGGAGGTATGCTATTTAAATGATGCATGGGTCCTAAGAGTCCAGAGGTTGCGCCAAAGCCACACTCCATTCCTCAGCACTGGAGTGCAGCTTTGGTGCAGCTTCCGGATTCTTAGGATGCATGCATCATTTAAACAGCATACCTCCAAAGAAACCCAAAGCAGCTTTATTTTGGCAGTCTGTAACAGGCCTGTGTTAGCAAGTGGGTAAGCTGACTCTTCATTTTCAAACAGAAAAGAAAAATTATTCTGATGAGGCAGAGGACCCTTCCTCAAAATTGGCCGGCATGAAAGCTCAGTCGTTTTCTGATGGTGTAAACTGTCTGCCAACATATTTGCCATTTAGTTATGAAAATGTTTATATCCTGCCCTACAACTAAAGGTCTCAGGGCAGCTGACAGTAAAATAAAATGTGAAATAGTAAAAAATAATAAACAATCCCTCAGAGCTAGAAGCACAACCTCTTTGTGATCTCTTTCCAAATGAGGTACGTCTTGCTTGGCTTTTAGGAGGGTGATTGCTTGTATTGAAGTCTTCTACTATTGATCCTCTCTTGTCATTACTCCAGCACCCAGGGTGAATGGGACAGCCAAGGGGGAAAGGAGGCGAGAAGTAGGTGGCTATGAAAGCTCCTCCACCCTCATGAGTAGTGAACTGGAGACCACCAGCTTCTTTGATTCAGATGAGGATGATTCCACCAGCAGGTAAGGAGCGGGAGGAGCATGGTTTGAGAGAGAGTGGAGGCTGATGGAAATCTACCACATAGAGGGTGTTCTCACTAGGCGAAACCCTGCATTCTGAATCGAATCCTAGGAGTGGCGTTCCTACTAGGATCCGATTTAAATCTAGAATGGTTCTAGAGAACCCGCAATCGTCCCCACTACAAATCGAATCGTAGAGCAGTTTAAAATTTTGAATCGTGTTTTCGTCATTTAACACGTGTTAAAAAAGTACTAGGGTCGAACCTACATTTTTCCCTTGAATCAGGATAGGAACTGGAGCATTTAAATAGGAACGACAGCCTTTAAAATCGGGCTAGGTGAAGGGGAGGAGCGGAGTGCGATGGGGCTGTCCTTGGGGGAGTTGCCCTTTCTGTCCCCATCCGTCGTGGCTGTCGCCATTTTT
>NC_056524.1:273898311-273954963 GCF_019175285.1 Sceloporus undulatus
GCTGGTGCCATAATAAACTACCATTCCCAGGATTCCCTAGCACTGAGTTATGGCAGTTAATATGGGGAGACGCAGAAGAGGACGTTTGAGCGATAAAGCGCCTTCATTGGTCCATTTGAAAAAAAAATACATCGATTCACAAACGGTCAATGAAATGGAAACGATGCCAAAAGATAAATCGCTTCCAAATATTCCGGATTAACGTTACGTCATTCTGACGTACTATTGATAGACAGCTCCAAATAAGGTATGGAGGAGAAGAAACGATTTATTTAAACACCGATTTCATGCCAAGTAGGAACGCTTGCAGGTAAAAACTTCGATTTAAAAAACCAGATAGGAACGAAGAATAAAAGCGATTCGGAACGCGGGATAAGACCGGGGTTATTTTGAATCGGTTTTATTAAAAACGTTGTATTTTAAATCGTTTCAAATCTTAAGTGAGAACACCCTCAAAAATACACTTCAGCATCTATTGCTTTCCTTTCTGATGCTGACTGGTTCATGACAGCAAGGTTGGAAAAAAATCCGAAACAGATTTTTAAAAAATAAAAACAAACAAACTTGGATCTCTGCCATATAGGTCATGAACAGCTCCATAGTGTTGCTGCATCCTCCCCAGCCATTCCATCCTTAGTGAAACTAGGATCGGAGAAGATTGCATCCGAGAGGCCCCATAGTCAGAGGTGAAATTATTACATCCTTGGCTGGAGTCTGCTAAGGGCCTGTGGAATCTTGTGGATGGTGTAATCATTTTGCATCTGGTTATAAGGACACAGATAGATCCCTCTCCAGTCCTCTGCTGCACACAGCAGGGATGAAATGCTCATGGAGAGGCAGCTGTGACTACAGTAGGTCTGGGTTACGGGCTTTGGTTGGTTCAAAAGATGGAAGGGAATTGCAACCTAGATAGCTACCAAAAAGAGATATGCACAGGTGGAAAGTTGACTTTTGCCTGCATATGTCACTCACAGGATGCCAGCTGTCATTTGCTAAATATTGGCTGAAGAAGGGCAAGTGAGAAAGCGCACCCAATACAAGATGCTGAACCTGTTGCTAAGGAAGAATGATGGCTAACATGCTGTAATCTCCTGATGGGTGATAACAAGATCCTCCCAAAAATGTAACTCAGGGACTGTGCAGACTGGCATGAAAACCTATAACGCATGCCCAGCTCCATCCCCAAGCTGGTGTGACACTGCGTGTCACACCACATGGCGTGGGGCATCACAGTTTTCCTGGATGCAGCACTGCAGGAGCACCATAAAACTGTGGAGCAGCAGCTATCATGCCCTTTGCAGGGTGCAAAAAGAAGCCGCTTTTTGCGCCCTGCAAAGGCCAGATCGGCGCTGATCATGCGGTTGCTGTGGCCCCAATCTGGCTGTAAAAGGGGTGGCTGGAGGCTGCCCCTTAAGGGCTGTCTGCACAGGCCCTCAGAAAAAAAATGATTTGAGCTTCACAAATCATGAGCCAGTTGTAGCTGTGAAAAGTTCATTTTCTGTATACTTTTCTGTGCAAATGTACAGGAGGTGACCATACTGAATAAGCAAAAAAGAGATGCGCGTGCGTGTGTCTCTTTTAGTGTATATTGACCTACTAACCCTAGGACAACATTAGGTTAATATAAACTATTATTATTATTAACCTTTATTTATAAAGCGCTGTAAATTTACACAGCACTGTACGTACAATATTTTTAATCAGATGGTTCCCTGCCCTCAGGCTTACCATCTAAAAAGACACGACAAAAAAGGAGAAGGGAGTGGTGGAGGGAAAGGGGATGAGGTCCAGCAGTCTTCTCTACCTCTGAGGCCTGGACCAAAGCAGATGGTGGATGAAGGGAGGGCTCCTTCAAGATGGTGGATGAAGGGAGGTCTCGTCTTCTTCTAGGCAGGCCTGTTGGAGCTAGCCTGCCTCTCTCTCCCTCAAGATGGAGGCTGAAGGGAGGACCCATCTTGTACCAGGCAGGCCTGGTGGAGCTAGCCTGCCTTTCGTGCATTATGCATCCTGTAGATGTGCTACTAGCCCCAAATACTTTCAGAAATCAAATGGGTTCTTTGGATTAGATGTTGCAAGTCGTTGCGCATCAGATTTAGCTAGTAGAATTCCTTGCTCCAGACTCCCATGTTTCCCACAGGCATGGTTGATCACAGTATTTAGGAGAAGAGTCATCCTTGTGCCGTCAAGTAGAATACCACCTCTGCAACATGTGGATTGGTGGTCTACATAGGTGGTTACCTATGTTGGTATATTTCTTCTTGCATTTTTGAGATGACCCTTCTCCTCTGCTGGTTGCCTGCATGGTATGACTAGATATGATAAGGAGTGGGTAGGAACCTAGTGAATATGGTAGTCCTTTCTTGTTCAGGAATTTAGGCCAGATGGCATTTTTTACCTTGTTCCTGGACCCTTGCCTTGATATCATTCATTGCTTTTTGGTAGTTGTGCTTCTCCTCTTGGTAAGCCTGAGAATTATGTTCTTGCCTCTTTACAATTACGTTGTTGCCCACAGGCTTAGCAGCTCCACAGAACAGAGCAGTGCCTCCCGCCTGATGAGAAGACACAAGCGACGTCGGCGAAAGCAAAAAGTCCCACGCATTGAGAGGGTGAGCTGCCTGGGGAAGGTGTTGGGGGCTAGGGATGATGCCACAAGTGTGTCAGTGCAACTGCTGGGGTCCAACAACCACTATCAGCAACTCCAACGAGTCCTGGGGTTAAATCAGACCCTTGTAGCAGAACTGGCAATTTCCAGAACCTGAAGCGTGGCTCCAAAGTCCAATTGGGATGACAGCAACTGGATGTCTTCCAGGAACTGCAGCAGTGCAGGAACCTCCGGGGGACACACAGCAAACCGATGCTGTAGCTTCTTTAGATAAACCACCAGAGAAACAAAGTCCCCAAAGTGCTCTTTATTCACAGTGCTATTATACAAATCCAGATCTCTAAAACTCCAAAACATACCAATCCAACTCCTACTTCAAACCCACAAGCTATCCCTTGCAACCCCTGGGTTTATATAGTCTCCAGACCATGTGGTCTCCCAAACCCAGTGAGTTCAGGTGTGTAACCATGTCATGTGTCTCCTGTGCAATCCAGACACATGTTTCATCATCCATGGCTACATGCACTTGGACACTGAAGTGTCCTTGAGCCAGTGAGCTTCAGCTGTGCTGATCAGCCTTGCCACTCTGCTGAATGCTCATGGCCAAACACACACACATCAAGCATTTCCCTGTGTGCTGTGTTTTAACCCTTCAAATCCCTGACAAAGTGACCTCACAAATGTTGGAGCTAAGCCCAGATCCTGTGAGTGGGTTAAAATAGCTTTGATCAAAGGTGGGGGGAGAGCCTTTGAGGGCATTGTGACTGTTTTCTAACCAGTGGTAGGATACAGATTCAGTTGCTATGGCTGGTGTTGAGGTTATTTGTTTGATCTCAGTCTCTTTCCTCCTGCTATAGTCTTCATCCTTCAGCAGCATCACAGATTCTACCATGTCGCTGAATATTATCACAGTCACCCTCAACATGGGTGAGTACTTGTTATTGGGTGAAATGTCTAAGCCCTCAACTGGCCACGTAACCAGACTGGTAGATAGAAGAAACTGGGCAAACTCATGTTTTGGGGTTGGAAAAACCTTCAAAGGGTTCCAGTGCAATAATCAAACAGTCTGTTTCTAAGGCAGATGTTATTTGGATGTAGGACTTCATCCAGATTTTCACTGTCTCTCCCACCGCACCCCTTCCACTGCTGAGGGTGGCCCTCAAGTTCCCTGTTGAGCTTGATGTGGCTAAATGATTCATCTATTCAAAAGGTTGTGCTTATTTTTTTAAAGAAATAATTGGATTATGTTAAGTTAAATGTGTAGTCATAACTTACTGTAAATGTCCAGGAAAGGCAGAATATTTAAGACTTAATGTCTTGATGTTTCCTTGCGTGCCACCATTTCCCCATCACTTCTCTTCTTAAAGTGTTATGCTGTAGTTCTCCCTTTGTGATCATAGGGCACTTGCCATCCATCACTCCCCCAAGGGCCTGATTCTTTCAACTGAATGCAGGTTGTGTTTATCCTCCTTAAAATACTATGTCCACAATTTCTTGATTTAGCTGTGGCTTTTTCATAGAAGACTTATTCCACAATGTACAATGGCCTTTGCCATTTTTTTGGCAATGACCCATTTTTAGCAGGGGTTTTTTTTTTTTAGCTTACTGATAAAGCATAATAATTTAGAATGATCATCCAGTCCTTTTATGTTTTCATGACTCAGGTACAAAACACACTGTAGAAATAATCCATTTTGATACTGTCCTGGCTCAGTGCTAGGGGTTTCTAGGAACTGTAGTTTTGTGAGAGATTTAGCCTTCTCTCTCAGAGAGAGCTCTGGTGCGACAATAAACTACCATTCCCAGGATTCCCTAGCACTGAGCCAGGGAAGTTAAAGCGTTATTAAACTGGATTATTTCTGCAGTGTGTTTTGGACCTCAGTTCTCTGTCCTTTGAAAATATTGTAACTGATGAATTGCTTTTTCTTAGACTTTCCTTTTAGTTTATTAATCACCTGGTTGGACTAATTAGCAGTTTGGGTTCTAATCTGAACTGCACACTCCCTTTCTGCAGAGAAATACAATTTCTTGGGCATTTCCATTGTCGGACAGAGCAATGAGCGTGGTGATGGTGGCATATACATTGGTTCCATCATGAAAGGAGGTGCTGTGGCGGCAGATGGAAGAATTGAGCCTGGAGACATGCTGCTGCAGGTATTTTTCTGGGGGGGGGGGGGGGGAAATAGCCCCCATGTCCTACCAGTAAAGCCAGGTTTCCAAGAGGTCTTGCTTTTAAGGGAAAAGCCTGGCTTTCTGTCACCAGATACTATTGTCCCAGGATAACTCTTGAGCTCATATTGAAGAGATAAATTAGGAGATGAAGCAAGTTAAAAGATTGTCAGCAGCCCTTGGCAAGACATATGTACTGCCTATGCCTACAATATACGCAAGAGAGTGAGAGCCAGAGTTTGCTGGTATCATGAAAGGATGGCATTTACAGGTCTGTAGAGAAGGACAAGTGACCTATGGATGACCAAGAGAATCAGGCCAGCTGAAATATCTTGAGGATGCCTTTCTTTTGTAAATCAGTATGTGTGCATGTGGAAATGCCATTCTCTTTTAGAACAAGATATGTTCTCTCTTATAAACCTTACTTTAGTGAAAAAGATCAACCCTTCTCCAAATGTGGAAGTGTGGTTTTTCTGCACTTCTGCTGTGGGGATGGGTTGCAGTGCAGCCCACAAGAATATTGCAGGGTGGAGTGACACCTTGAAGTGGTCCTTCACCACAACTACCTGGTGAAAATAATACTGTCTTTGTATTGAGGAAACCTTATGATAAAGATACCCTTCAGATTTCAATTTTGTGAAGAAGGCTTCAGAAGTTTAAAACCTGCCTGCCTATGTTGTTGTTGTTGTTGTTGTCGTTGCGTTCCTTCAAGTCATTTCTGACTTACACTGACTCTAAGATGACTTTATCATGGGATTTTCTTGGCAAGATTTGTTCAGAGGGGTTTCTCTTTGCCTTTCTCTGAGGCAGCGAGACAGTGGCTTGCCCAGTGGGCTTCCATGGCTGAGTGGGGATTGGAACCCTGGTCTCTAGAGTCATCGTCCAATGCTCAAACAACTACACCATGCGGTCTCCGCTTATAGGCATTAACAAATAGTGCTGCTTGAAGAGAGCAGTTATAGTTGGACGTCAGAACGCATCATTTGCTTCCAAAAACTTTGACTCAGTTCCTGGTGTTTGCAATTGGAAAGGATCTGGGCCAGCAAGCCTGGGAGCAGCCTTAAAGAGCTGTTTCCAGTCAGGATAGACATTACTAGGATAGTCAGATTAATTAGTCAGTCTCCTGTGTTTCTTTGTGGCCCAACTCTTACGTGAGACTTATACATCTTATCTATCCTTGCAGGTGAACGATATCAACTTTGAGAACATGAGCAACGATGACGCTGTAAGAGTGCTGAGGGAGATCGTGCACAAGCCAGGGTGAGGCCTCTTGTAGTGCAGGCTTGATGGTATCTGGGAACAGTAGCAAATGGTCAGGTTTTCATTAGTGACCTCTGGTGCCTTCTGGGACTATTTTGGAATTCTGACAGTGCAGTTTAGCACTGAAGTTCTAGAAGTACAATTCTGGAAGAATAGCCCAAGGCTGCACAGTTGTGGTGAGAGCAAAAGGGCAAAGAGAGTGGCACCAGCCATCATGTCTTTCGGTTGCACCATTTGTGTTGGCCGATTCTGAAATTTTGTTACTGCTTATTAGAAAGCTATCCGAATTCTGACGATTTGTTTTCCATTTTGGACTGCCCAGAACATACATTAGTTTCTTCTTCGTGGTCTCTGCGAATCATACAAATAGGTTTCACTGCGCCTGCGCAGTGCTGCTCGGAACCTACTGGAATCACTGGGCAAAGTTTACTTTGCAACATATAGAAACTTTTTGGCGGTAACTCCGCCCACCCGTTATAAGGCCTCTGCCTTCCCGCGCCTTCTTCCCGCTCTTTTCCCCAGTTCCATTTTTCCGCCGCGCTAGCTGCTTCAGGGAACTTTCGCTTGTTTTGCTTGCTTGGAATCACTTTCGCTTTTTGACCTCGGACCGTCTCTTGACCATTCTCTTTCTCCCGCCCCTGGTAACTCGGACTCTCGGCTCATTTGACCTCGTTTTTTGGATTCTCCTCTTGGCTTCGTCGACTTCGAAAGGATGCCAGCACCCTTCAAGAAGTGTGATGTCTGCAGGGGCAAGGTCCCCGTCCAGGACCCCCATTCCTCCTGTCTCCTGTGTCTCAGCAAGGACCATGATACGAAGGCTTGCTCGCTCTGCAAGTCCCTTTCGTCTCAAGCCCGCAAGAACCGTGAGTCCCGGCTGACTTCGGCCATCGCCCTGGGCAAGGTTCAAGAGGGAGGGCCCCGTCCATCTTCGGCCCCATCGGCTGCGCCGCCTGCCTCTTCTTCTCGGGCCAGCGTCTCCAGTGTGGTATCTGCCCCGCCACAGGCTGGATCCTCTACCACCACCGATGTGGCCAGTGATCCCCATGCACCCAGTGCCACCGACAAACCCTCCAAGCGCCCCCATAAGTCGTCAGGGACTGAGGGTTCCAAGCCCAAGTCGAGGTCCAGGAGGAAGCCGTCCTTGGAGGGCTCGCGCGCGAAGGATCGCGCAGGGACGGAGGTTCTGTCGGTGCTCACCCCGTCCTCTAAGGCGTTGTCGAAGGCATCTCGACACGCCTCCGACCTGCCCGAGACGGGGGCATCTTCTTTTGCGAGGGCTGCTTCAGTGGAGAGGGCCAAGACTCCCAAGCCGCAGGCTGTTGTCCTACTAGATCTGCCGGACAACCCCTTCTTCCCCCCCGAAGACCGGGCGGAGACGCCGCGATCTTCGAAGAAGAGGCACCACAAGGAGGCGGCTGAGGGCTCTGTGCCCAAGAAGCCTAAGTCCAGCAAGGACCGCGCCGGATCTCAGGCCTCCTCCAAGGCAAAGGAGTCTACCTCTCACAAACAGCGCTCCCCTTCGAAGAAGGCCTCGGCACCAGCTTGCCCGCGCTCTGATGGCTCCCCCACCGCACAGACGACCTCGCACGCGGCCACAGCCTTCGACACGGTGCTGCCGTCGACGGTCGACTTCGTCCAGGCCGCCACGGAAGTAATTGACTTCCCTCGGAGGACTTCCCCTCCCCCTTCGGTCCACTTGGACATAGATGAGTTGATGGACCAGGACACCGACATGTTTTTTGATGCCGAGTCGGGCAGGTACTACATGTCGGTACCAAGGGAGACTGCCTTCAGGGAGTTTACCAGGCTGAATCTCCACCCGGTCGTTCCTCCAGGTGACAAGCCTCCATCCCCGCGTGCGACGACTTCGGCTCCAACGTCTGGATCGCGTCGCTCCTCGACAGGTCCATCAGCACTTCAGTTCCCGGCGCGCCCAGCGGCTCGGGTGAGAGCCCCAGAGATCCCGCTCACTTCGGGCACCGATTCCGAAGACGAGCCTTTGCTACCATCCGGAGAGCCGTCGGACGATGACGATACCTCCGTCCAGGCGTCCCCACAGCAGATTCATCATCCGGATCCATCTTCCCCGACTGACGATGTACGCTCATTTAATGAGCACATCATTAAGATGTCCAGGGCTCTGGGCATTGATCTTTCCTACCCAGAGGAACAGGCTTGGGATCCTGTAGAGCGTCGGGTGCATGGCCGGGTGCCCACGCCGCCCTCCATTCCACTGCTGCCGTCCTTCGATTCCATCGTCCAGAGGTCATGGGATACGCCGACGACCCTCGTCGGCTCCTCTAGAAAGATCGAGGCTCTCTATCGGATCTCTCCGTCGAGTTGTTCTTGGTTGACCGACCACCCCAGGCAGAACTCGGCGATTGTCGAAGGGGCCCAGCAGACCTTCGTCCCAAAGCAGGCGACTTCCCCAGCCGATCGGGAGGCTAAAAAGATTGATGGTCTAGCCAGGAAGGCCTACTCGGCATCAGCCCTCGTCGTCAAAGCCATCAATTACACCGCCTGCATGGGGGCCTATGTCCAGACATTGATGGAGGGCATCTCGCCACACGTCCCGGACGAGGTCCAGCGTCGCTTGGTGGAGATCCGGGATGAAGCCCATTCGGTCGGGAGTTGGCTTATCACCACCTCCAGAAATGTGGCTGACTGCGCAGGACGGGCGATGCCGGCTTCGTTGGCTCTACGCCGACATGCGTGGCTGAGGGGGTCAGACCTCAATGCCAGCGTCAAGTCAACTATTGAGGACATGCCCCTGGACGGTACCAGCCTCTTCCATGCTGACACCGACGAGCGCCTGAACCGCAAGTTCAGGATGAAGGCGGCAGCGAGGAAGCATGGGATGTCCTCTTCTTCCATCCAGCCATTCTGGAAGAGGCAGCGCCCGTGGCAGCCCCAAGGTCAGTCATAAGGTACCTTCCAGCAGGACTGACAGCTCCAACAGCAGGTCCCACAGAGGCGCCGGTACCCCTCTCAGTCCTCCTCCTCCTCTGGCCACCGCAGCTTTCCGTCTCGGTACCGAAAGTCCCGCCGACAGGACACCGACCAGGGGAAGAAGAGAGCCTGAAGGTTTGCAGCGCGCTTTGTCTCTCCTTCGCCCCTCTTCTTTTTGGACATTTTGAGGCCCTTTGTTAACACCTGGGCCTCAATAACATCGGACTCGTGGGTTCTCAACATCGTCCGTAGGGGATATGCCCTCGAGTTCCAAGAGCTCCCTCCAACCAGAGCCTTCATGTCCACTCTCCCCTCGGACACCCTTCTCGACAAAGTGCGCACCTTGCTTGAAAAGGGGGCAATCTCCCCTTTGCCGCCCGACCAATGCTCTAGGGCCTTTTTCTCCAGGTACTTCACGGTACCGAAGGCGGATGGTGGCATCAGGCCCATCCTGGACTTGAGACAATTGAACTTGTTCCTTGAATACCGTCACTTTCGAATGGTAACCTTGGCTTCCATTCTGCCTCTGCTCCACCAGGGCCTGTGGTTCGCAGCTTCAGCTTAGCCATGGCACCGAGAGTTTTCACAAAGTGCATGGCACCGGTGGTGGCATACCTTCATCAGAAGGGCTTCATGGTCTTCCCGTACCTGGACGACTGGCTGTTTGCCCCCAAATCCCAGCGAGATCTGCAGGGAGCAGTCTCATTCGCCTTGCACCTCTTGGACTCCCTCGGACTGGTCATCAACCGGGAAAAGTCCCACTTCACACCGACCAGACAGGTCAAGTTCATCGGGGCCATCCTCGACTCCGAAAAATGCTCCGCCTTTCTCCCTCCAGACCGTTTCCAGGCACTGACGACATCGCTCAGGCCTTGCATCTCCCACAGAATGGTGAGGGCCAGAGATGTCCAAGTCGCCCTGGGCCACATGGCATCGACGACGTTTGTCACGCCTTGGTCAAGACTTCGCCTTCGACCTCTGCAGTCCTGGTTCCTCTCAGTCTTCTCCCCGATGGAGGACCCTCCGTCCAAGTGGCTCACGGTACCAAGACCTGTAGCTGCTTCCCTGAGATGGTGGTTGGACTGCCGCAATGTGTGTACCGGGATGCCCTTCCATCAGCCTCAGCCCCAACTGACTCTGACAACCGATGCCTCCCTGGACGTATGGGGCGCCCACATGCTCGACCTGGTCGTCAAGGACAAGTGGTCTGCCCAGGACAAGCTTCTCCACATCAACGCTCTGGAGATGCTGGCAGTCGAAAAGGCACTAAGGGCATTCGAATCCGCTGTCGCAGGCAAGGTGGTCCTCCTGAGGACGGACAACACCACCGTGATGTATTACATCAACAAGCAAGGAGGCACCAGGTCCAGGACCCTGCTCGGCCTTACTCTCCGCATCTGGGACTGGTGCATCCAGAGACAGGTCCTCCTCCAGGCGATCCATCTTCCCGGAGAGGACAACGAGTTGGCAGATTGCCTCAGCAGATCTCCGTCGGTGTGCCACGAATGGAGGCTCCATCCCGAGACGGTCAGCGACCTCTTCGACCGGTGGGGAACTCCCCGGATCGACCTCTTCGCGACCAGATGGAACAGCCACTGTCCCCTGTTCTGCTCCAGGAAGCGAATGGACGGATTCTTCGGAGATGCGTTCGCCTTCCTTTGGACGGGAGAGCTCCTCTACGCCTTCCCCCCGTTCCCTCTCATCATCAGGGTGGTGTCCAAGATGACAACGGACCGATCGCATGCGATCCTGATCACCCCGTGGTGGCCGAGACAGCCTTGGTTTGCATCCCTTCTCCACCTCTCCAGGAGATGCTTCCTCCGCCTCGACCCCCGTCCGGTCCTGTTATCGATCCATTCGGACATCGAGAGCCTACCGCTGGTGGCCTGGAGGCGGTGAGGACGGTGATCCTGGCTGCAAGGAAACCTTCCACCCAGCGGTCCTACGTCCTGAAATGGAGGAGGTTCAGCCTCTTTCTTGACCAGAAGGGTTTGTCTCCTGCTCAGGTGTCCACTCCAGTGGTGCTGGAGTTTTTGATGGCACTTTTGGATGAGGGGTTGTGCCTCACATCCATCAAGTGCTATTTGCCATTTGTGCCAAGTACCAATTCGGGGGGAGGGCTTCCTTTTTCAGGGATCCCTTGGTGAAGGGGTTCCTTAAGGGATGTGCCAACTTGTATCCTCCTGTGTCGGTACCAGCGCCGGCTTGGAGCTTGGAGGTGGTACTGTTCGCACTCCAATCCAAGCCCTTTGAACCGATGGCCACAGCGGACTTGAGACTATTGACTTGGAAAACCGCTTTTCTTGTGGCCATCACCTCTGCCCGCCGTGCAGGCAAACTCTGTGCCTTACGGAGGGACCAGCCCTTCCTGAGGTTTCACAAAGACAAGGTGGTCCTCCGGACAGACATTACTTTCTTGCCGAAGGTTGTGTCTGCTTTCCACATGTGCCAGGACATTGTGTTGCCTACTCTCGCATCCAGCCTGACTTCGGATGCGGAGCAAAGCCTACACTCTCTTGATGTCAGGAGAGCTCTGGCCTTTTATTTGGACAGAACTGCTGCCTCCAGTCGGTCCGAGAGACTTTTCCAATGCTACTCGGAACCGAAGAAGGGGTTGCCCGTGTCTGCGCAGAGGTTTTCCTAATGGGTGGCTGGTACCATCCACCTCTGCTATGAACTGTTGGGCAAACCTTTCCCTGGCAGGGTTCAGTCCCATTCTGTTTTTATTGTATTTGTAATTTTGATGTGTGTTTTGTATATTGCACTGTTTTTATCATGCTGTTAACCGCCCTGATCTTTGGAAGGGCGGTATAAAAATAAAAATTTTATTATTATTTTTATTATTCCACAAGAGCAGTGTCAGCATCCTCTGCATTCCTGTCGGGGATCCCCTTGGAGGATGTCTGTAAGGCTGCTGTCTGGTCCCAACCTCTGACTTTTATTAAGCATTATAGGTTGGACCCCAGAGCCATCCGAGACACAGCTTTCGGGAGGGCTGTGTTGGTTTCAGGGTTGCACTGATTGCACTACTGATGGTTTGTGTTTCAGCACTTATGTACATATGTCACTGTTTACATTCTGTTGAATGTTGGTTTGCACAATTTCTATGGGACTGGTCTTGCACGACCCCTTGTTCCCTTCTCAGGTTTAGCAATGTTATTGCTATGTTTGGTCTGTGCATGAACAAAAAGACTGACTCTTTTCTATGGTTCAAGGTGTTTATTGTTGCAATAAATATACCTTTGGTTTACCATAGCTTTGGTTTCAGGACACTCCCTCCGCCGCATACCTTAGCTTGTCAGTCTAAACCCATTTGTATGATTCGCAGAGACCACGAAGAAGAAGGACAGGTTGCTTACCTGTAACAGTATTTCTTTGAGTGGTCATCTGCGAATACATACAAATCTCACACGTCCATCCCCTCAGTGTCCTGCTGCTCTTTCCATCGCCTGCTTGGCGGAAAAATTGCGGAACTGGGGAAAAGAGCGGGAAGGCAGGGGCCATATAATGGGTGGGCGGAGTTACCGCCAAAAAGTTTCTATATGTTGCAAAGTAAACTTTGCCCAGTGATTCCAGTAGGTTCCGAGCAGCACTGCGCAGGCGCAGTGAAACCCATTTGTATGTATTCGCAGATGGCCACTCGAAGAAATACTGTTACAGGTAAGCAACCTGCCCTTTTCCTCTGCAGTTTCCATGCATTGTTCCCTCAACTATCAGTACAAGCAAAGGTAGCAAAGCCTTTGGGAAGGAAAATTCTTTTTATGAATGCTTTTGGGCATACATGCTTACTAACCAGTCAGGAAATTTAACTCATTAGGTTACTTACAGAAGTTTCACCAGAACTAAAACATACATACTTACAGCACAGAGTAGATAAAATCTGCCAGTGAAGAGAACAGTAGATAGACAGAAACAGGGAGTAGCTTCTTAATAGTGTTCAGGTTTTTAGGGATTTAGTCCAAGTCTTTCAACAGAAATCTGTGCTCATTGAGATGACTACAGTGAGATGCTACATGATAAAAGAGGAGAGAGAAAAAAGCAATCGTCCTTGCATTTTAGAAGAAGCCTTCTGGTGGTCTCTAGAAGGTTCCGAATGTTTTTGCTTACATGCTGAAAACTCACCTGTCTTGGTTGTTTCATTTTAGTCGTTCTGAAAGCTTTTATGGCTGAAGAGCGGGGTATAAATACTCCAAACAGATGAATAAACAAATAAATAAAATGTACATGTGCATATTTGTAGTTTTGAATAAAACATTTCCTGAACTACACTGAACTCCTCATCTCTTAATAGTATACCCCCCCCCCTTTCATTGTTATTTCTGCCTCCAGTACCAAATTTTCTGTTAACAAAATAAAGTCTTGGAACACATCTACTTTGTTAACTGAAGTATACCTGTACTGAGCTTTAGGGAGAATCTACGTTTTTGTCTTATTTATTCTGTGAATATTCTGTTTCTGTTGCAGACCCATCACATTGACTGTTGCCAAATGTTGGGATCCTAGCCCCAGGGGCTGCTTCTCATTACCCAGGAGTAAGTGATTGTTTCCATAGCGTGTGTGGAGTTTTCCTGGACTGTACTGCAGAAGGATGCAGGTGGGGGGGGTTAGGATTGAATGCTCCTGTACCACACTGGAGACACTTGGTTCCTAGAAAACTAGCATGTTAGGAAGAAGGCTACTGTTTCCCCCACAAATGGCTAGTTTTCTACATGGAGAGAGACTTTGAGGTGCAATCCCTAGAAGTTCAGTCATGGAAAAGCTTTACTGATGAAATGTGAGAAAGCAACAGAGGTGCTGAGCCCTTCTTTATCTGCTCCTCTATGCTTCCATCTCTTTCTTTCTGCTTCTTCCCCTGCCGCTATCACTTCATGCCTAATCAATCCTCTCCTTCCACATCACATCTCACATGAATCGCCAGATTGGCAAGCTGGTTTTCCTGCATGGCAACAACACCCCACATAAAGCTTCTTTGCTCCCTTCTCTGTGCCAGGGCAGCTTCTTCTTCTGTCTCCCTCTTGCTGATCCTCCCTCTCTTCTTTCTCCCCCAGTTGCTCCCCAGCGGATCTGGGCTGGGCCAGACTCTCCATGCTCCGATCCGGGTGAGTCCCGGCTGATGCTGGGGGAGGACAGGGCTGCCCAGAGGCGTTGGCTTCAATGAGAGGGATAGCATTTGAGGAGGAGGCTTCCTCACATTCGGTGTGTTCTCTTTAGGTGAGCCTATACGACCCATTGACCCAGCAGCCTGGGTTTCCCACACTGCAGCGATGACTGGCACCTACCCAGCGTACGGTATGAGCCCATCCATGAGTACAATCACTTCCACCAGCTCCTCCATCACCAGCTCCATCCCAGAAACCGAACGTAAGTCTTTGTGTCTGTGTGGTCCCCATCCCTGCTTGGCTTCCAGTCACCTGCACACCATGCCTGATAGGAGCAATACATGCACAGGGGCAGAAAACCCCAAATAAACAAAACCATTGGAGAGTTGGGAGAAAGTTATTAATCTTTCCCCGTGCGGTTTGAGTTGTTTGGGTAGGCAGATTTGTTCCTCTTTTATAAAGCATTTTGATTGATCCAGGACATAAATATTCATTTAGTGGCTAGACTAGAAATGGAAATGAAAGTAAAAGAAGGAGAGGTACATGGAAATGTAAAAGAGAGAGATACACGGACGCAGCCTGGGAAGATAATCCCATAAAAGGCTAGGCTAACTAGAATGTTTAATTGTTGCTTACTCTGGAGTAGTAATGTGTATTCCAGGTGTGATCAATTGGAAAATCAGGTGTAGGTCTTAGATTATCTCCTTTGGATATGTCATTACAGCATCATGCAACAGTGTGGTAGTCTTCACATCCCAGAAGTATATACAGTGTCCTCCTTAGAAATGCATTGTGGCCAGTAAGTGGATTGAGTAATGACTATGTGGGGTTGAAGGGTAGAGAGGCCTTTGAAAAAAAGACACTGCTGACTGAAGATGTTGAATGGATCTGGAACAACCACAGGTACCTTCAATTATTTAAATGGGTGCCATGCTGGCTTGCTTCCCCAGACATAGTTGCGATAGAGAGCAGAGAAGAATGCATTTCTGTTCTTAAATGGTCCTCAGGATCAAAGAGAGGGCAAAAGGTTAGTTGGACATGTGGATTTTGAAATACATATATAAAGCTAGCCACAATGGGTGTAGGTGTCTTACTTTGCTGGCCTTTGTGGAGTTTTTACTGGACACTATATATTTGGCATAGTGAAAAATCTATGAATAGCTGTAGCATTGTTGAAATGAAGCAACAGTGTCCTTGATCAATGCCTAGTGGGAGGACCTAATCTAGGTACTTGGAGCTTTCTCAAGGAAGAGCTAAGGTAGAAACATACATTGGGTGGATGTCTGTGGAGGTTATGGTTCTCAGTGGAGTTAATGACAATTTGTAGCAAAATGGCAGGCAGGAGTCTGAACATTCTCTCCCAGCCTGAGATGCTACAAACTTTTTGGAACATACAGCTGTTTGCTACATAGTTCAGAGAGGTATTGTAGAAACTCTAATGGCTTCTAGGCTGTGCCTGTGATGTATTGGTCCCTGCCCCCCATTCCCTCTGTGTGTGGCACCTCCATGTGCTCTCCTCTACCTTTCCATCCCCTCTCATCTCTGCCTCCCTTCCCTCCGTCCAACCCGCAGGCCTCGATGACTTTCACCTGTCCATCCACAGCGATATGGCCACCATTGTCAAAGCTATGGCCTCTCCTGAGTCAGGCTTGGAGGTACGTGACCGCATGTGGCTGAAGATCACCATCCCCAATGCTTTCATTGGTAAGTCTCAGTCTCTCCCCACAGAAAATGGATGACATGTTGTGGGAGGACTCCTTGTGGTTCAGCATGTCTCTCTAACAGATGCATTGTTAGACCCTAACAAATAAATAAATAAATAAATAAATAAATAATATTTACTTCACCATGTCTCTATAAGGGGAACAAGCTAGCTGTGGGAATGTACATGAGGAGCAGCATAAAAAGCTGTTCATCCTTAGAGAGACTCCTCTTGCAGAATTATGCATGGTATCTGGTGCCAAACTTGTATCCTTGAGTAATGGAAGTGATGCCAGCATTCTTTGAAGATGCCAGCCAGAGATGCTCCCGAAACGTCAGGAATAAGCTCTTCCAGAACATGGCCACAGAGCCTGAAAACCCCCATAAAAAAACTATTTTATTAAAAATATCCTTGGGGGTTTATCCTTTATGTGTGTGTATCTCTGTGTGTATGGTTTTAACTTGTTTCAAGTTTTATATAGTTCAATATGGTTTTAGAATGTAATTTATTCTTATTGTAATACCTTTTGAAATGATTCCTGGATTTAGAAATGTTTCAATAAATAAGTACCTTATATATGCCTGTCCCCTTGCTGTCATATAGCCAAAAATATTTAGGGATGCGATTGTTTCATTCAAGGTTCATCTATCTGGTAGTGCCAATCCATATCAACATTCACTACTGCTAAAAATAGTTTAAAATTTTAGCACGCTTTGTCAGACTAGGGACAGAGATTGTGGAATGCCATGCAAACTGAGTTTTCAGTTAAGCCCAGTGACTTGAAGTTTAGCAAAAAGGAGGGTTGAATCAGCTCCACTCCAAGGATCTTCTCCCCTCTTTCCTGCCATCTCTCCTTTTTCCTTGCTGAGTCCCTGTTGCTTCTGTCTGTTGACAGGATCTGATGTGGTAGATTGGCTCTATCACCATGTGGAAGGCTTCACTGACCGGCGAGAATCCCGCAAGTATGCCAGCAACCTGCTGAAGGCTGGCTACATCCGACACACCGTCAACAAGATCACCTTCTCGGAGCAGTGTTATTACATCTTTGGCGATCTCTGCGGCAGTATGGCCCCTGTTTTGACACTGGGGTTGGGGGATGTTGAAGCAAAAAATCCTGAGGCTCCTGCTAGGAGACTCTTATGCAACAGTTTGTTTCTTGGGGGAATAGAAGTAGAAGGGCACAGAAAGGAGACCCACGCAGTTTCCTTAATCCTGAGGTTGTCCTTTCTCTTTATGTCCTGTCCCCTGGCAGTCTGAGAGAGTACATATCCACTCTTTAACATCCAAGCCATACTCATGGCTTAATGGAATTAAGCATCTACCCATGTCTCACACACACACCTGCATTTCTTTAGTCCATCAAGAATTTCATAGGTAATAGAAGAGGATAATGCCACTCAGTGGCACCATATGATTGTCACTGTTCTGATTAACCTTTGCCTTTTTTGGTTCTCTTTTGCAGACATGGCCAGCCTGTCCTTGCATGACCATGATGGATCCAGTGGTGCCTCTGATCAAGACACATTGGCTCCATTACCCCATCCAGGAGCTGCGCCATGGCCCATGGCCTTCCCATACCAGTACCCACCACCCCATCCATATAACCCCCATCCTGGGTTTCCTGATCCAGGTTATAGTTATGGAGGAGGCAGTGCAGGCAGTCAGCACAGTGAAGGTAAATGTCCGCTAGGTGGGAAAAGAAAGCTCTTGTACACCGTAGTGGTGGTTGCACCCAATTGACTTGGCTTGTTGAATTTCAGTATTTAGGTTTCCTCTGAAGAATGATTGTGCTTTTGCCTGGGAAGAATGGACTAGGCTTATTTGAGTGAAAGTTTACAATACAACTTCTTTTGCATAGTTAGTCTCAGAGGTGTTGCAAGATCTCTTTGCATACTGATATTCCAGACTAACACGGCTATGTCTCTGAATTCTAGGTTTATTTAAGCTGATTTTATTCCTGCTGACCTCTGTTAGCATTTAGATCAGGGGTGAACAGAGTGAAGTCCATGGGCCACATGCAGCTCCTGAATCCTACTTTTGTAGCCCCTAAAGCCACCTCACTAGTATCCTAAAGATCTTCTTTGTCCTCTTTAGTCCCTCTCAAAATCACAACAGGAAGTGAAATGATTACACTTTGTTGTTATTTTTAGAGGGACTGCAGGATTTCTTTGGGTTTTCTGTGAGGGGAATGCAGGCCTTGGGGAGTTATAGGGAGGAATTGTGGCCCAACATCCCCATGCAGTTGCTCATCCCTGATCAAGATCTTGAATATGCTGATAACCTCAATTTTCCAAGTTCAGAACATCCTTCAGTATCTCATCAGCTGATCGTGGAAAGTGATGCCCCACTGAGCCACTTCTGGCTGATCCAAGGACTGTTTTGATCTGAGAACTGTTGAGACTTTGGGGAGATTTCATTTGGACCAGAAAAGCTTGGCAAAATAAGTAAAGAAGGAGCCTTCCCTGTAGTAACACCCAGATTACAGATTGCCCAATCCCAGACAATACTTTTGGCTTCTTCCAGGAGGCATACCCTCCAGGTGTCCCAATATCTGTCTACTCCTCCCACTTTCCTTCTTTATCCTCAAGCTTGTGTTAGTTGCTGCAAACAGAGTTCGAAGTTCAAAAGTAGTTTGCGCTCCATTTATATTTATTCATTTAAGTATTTTTGTATTGGGTCCCCGAGGTGATGAACAAATAAAAACCAATTAAAACAGTTCAAAGACAAAAACATTTTTTTAAAAAGTGCATTAAAATATTCTTTAAAAACTTCAAAAAGCAGTCTAAAAACAATCTTAATATCCAGTTTTGAAACAGTTAAAACAGCAATTTCAGATACTGAATGCATTGGTTTGGGTGCATGCTGGAAACTTAAAAGAGATGCAGCTGGCTTACTTTCCTTGGGTGAAGAATTCCACAGATGAGGGGCTGCTACAGAAGCAACAAACCTAGCTTCATGAAGTATTCATGAAGTTATGGGGACACACATAGAATCATAGAATTGTAGAGTTGGAAGAGACCACCAGGCTTTGTAGGTCAATACCAGAACCTTGAATGGAGCTCAGAAGCAAATTGGGAGCTAGTCTAGTTCTTTCAGGACCCATGCGGTCTCTAAAAAGGCACTCCTGGCACCATTAGCTGCAACTTCCAAGTGCTTTTCAATGGCAACTCTATGTAGAGCAGATTACAGTAGTCTAAATGAGAGGTAATTAATGTGTGAGCCACTGTGGCAGATCTGCCTTCCCCAAAAACGAACGCAGCTGGTGCACCATCCAAAACTGGGCAAAAGCGTTCCTGACTACTGCAGCAACCTAGCTTTCCAGGGACAGCACTGGGTCCAAGAACACACACAAACTGAATCTGGCATTTCAGAGGGAGAGCAACCCCATCCAGAAAAGGCTACGTTCCCAATCCCAGGTTGGCATTCCTATTGACCATAGAATCATAGAATTGTAGAGTTGGAAGAGACCACAAGGGCCATCCAGTCCAATCCCCTGCCATGAAGGAAATCCATATCAAAGCATCCCTGACAGATGGCCATCTAGCCGCTGCTTAAAGACCTCCAAAGAAGGAGACTCCACTACACTCCGAGGGAGTTTGTTCCACTGTCGAACAGCCCTTACTGTCAGGAAGTTCTTCCTAATGTTGAGGTGGAATCTCTTTTCCTGCAGCTTGGATCCATTGTTCCTAGTCCTGTTCTCTGGAGCAGCAGAAAAGAAGCTTGTTCCCTCCTCGATGTGACATCCCTTCAAATATTTAAACAGGGCTATCATATCACCTCTTAACCTTCTCTTCTCCAGGCTAAACATCCCCAGCTCCTTGAGTCGTTCCTCATAGGGCATGGTTTCCAGACCCTTCACCATTTTAGTCGCCCTCCTCTGGACATGCTCCAGTTTCTCAATGTCCTTTTTGAATTGTGGTGCCCAGAACTGGACGCAATATTCCAGGTGGGGCCTGACCAGAGCAGAATAGAGTGGCACTATTACTTCTCTTGATCTAGACACTATGCTTTTATTGATGCAGCCTAAAATTGCATTGGCCTTTGTAGCTGCCACATCGCATTGTTGACTCATGTTCAACTGGTGGTCTACTTGGACTCCCAGATCCCATTCACATGTAGTCTCATTCAGCCAGGTGTCCCCTATCCTATATCTGTGCGTTTTATTTTTCCGCCCTAAGTGCCCAGCAGCACTTCTGTCTGCCTCCTTGACATCAATTAACTCAGCAGGGAGGAGTGGAGAGGTCAGAATCTTGCCCTTTCCAGTAAGTTCAGGCAAAAGCAAAGCACCACAGCCTCTTCTAGCCTCCTCAGTGACTTTTGCCATCTTGACCACACTCGTGTTATTTGGCCACGTGTGTCTTGGTTTTCATCTGGAGAGTATGAGGTGGTGGTTTGATTCTATCTCAATACTATTACTGTAGGAGGTCAGCATGAATATACACTTATGTATACTCATAGAAAAATATGCTTATCCATTTGCTTTCTTTATGATCCTCAAAATAAACATATACATATGCATTTTGTTTTATCCATTCTAGGACACATGCATATTTTACAGTCTTGTACCATCACAAGGGTAGATGTAACACAAGAGTTAACTCCCTTTCTGATTCCTCTCCGTTGGCAGCTTAAGACATTTTTTATTTAGGCAGGCCTTAAATTGATTTTATTCATATCAACATGTATTTTAAATACATTTCAACATTTATTTCAAAAATGATGTTCTTTTTAACCAAACTAATGTGTAATCATTATTGTTTTTTAAACTTTTGCAGTAGTACATTTTTACCTAAACGTTTTTTTTTAATTTTCAAGCTGCCTTGGGTCCCTTAATGGGAGAAAGGCAGGGTATAAATTAATGAATAAAGTAGGTACCTAAGATGGGTGTGAGGAAATAAAAGCTGTGGTGGAATTGCTGGGGTGAGATGATGATTTGGGAGCAGTTATACTGTCCCTTAAACCTGTGAGGAAACTTTTCTAGAGATCACGAATGACAGATTTATCGATGCAGGGATAAATTAGTAGCTTGAATAGGTATATGGGGCAACTGACCTTTCTGTGCTTTGCTTGCAGTATTCTGGTAGTTTCTGGCTGACCATTTTTGGTAATGAAACACTTGACCGGATGAACCTCTGGCTTCATCCGGCAAGGCAAGACTTGTATCCCGAAAAAAAATCTTCATTGTTGTAATGGGACTGTTCCTCTCTCCTCTGCCAGAATGCCACCAAGAATATCCTCTTTTCATCTTTCAGACTACAGTGGTACCCCGGGATACGAATGCGCCGGGTTACGAATTTTTCGGGATACGAAAAAATCCCATAGGGATTTATTGCTTCGGCTTACGAAGGTTTCTTCGGGTTACGAAAAAACCGCGGCGCTATTTTCCGCCACCGGAGGGCAGCAGAGAGCTATTTTTCCATTAGCGCCTATGGGAATTCGGCTTACGAAGGTATTTCGGGTTACGAAATTAACCGCGGAACGAATTAATTTCGTAACCCGGGGTACCACTGTAATTGAAAGAAAGGCGTTGGCAACATGAAATTCTGTAGGCTTAAGTCTACTTCCTGTCAGTGCTTTTGATGTACCATTCAAGTCACTGGGATTGCAGAAGCAGCTGCTGTGCATTTCTCATTGTATTATGGATCCAAATGCATCTCAGAAAGTAGACTTAAGTCTAGGAAAGCTCCTACTGCCAACTTCTTTCTTTCCGTTAGTCTCAAAGGTGCTGCAAGATCTCTGCATACAAATTCTACAGACTAACATGGCTGTATCTTTGAATCCTCTCCTCTTTTCTATAGGAAGCCGGAGCAGTGGTTCAAACCGCAGCGGCAGCGAGAGGAGGAAGGAGCGAGAGCCCAAGCCTGGAGAGTCCAAATCGGGCGGCAGTGGCAGCGAGTCAGACCACACCAGTCGCAGCAGCATACGCCGGGAGCGGGCGGCCAGCGAGCGCTCGGTGCCAGCCAGCCAGCGCAGCCACCACTCCATGGCCCACAGCATCCGGAGCCACCACAGCCAGCAATCCTATGGGCCCCCCGGCCTCCCGCCTCTCTACAGCCCTCCCATGCTCCTGATGCCTCCGCCGCCTGCTGCCCTGGGACCCCCGGGCGCTCCCCCTGGCCGAGACCTGGCCTCTGTGCCCCCTGAACTAACAGCCAGTAGACAGTCATTCCGAATGGCCATGGGCAACCCCAGTGAGTTCTTTGTGGATGTAATGTGAAACAGCACTGTTCCTCCCTCTGTTCCCTGTATGTCTGCTGCCCGCAACGGTTTGTCTCCTAGGAATGGCCCAGCCTCAGTCCCTGTGGGAATGTCTTTTTTTGTTTTGGTCTTGATAATTATGAAAAGGAAAAAAACCAAACAAAATAAACTGAACTAAAATGTTTTGATTCTAATCCCTGCCTGCGAGTGGACCCATCCGCCCTTGGACTGGATTGCCGACGCGAGTCCCCCCCCCCCCGCTTGCACCGGCCCCCTAACCCTTTCTCTAACCTATTAATCTGCATCTGCCTGGGGCCTCCGCCGCTCACCTGTGTTTTCCATGCTGGCTCACTTCTTCTGCCCTAAACACATGCCCTCTTTCTTCTCGCCCCTTTTTGTGTTCCTTTCTGTCAAGCAGCCAAGAATTACGGGGTCTTTGACTTCCTTTGAGCTGGCCAACCGTGGCGGGGAGAGCCTCAGTGCGCTTCGGTGGTGGTTCGGCTCTCCCCCGACAGAGGAAGACTCAGAACCTTAAGAGCCCTTGGCCTCTTGTCGGGCTGAAGATGGCTTCTTTCCCTGCGGGTGGAAGACTCTCCACCTTTTCCATAACTTGGGGTGGGGACGCAGGGCTCAAATCCAGCTTGGTTTGTCTTCAGTCTGTTTCCTGTAGCAACGCACACTAGGTGGCTACTCACACACTAGGTTGCGAGATGAAGTGAGAGCCCCCAGGCTGTAGAGGCCTCCCCTTGCCATGGCTGATGGCTTCCAAAACTGTAACAAGGGCCTCCCTGGGGAAATGCCAAAATCCCCAGGGACGGCTTGCGCGCCTTCTTGATTCTTTGCCTCCCAAGGTCTTGACTGGGGCCAGTAGCGAGAGTGCCACTATTTACTGTCTCACCATGTTCCTGAAAGTACCAAAGGTACGAGTGCCATTCCCTTCTCCTGGAAAAATGCATCCACAAATGCAAGGAAAACCTCTCCAAAATGGATTTTTCTACATCAGTGCTCATAGCAAATGGTCTTCTCGCTCTGCCACTTCTACTTCGGATGTCCTGCTGGAACCTTTTAACCAACACCTCTGCACTCTATTATTTCTCAGTCCTGCGCCTCTCATCAATTGAGAAATTGTCTGTGTTTTCCACTCCCAATCTCATTCACCATTTTGTTTCAGCTTCCTGCGTAGCTGTGATCACTGCATTGGTGCTTTCTTCCCTTTCCCTTTTTCTTTCTGGTGATGTTTGTGTGTGTGTGTGTGAGAGAGAGAGAGAGAGAGACCTATTTGTTTTTCATTCTTTTGACAATCACAAAAACTGATTTGACTGAGTGAGGGGGAGGTTTTCAGGGATCTATACACTATTTGCCCTTACATTGGTTTGCTGCAGTTCTACAAACAGTAACTCAGCTTCCAGTTTATGACCTGGACCCTCCCATCGGCGCTTCCTCATGATTTAGCTTCCAGTTCAACTTTTTTGAAGGAAAGTAAGTGTATTGAACCTCATACTTGTGAAGATAGATTTGCAACTTAATTTATTCCATGGGTAGAAGGAGTTCCCCTTATAATCCTATTGGTAGATTAGCAGAAATGGAATAAACAAGTTGGACCTGGAACAAAACGCTGTGCTTCTGTTCCCTGTTTGGCCGCTCACTGTGCCCCATTCAATAAGGCTCTGCTCCGCTTTCTACTCCCATCTAGCTGTCAGTGTACCCCTTCCAGGCCTGTTTGCATTAAAGTTGGAGTGCCTCCTGACCCCTTATCCCTTTCTTCTGTGTAGAACTGTTTTAAGATTGGAGGGGCCCCTTGATGTAGTTTCTGTCAGAGGGCCGTACTTGGTTGCAGTGGCAGCCCTTGGAGCAGTGAGAGGCAGTTGGGCCAGTTGTGTCACTGGACATTGCAAAGTTTTGCTAGATCCAGGTCCTTGGCTAGGAAAAGAGGAGTCAGCAGTTGACCCAGGAGCTTGTGTGCGTCAGGGGTGGCGTGAGAGCAGTCGTCTCCTAAATATCGGAAATGGAGTGTTCATTGTGCCAAAGAAGGGAGAACATGGAGATTGGGTAAATCTGTATGTTACACACTTTAACGAATGAGTCATTTGAGTTACCTTTGTGCAGAATTCAGGGTTTGCCTTTTAACCATGCACACGTCTATGCTTTTTTGGTATCTACAATTTTGCTCCAATATCAAACTGCCTTACTGCAGCTCCATTGCTACCAGTCACTGGTGGTAGATTCTCTCCTCCTTTGGTACGACAGAAGCTACGCTGTGCTTCATATACACTCATCCCTTCATATTTGTGGCTTTGATATTTGCAGATTTGATAATTCACGGATTTGATTAGTATGTTTTCTCTAGGAATCTCTAGGTCCACCAGTGCAACTCTATGGCAACTTTAACTAAAAGTTGCACTGAAAGCGCTGGAGATTTCTAGAGAGAACACTCTACTAGGCCTTTGTAGCTCCTCCGGCGCATTTCTATGGTCAGGGTCTGTCAAATGTTGACCACAGAGTTGCCCTGGAGGACCCAGAGATTCCTAGAGAGCTGTCCTCTCAGGTAAAAACATGGTGTTTTTGTTATTTGCAGTTTTCCACATTCACGAGGGTCTTGTGCTCCTAACCCTAGCGAATATGGAGGGACAACTATACCGTATATATTCAACTATAAGTCGAATTCATGTATAAGTCGAGGGCAGGTTTTGGGGCCAAAATTAAGGATTTTAACATAACCCATGGATAAGTCGAGGGCAAAACTTAGGGGCATGTAACAAAGGATGAATCAACGCAAAACAATGCCAACAATATTACAAAATCCCATCAGGCATGTTTGTGCTCACAGTAAAGGCTGGATGGATGAGAGAATAGAGTGGGGTCAGTGATTCCAGGAGATTATGCTTTTGACTTTCTCCAGGTGATGTTTCCTTTTTAAAATAAGAGTTATAAAGTACAGTACCTACACTGACCCATGGATAAGTCAACTCTGTTTTTTGGGGTCAGTTCTTTGACCAAAATTTTTAGACTTATACATGAGTATATACAGTAATCTCACCTTTTTCTTATTGAATTGTTTCCCTGTTGATTAGGCACAAGAGGAACTTGTCTGTTTCACCCACTTTTCCTAGTACCGGGGAGGGCTTTGTAGGGGTACGTCTCTCAAACCTAAGAAGGCCTTGTAGGACCATGTTTGTCCCGAAAGTTGTCCCAAGTTGGGCTGGCCCATTGCATGCCAGCTGCCATGGCTGCCTTTACTTCCAGCTGTGGCTGAGTGGGCTTTGAGTGAGATCTCTCTGAATACTGTGATTACGGAATATGGAATACTCTGGTGGTGCAAGGAGAAACAGGCTTTACAAACCTGAGCCTCAAACCTTGTATGAGCCAGAGAAAAGATAGCAGGATGGATGCAGACGATAATATCTCTCCCACTTTGCTTCTCCCTGCGTTTGCTTTGCTTCCCTTCTTCTTCCATCATTGACTTCTCTTTATGTATAAAACAGCAACTGATTTGGGGCTCGAAGGAATTAATGAAGACCACCAGTCCCAGGCTGCTCTGCTGGGAAAAGAATGATTTCTATGGGAACACTGCATTACTTGAAGTTAGGCCAGAGAACAGCCATTCTAGCATCAAATTGGGAGAAGCATTACTTGTGGCGACATTTCTAGCCTTCAGGTGCTGCACTGCGCTCCTGTCTGGTAAATCGTAGAAAACAACAGTGGCAGAGTATTTCAGGAGGCTAGAGACGTCTTCATTCAGAATGGTTGCCAGTACGGTTTAGTGGTTTGAGTGTTGGAGTAGGACTCTGGGAGATTAGGGTCCGAATCCCCACTTGGACATGGAAACCCACTGGGCAACCTTGGGCAAGACAGCGTCTCTCCCAGTCTCAGAGGAAGGCAAAAGCCAATCCTCACTGAACAAACCTAGTCTTCTACCCTGGGATAGCTTTGCCTTGGGGTTGCTGTCTGTCGGAAATGAGTTGAAGGCAGACAGCAGTGATAGATGCATGCCCTCGAGTCAGTTATGTCTTTTACCAATGCCTCCGCTCCATGCCCTTCTGGATGAGTCCTAATCCTATCTTTAACTGCTCTCGCACATCAATATCGAAGGCGGATTTTATTAAATCTGTATGATGGGAGATGTTGCATGCTTTCAAGCCAGCTACAACTTAAAGCATTCCTATGGATGAGAGACTGTTATTAACAGCCCTGTTCAAGAAGTGCAGGTATATATAGCTGCAAAAAGGCACACACAAATTTTGTCATTTGGGATTTAGCATCTTCAACAGTTCCCTGTGTAGAAGCGGAAGGAGTATTCACCTGAGTAGAGTAGCTGGGACCTGTTTTGCTTGAGCTGTTGCATGCGCCTTGGCACAGTTGCTTTGTGTGCCATTGGGCATAACATCCTTGCCACACTTTAGCTACTCCAATGTGTATGTTTTTCTCCTTCTGTCAAGGGTCCTTCTGCCAGTCTCTCCTGCCTTCCGCTGGATTTGGGCTTTCTGCCATACCAGGGACTCTCCCTGCCATGTCCTATCTGTATCGCTGGCAACCATTTCTTCTTTGGTACTTGTGCATTTTGTCGTTTTTTTGTGGTGTACCTCCCCTGCTGCTTTCTTTTCCTCTTTTTTTACCCTTCACTAGAACTGTGATCCTAGTTCTTCTACATGTTTGCCCTCTTCCAAGTCTTCTGGCAGGTGGTCCATCACCCTGTTTGGCTTGCATTATTAGCCTTTCTTTTGGGCTATTCCCCCTGCCATGTTAACCATCCCTTTTTATGCCCTCCTGAATGCTACACTGCCCCCCTCTCTTCCCTTTTCCTCCTTCCTTGTCCAGGTACTACTCCACAATTCCTGTTTTCCCTTCAGCTTCCTTCCTCCTCTTTTGGTGCTATCTCCCCGTATCACACATATGCCCCCTCCTCCCCAAATTTCATATCAATCAAAACCATCTTCTGTGTTTTTATTTATAAAATAGTTTTATTGGACTCCACGTGTTCTCGGTGTGGCTTGTTTTATTCATTATGGGAGACTTGGCCTGCCTGCTTTCTGCGTGAGGCTTGTGAAATGCTCAGTGAGATTACTACATGTCTACTTACTTCCCGGAGGTTTGCACAGTTTCATTTTCTGAAATATCTATCTGCTGTTAGTACTCTCTGGAAATGATTTTGCTTCCTCTTATTCCTGGAACAAGGCCCCAGTCTGGAAAAAGGTTTTGGATCCTGCCTTAGAAAGCTGTGACTCAGATTTAATGAAGCCCGTCTTCTTGGAGGAGCAGTTTTAGAAAAAGGAGCAAAAGAGTGAAAGAAAGGAGGAAAGTGTCTCTGTGAGGAAGGTGGTGGGGAGGAAAGCCAAGACGTTGGAGAGAATAAAAGATTGAGTGGAAAGTTGGGGAGCTGGTAGGATGGAACAAGCTCAAGAAATACATTTTAAAAGAAATGTGGGAAATACTAGGAAGAGTAAGCCTGAAAAAGCAGGTAAGTGAGCTCCCTGGCTATATCACCCTGTCCCCAAGCAAGCTTGTTTTCTGCTGCTCCAGAGAACAGGAGACAATGGAGCAATGGATGCAAGCTCCAGGAAAAGAGATTCCAGCTCAACATTAGGAGGAACTTCCCAATAGGGCTGTTTGACAGAGGAACACACTCCTTTCTGGGAGTATAGTGGAGTCTCCTTCCTTGGAGGTCTTTAAGCAGAAGTTGGATGGCCATCTGTCGGGGATGCTTTGATTGAGAGTTCCTGCATGGCAGAATGGAGTTGGACTGGAGGGCCCTCGTGGTCCAGTTCTGGGCACCACCATTCAAAAAGGATGTTGAGAAGCTGGAGCATGTCCAAAGAAGGGCGACAAGAAATGGTGAGGAAAGATGCAAAACATGAAGACTTCTTGAGAAATCCAGTGTTCTCTACCTGCATAGAAGCCCCTGGCTTCCTAAAGGAAGGAGACATGCTGGATTCCAAGGAAGCATCTTCTTTGAATTGCAGATGGACACTAAATTTCCTTGAATTTGAAAATCTTGCAGTGGCATGGCATGGCATGGCATGGCCAAAGAGGGACATGCCAGCCTGCAAATAGCCCTCACTACTATCTGAACGAAGACCAGAAACAGCAAAATGAAGGCCTAGAACTAACACCTTTAATTTCTTTCTCCTGTTTGCCTGATGAAGAAGAAGCCAGTGTGACTTTGAAAGCTTGCAACATGTAATTGTGCATTTTGGTTGTCTCAGTAAGTGTGAAAAGATTGGCTACCTCTGGATGTTATGAGGAAAGACTTAAGGAGCTGGGGATGTTCAGCCTGGAGAAGAGAAGGTTAAGAGGGGCTATGAGAGCCCTGTTTAAATGTTTGAAAGAGTGTCACATTGAGGAGGGAGCAAGCTTGTTTCCTGCTGCTCCAGAGACTAGGACCCAATGGAGCAATGGATGCAAGCTCCAAGAAAAGAGATTCCAGATCAACATTAGGCGGAACTTCTGGATGGCAAGAGCTGTTTGAGAGTGGAAGGCACTCCCTTGGAGTGTGATGGAGTCTCCTTCTTTGGAGGCCTTTAAACAGAGGCTGATGGCCATCTGTCAATGGGAATGCTTTGATTGAGAGTTCCTGCATGGCAGAAGAAGGGGGTTGGACTGGATCAGGGCCATTCTTGGGGTCTCTTCCCACTCTAGGATTCTATGACTTTATTCTCTCCCCCCCTCCCCCCATTTTATTTGACTCTTACTATGTAAAGCGCTGTGCAAACCTTACAACACTGATAATAATAATATAAGGCAGGGGTAGGCAACCTGCGGCCCGTGGGCCGGATGCAGCCTGGCGAGGCCTTGGGACCGGCCCCAGCCCGGTCCTGCCGCCAATTGCCGCCAGGGCCTTTGGCGTCTCGCACGAGGGGCATGGTGGGGCAATTGTCTATAGAAGCCTCAGAAACATGCTTTTATCTTAACATTTTTTTAAAAATCAGCAAATTTTTTCGCGTGTCCTCCATTTTTTATTTAAAAAGTGTCCTCCATTTGTAAATTTTGTCCTAAATTTGTCCCGGTTTATTTATTTATTTAAAATTATTTATTTATTTTTTGGCTTTGGCCCCCAGTTGTCTGAAGGACAGCAACCCGGCCCCCGGCTCAAAAGGGTTGCCTACCCCTGATATAAGGCATCCCATCTCAAAGTCATGAGGCTCATCCACACTACATGGTTTCTGTCCTATGGAATTCAGGGATTAAAAGTTTAAGGAGGGGTAAAAATCTCATCCATTGAGATCTTGAACTTCCTCGCCAAACTCCAAAACCCCCAAATACCACGGAATGGCAGTTAAAAGTAGAATAACGGTGCTGTAGCCGTGTGATGTAGAAGGGCCTTTTGGCACCCAGTCTGACACCACTTTAACTGCCATGGCTCAGTATCATGAGATTCTGGGATCTGTAGTTTTGTGAGACATTGCGCCTTTGTCAGAGAGCTCATACAAACTACAGATCCCAGAATTCCATAGCCATGGAAACAGAGTCAGACTCTGCTTTATTTCTGCATCCACACCACAGAAATAATCCTAGTTTGACCAAAGAATAATAATGGATGAATGCTGTGGAATGCTGGAAGCTGTAGTTTCCCGTGGCGCTAGAGCTCCCTGGCAACAGAAGGCCGAGCGTCTCACAAAAACTACAAATCCCAGGATTCCGCAGCATAGAGCCAGCAGGGCAGTTAAAGGCTCCAAAACACACTGCAGAAATAAGACTCCAGTTTGAGACGGCTATCAATGCCCCGGGAATATTGGGAGCTGTAGTTTTGTGGGAATTTGAGCCTTCTCTGTCAGGGAGACTTCCCAGGATTCCCTAGCAGGCCAAAGCAGTCAATTGGGTTATTCCCCAGCATTCCTCCCCCGTGTCTTCCCCCCGGATTCCATTGAATTAACATCCTTAGCATCCGGTGTGTTTTGGGGGCCAAAAGGCGCTGTCGAACTGGATTCTGTTTCCTCGGCCTTCGCCATGAAAACCCGCGGCGAGGCCTAGTCATTCTCGGCTCAACGGTGCAGCAGGCGCTCGCTGAGAAGAGGGAGGGCTTTTAACGATCGATTACACATTTATTTAAACACCGACCAAATGTGTTTCTTCGTCTCTCGTTTGTTCTTTGTTTAATGCCAGTTTTTTTTAATTTTGTTGGATGGGCGGGGAGGGGAGGGCTTTTAGGAGGAAAAACTACGCCTCCCGTCGTCCCTCGCGCGCAGGGTTCCGCGTTGCATGCTGGGGGCAGGAGTTTTCCCTTGGCGCGGGCGTTGCCCTAACTGCTTTTCCCCCCTCGAGCCGTGCGCATGCGCAGAGGGGGCCGGGCGCGACCGGCGCGTGCGCAGTGGAGGCGCCGCTGCAGTGATAGGGGAGGGGGAGCGTCCGCCATTTTAGCCCTTGGAGGGAAAGGAGGGCGAGTCGTCAGTCAGTCGGTCGCTGGAGGCCGAGCAGGTGAGTCGCCCGCTGCCTTCTTCCCCCAGAGACGCTAAGGCTAAGGCAGGCCCTTTCTCCGCGGCCCGCTTCGTCTCCTTCCCGGGAGCCCCCCAGGCGCTTCCTGAATTGCTTATGGATCAACCAACTTTGGCTTTAAACCTTCCTTTTCCCGAAGGGTCTCGTTTTCTCCTTCACTAAAAGGGGGGAAGGGAACTTGGGGGGCTATTAGGAGGAGGCTCCCCAATAAGAACAAGAGGTGTCCTTTCCAGGGGGGGCAAGGATCAGAGAAAAGGGGGGGGAGCAAGGGTCTGGTGGTCTTTCAATGAAGGGGGCGAAGACCCTGGAAGTTGGGCGGAAGGAATCCGGGCTTCTCGGGGGCTTTTAGGGGCGTTTTGGGTTCTAAGAGGTTGTACTTTCCCGCCTCAGGCTTCCAGAAGGAGAGAGCTGCTGTCCTTTGAGGAGCCTCAAGGCAGGAGCAGCATATTAAAAATGGGAAACACCATTAAAAACCCCACATAAACCCACATTCTTTCTCCCAAAGAATGGTCAGCCAGGGCTCCTCTTCTTCCTCCTGGAGAGAAGTGACCAGTGGGGTGTCCAGCGGGGCTCTCTCCTGGGCCCAGTTTGCATTCAACATCTTTATCAATGACCTGGAGGACAGAATTGGGGGAATACTTATCAAATTTGCAGATGACACCAAATTGGGGGGAGTAGTTAATACCCCAGAGGACAGGATCAAGATTCAAAATGACCTGAATAGACTAGAAAACTGGGCCAAAGCTAACAAAATGAATCTCAACAGGGAGAAATTCCAGGCCCCACCTGGAATAATCTTGTGTCCAGTTCTGGGCCCCACAATTCAAAAAGGAGATTGAGAAACTGGAGCCATGTGTCCAAAGAAGGGCGACTGAAATGGTGAAGGGTCTGGAAACCATGAAGCCCTGCAAGGAAGGACTCAGGGAGCTGGGGATGTTTAGCCTGGAGAAGAGAAAGTTAAGAGGTGATATGATAGCCCTGTTTAAATATTTGAAGGGATGTCATATTGAAGAGGGAGCAAGCTTGTTTCCTGCTGCTCCAGAGAACAGGACCCAATGGAGCAATGGATGCAAGCTACAGGAAAAGAGATTCCACCTGAACATTAGCAGGAACTTCCTGAGAGTAAGGAATGTTCAACAGTCGAACGCACTCCTTCCTCGGAGTGTAGTGGACTCTCCCTCCTTGGAGGTCTTTAAACAGAGGCTGGATGGCCATCTGCTGGGGATGCTTTGATTGAGAGTTCCTGCATGGCAGTTTAGGGTTAGACTGGATAGCCCTTGGGGTCTCTTCCAACTCTAGGGTTCTAGGTGGCGAGTGCGAAAGGGATCAAAGACAACGTATCTGGAAGCATCTGGCTAGAGTCCAGGAACAGCCGGGTTTCAGCCAGAGTTCTCTGCTGTTGACCAAGGCTCTGGAGAGGTTTTCCTCTGGAAGGCCTTGTGGACGGCTGCCCATCCTGTGTCCAGAGGAAACTCCTCTTGGTTCCTGGCAAGCGTGGGACCTGGATGCTCAGTTTGAGGACGGGCAAAGGTTTTACTGAGCTCCTGTTTGGTTTGACATGAAATTAAAGCCTGGCACATACAGGCTAGGTCTAGAGGGTTTTTGTTGCCTGTTCCCTTGTCTTGTGTGGGTGCAAGTTGTGCGTAGAAGGCTACATCCAACTTTCTCCTTGTGTATTTCTTCTGAGAAGTGTTAATTAGACTGTAGTTTGTCACTGATGTTTCTTGTGTTCATGCAGTAAAGAGCTTGGCATCGGCTAGAGCAGTGATTTCCAAACGTTGGTCTTGCAGATGTTTTGGACTTCCTTTCCCAGAACTAGCTTGGCAAGCAGTCAGGAATTCTGGAAGATGAGGCCCAAAGCTGGTCCAAAGTATTTGGAGGACCACTGCTCTGGAGAGTCTGATTCCAGGACCTCCCTCTGGATACCAAAGTCCATGGATTCTCAAGTCCCATTGAATACAGTAGCACAGTAAAATGGTGTTCCTTAAATCAAATGGCAAAAGCAAGGTTAGGGAAATTTATATACAGTATTAAGAAAACCATTTCAGGCTGCAGACAGTTGAATCTGTGGAAAGAGACTGTTAGCTCTTTATGCGTAGTTTTCATTCTTCGTTAATCATACTCTTTTTTTGAGAAGGTAGAAGTGTGAAGACTGGTTTTGTGATACACGAGTCAGTTTGGGGAATCCTCCTAACTGTCTGGAGCCCCTGTCATAGTGACCATGGTGCCTGTGAGGTTTGTGACTGAAAAATGGTGGCTGATGGCCCTTGTGGTCTCTTCCATGATTCTGTGATCTATGAAATGGGCAGAATCACTTTCTGCTAAGCCAGTGTTTGCTGATTTACAAATGTGGGTCTGTTTCCTTGCAGTGCAGAACAACTGTTCAGTGAGAGACTGTCTTCATACTGTAAAGGGTTAGTATATCTCTAAAGAAACAGGCATGCTGTATGTTCAGTAGGACAGTCCTGCAGATTTATGCCTCTCACGGCCTGATCGAGTAGCATGGCTCAAGAGCCACGTGATGCAGTTCCTCTAATTATGACGTTACTTTGTCAGTCTAATGGTGTGTTGAATTGGTATGATTGAAACATTGGTGATAGAATTCATGGCAGCTGTCTACTTTTGTATCAGTAACCAGTTTATATTTAGCTATGATGTTTGTGGATAAATCTAATTGCTCTCCCTGAGAGCGTGTTTAGAATTAAATGACCCACAATAACAACATCCCCCCCCATTGTTTTGCTCAAAGCACTGCTTATAGGAGGAGTAGGGAACATGTGTCCAGATGCTGGACGGCAAATCTCATTCTTCTTCACCATTGGCTATGCTGGCTAGGATGTAACACTTACAGTGAAGAGACCACAATGATTTGTACCTTGGCTTAGAGAGAATTAATCTAAGTACAGTGGTGCCTCGGGTTACGAAAGTAATTCATTCCACGGCTGCTTTCGTAACCCGAAAAGCCTTCGTAAGCCGAAATGCCATAGGCGCTAATGGGGAAAAGCCGCGATTCCGTGTAAAATAGCGCCGAAAAGCACCAAAAGTTTTTTCGTAACCCGAAAAAACATTCGTAACCCGGAACAATTATTTCTTATGGGATTTTTTCGTATCCCGAAAATTTTGTAACCTGGGTATTTCGTATCCCGAGGTACCACTGTAGTTTGCTTTACATTCTCATTTCTATTTAAGTGATTTAAAATAGCACTGAGGTTATCAGCGGAGACTGAACATTATTATTATTGGAGAGCAAATCCTGTTGCTTTGCAGATGCTTTCCCCCAAATGGCCTAGTCCTTTGTTTCAGATTATCTGTTAATAGGGAATCCAGTACAAATTGTTTGCTGAGAAGACCATTGAAGAGGAGAGCAGTGAAGAACTTGCTTGCTCTGCCATTGACTGTTGGTTGGCCTTTATCTCCGAGGACGAGCTTTTCTTGCATAGTCACTGCTTTACGTTTCCTGGCAGGAGGCAGAGTTGGAACAGAGACACTACTAAGAGGTCGCTTTGCCAAAGCAGAGACATTCTTATTCTTTTATACTCGGTGCACAAAGTTTTATCCAAGTCTCTCCACAATCTTCAATTTTAAGGGGGGGGGGGTGCTGTCTTACCTAGAATCATAGAGATGAAGGGTCCACAAGGAACATCCAGTCCAACCCCATTCTGCCATGCAGGAACACCCTCAACAGATCACCATCCAGCCTCTGTTTAAAGACCTCCAAAGAAGGAGACTCTACCACTTTCCCAAAGAGTGTGTATATTCCTGCATGGCAGAATGGGCTTGGACTTCATGACCCTTGGAGTCTCTTTCAGTTTTGATTCTGTGAAACATGGCCTGAAGGATCATTCTTCCTGTATATTGTTACTGCTGCCATGGCAGTACGGATTAAATAATGAACATCTGTGAGCAAATAATAACTGCAGGGCTTTAAATGTCAAAAGCTGGGTGTCAGAAATGCAATCTCATCTAGTGAAAGGAATCAAACCAAGTAACAATTCCTGAATGCATCTCCCTGAGGGGCTGTATTTCTTCAAACAGCACTATCAGCCTATCATACTCATGGCTGAGGTTGACAGGATTTAGAATTATTCTTTGTTCCAGGATAAGAATGACGATAACTTGGCTGTTTGGTTCAAATACTAGAAGGCTGATTTATAATGGGGGGGGGGATTCATTGCTTGTGGCTTATAACTTCATCTCCACTATCTATAGCAGTGGTCTTCCAGATGTTTTGGACTTCAGCTCCCAGATTTGCTGCCTGTGGACCAAGCTGGCTCAGACCTCTGGGAGTTGAAGTTCAAAACACCTGGAGGAGCAAAATTTGGGAATCACTGATCTATAGACATGCCTCTGGGGCCTCTGCTTGGTTCTGGGCACTTCAGTGTTCAGGATGAAAAATTCCTGGATCTTGTGAGCTGAAGACCCCAAAGGACCAAAGACTGCATAATGAAATACATTTTGTCTGCCTCGCCTGTCCTTCAGAGATCCATTGGATAATGGTACTCTTTTGCAGCCTAAATTCCAGCAGTCTGTTCAGATTGGGCAGCATTGCTCCAAAGAGAGAGATTGATTTGAGATTTTTGAATGAATGTGTGATTTGATAGCACCCAAAAACTCATGTGCAACAGCTCAAACTTCTCTTGGTTAGATACCCAATACAGAAAAATGGTCTTTCAGAGCAAGAAACTAAGAGGGACCAAGGTAATATCCTCAAGACCTAAGTATCCCTATTTTGACACAATAGTTGATGCTGATAAAATAATTGTATTATTCAAGCTACAACTCCTGAACTTTAAATATCCTGGAAATCTCTTAGGATATCTTTACACTTTTCAAACTACAGTATTTTTTTTGTTCAGCTTTGCTGCTTATGCTTGCTAAGCTGCTCCTATCTTATTAGGATTAGCTACTCCTATTCTGCTACTCTGTTTGCTGTAGTAATGATCCCTTGTTCAGAAAATTCCATCTGAAAATGTTAAATATAGCAAACAAATAACTTAAGTAGCATTACACCCCCGTGGCCTTAATGCAGACTATTTTTAGGGTGAGGGTATGTTTTCTAAGAACCTGTCTGGATGTCTGCTTCTGATAGAAGCCATGTAATAAATCCTTCCGCTTCATTTTGCTTTAAGATAGTATAAGCTTCTAGGAATGGCTTGGAATAGAATTGAATGTGGAGGCCACTTCACTGCACTTCGAGGGCAGCATCCATTATCTGATCTGTAATGGAACAGCCACAGAGCTACAGGAAAGGCATAAAGGCCATGTAGTCACATCTTCTGTAGGTGTGGTTCACTTTGAACAAGGTTGAAAATGGCCTACAGCGTTGGAAACCCCTTGGGCTGGACAAAAAGTTTGCTGGTAAATGTGAAGGAGCCTGCAGTGATGGGGCGTTTGGATATTTTCAGTGGTTCTGGAGCTAATCTGTATAGAGGGTCTCATAATAGTGTTATGCTTCCTTTTTCATGGCTGGTTGAAGTACATAGGTGCCTCTACAGTAAGTACTGGAAGCCCATGGACTATTTACAAGAGGGCTGTGTGTGGGCAAGTAAGAAGGCATTTTGTAATACAGGGTAAGAGGGTACTCTTAAATCCTTTCACCAGAGGACTCTCTTAACAAAGACATATACCTTGTGTTTTGTTGTTGCGTGCCTTCAGGTTGTTTCTGACTTATAGTGACTGTAAGGAGAACCTATCCTGGGGTTTTCTTGGCAAGATTTGTTCAGAGGAGTTCTGTCATTGCCTTCTCCTGAGGCTGAGAGTGTGTGACTTGTGCAAGGTCATCCAGTGGGTTTCATGGCTGAGTGGGGAATTGAATCTTGCTCTCCAGAGTTATAGAATCATAAGAGTTGGAAGAGACCTCAAGGGCCATCCAGTCCAACCCCATTCTGCCATGCAAGAACCCACAATCAAAGCACCCCATGTGACAGATGGCCATCTAGCCTCTGTTTAAAGACCTCTAAGGAAGGAGACTCCACTGCACTCCAAGGCAGTGTGTTCCCCTGTCGAACAGCCCTTACTGTCAGGAAGGTCCTCCTAATGTTGAGGTGGAATCTCTTTCCCTGAAGCTTGCATCCATTGTTCTGGTTCCAGTTCTCTGGAGCAACAGAAAACAAGCTTGCTCCATCCTCAATGTGACATCCCTTCAAATATTTAAACAGGGCTATCATATCACCTCTTAACCTTCTCTTCTCCAGGCTAAACATCCCCAGCTCCCTAAGTCTCTCCTCATAGGGCTTTATGGTCTCCAGACCCTTCACCATTTTGATTGTCTTCCTCTGACTTGTAATCCAACACTCAAACCTCTTTCCCCAGCTGGCTTGTATAGTGGCCCATTTAGGTGTCTTGGGCCTGTTACAGACTGCCATAATAAAGCTGCTTTGGGTCTCTTTGGAGGTATGCTATTTAAATGATGCATGGGTCCTAAGAGTCCAGAGGTTGCGCCAAGCCACACTCCATTCCTCAGCACTGGGGTGCAGCTTTGGTGCAGCTTCCGGATTCTTAGGATGCATGCATCATTTAAACAGCATACCTCCAAAGAGACCTGAAGCAGCTTTATTTTGGCAGTCTGTGGTTGAAAAAGGACAGTGAATGTACACTAGGATGGGGTGGGAATACAGTAGTTTTTTCCTCCAGATGTTTTTGAAATGCCACAGCTTTTGTGACTTGTACAGTGCTGGCTAAGGTAGCTGCCGAGGTTCTACAGCATCTGGAGGTACAGATAATTCCCACTTCTGCACTGGGAGGATAAATGTAACTTAGGCTTGAGGTAGAAATACAATTAACATGCTGTTCTTTTTGTTGTTTTGTTGCAAAGTGTGGCAGAAAAATTTCCACAAGTTCCTGTAACTGTTCAGATATTTCCTTGTGTAGGAGCATGCAAGACATCTTAAATGCAAACAAGATTCTGGCTAGATGAAAAGTTGTGATGTCACACACTGGAGAACCATTTGAAATGGGAGGAAGCATTAATACTCAACAGTTGCTATAGTCTGCTTCTCTCCGTGTGGTAACTATCTTGTTAATAGCCACCTGTCCAGTGCGGAAAATAAGTTGGACTAGGTAAACCGTCAGTGGTACTTTAGCAGAAAGTTTTGTTAACACGGATAGCAGTGTATCATGGTGCGATTTGTTTCCTTCGGAGAGCAGGGAACAAAAGGTGTGTGGCTTTAACTCTGTATCCACGCCTGTGTTTTAAGTGAATTATGGGCCATGAGCAAAGGTATTGTATGTAATCTCTCTTCTACACACTGTTGGAAGGTTAAGATGAAAAGATTACAAGCATGGTAACGCTGATCTGGGAGAGCTAACTGAAAGCAAGTAAAGCCTGGAATACTGTGTCCAGTTCTGGGCATCACCATTCAAGAAGGATGCTGAGGAGCTGGAACTGTGTCCAGAGGAGGGTGACCAAAATGGTGATGGCTCTGGAAAACCATGCCTTATGAAGAAAGACTTAGGGAACTGGGGATGTTGAGCCTGAAGAAGAGAGGGTAAAGAGGTGATATGGTAACCCTGTTTAAATATTTGGAGGGGTGTCATATTGAGTATGGAGCAAGCTTTTTTTCTGCTGCTCCAGAGAATAGGGCCCAGAACAATGGATTCAAACTATAGGAGAAGAGATTCCACCTAAAGCATTAGGTGGAACCTCTTGACAGTAAGAGTTGTTCACCAGTGGAACGCATTTCCTCAGAGTCTGCTGGAGTCTCCTTCTTTGGAAGTTTTCAAACAGAGGCTGGATGGCCGTCTGTCGGGGATGCTTTGATTGTGAGTTCCTGCATGGAAGAAGGGGATTGGTTTGATGGCCCTTGAGGTCTCTTCCAACTCTACAGTTCCATCTTGTCTAAAGCTGTTCTTTGCAAAACAAAGCTATTTGACACTTGGCTGCCAAACGTACACTTTTCAGTGTCAAAGCAAGCTGCATCCTTTGAGCAATGCTGAGTAACTAGGTGCCCTTGGAGCAGTTTGGTAATATGTAACTCCCAATATAGTCTAAGTACAGGTATCCGCAGTTGTGCTTGCTGGAAGTGGGTGCCCCTGTCCTCTTAAAAGGATTCTGCATTCTCTAACAGGCTCTTCTTTGTGTTGTTTAGAAAAGTTACATTTGAGACTACATTTGGCCAGTCCTAAATTTCAGTTGCTAGTCCTAACTAGAGGTGGCCCACTGTATCTTGGAATTCGCATGTATGTTAGGTGTGTGGTGTAGTGGTTTGAGTGTTGGACTGATTGGAAAGCAGGGCTTGGATCCCTGCTCATTCATGGAAACCCACTGGGTGAACCTGAGCACCCAGTGCTGAAGATGATAGACTTGGTCATCCTCAGAGAAAGGCCAAGGCAAACCCTTCTGAACCCATCCTGCCAGGAAAACCCCATGATAGGTTCATCTTAAGGTTGTCATAAGTCAGAAACAACTTGAAGGCACACAGCAAAACAAATCTTCCTGCCATCATGACCAATGGCTAGGTTGGCTAAGGGATCCTTGATGTAAATGAGACAAGAAGCAGGTGTGAGGAATTAAGGCCAAGAACAGATAGTAATCCAAAATTGTATTTGTAGATTCCTTTTAGAAAGAAGACTTCAGAATGAAATGTCACAGCCCTGGAGTTGCCACTCATGTGGCTGGTTTTTTAACTGCATGCTAAAACAAGTTTAAGTTTTGTATCCTACTTAAAGCGTATAGTGTACAGGAATTGCTCCAGCTTTTGGATTCCCATTCCTCTGAAACACATAATTTACCTGGTTATTTCAGTCATAAGGATGCATTTCCTTTCCCCTGCCTTTTAGAAACAGTTTGTATCTTCTTAAAAGCAGTGTTCCATCCTTGGTAAGGGACCTTGTGTTGAATGTTCAGAGAATTTGCCCATCTGTGTGTTTGTGTGAGCGCATGTCCATGTGCTGACTTCAGAATAGATTTTCATGGCTTCCACCTGTGGAATTTCTTCTGAAGAATTGCTTAGCCCTTCAGTTTTGGAGAAGTCACAGGAACAGAATTTTATCTTTGATATGACAAGAACATGGAAGGATACCTCCATCCTCTCTCTTGTACAGCCACCTGTTTTTCCTGCCCCATCTTGCTCCTGTGGATTTACAAAGGATGTTTTCAGATAGCGGTGTGGGAAATTAATCTGTTCCTTGAAGCATACTAGTGGCCATGGATGGTGGTCCTTGTGAGAGACAGATTTTTCTAAGTACCAAATCAAATGAATCAGGACAAAACAAGCGAAGCAGCAATTTCCAATTTCTTCATTACAATCTTGCAAGAAAGCAAGGAGGCTTTGCTCAGTGTTCATAAGACATTTTCTGTTACAAGATTTCTATCTCATTTCCTTATTGGCCAGATCTAGACGTGGGATCAATTGTAAGACCACCTTTTCAATCTCATCATACATCTCATGACCATTTAAATTAGTCATTATACATTCATGGGTGTGTTTACTAATACACTCGTCCCCCGGGTTACGAATTACCCAGGTTACGAATTTTTCGGGATCCGAAAAAATCCCATAGGGATTTATTGTTTCGGGTTACGAAGGTTTTTTCGGGTTACGAAAAAACCCTGGCGCTGTTTTAAATGGAGCCGTGGCGGAGCCGCGGCTTTTTTTCCATTAGCGCCTATGGCAATTCGGCTTACGAAGGTTTTCCGGGTTACGAAATTAGCCGCGGAACGAATTAATTTCGTAACCCGGGGGACGAGTGTATTCATCAATTTATTAGGCATGCTCAGTTAGACATTTTTGTGAACTTTAAGTCACCCTTTTATAAAAGGAGTATTCTTGTCAATTAGTGAGATTAAAACTCCCTTATCTCTTGATTGATTCCTCCCTTGTCACATTGTCTGTGATTGACAGGTGCAGACAAAGGTTTTTTCCTTTGAAGCTTCTTTGTCTAATTTAATTGCTATATTTGTAATGCAAGTCTACCTCATTATTTATTTAGTTATTTAAACAGAACAATTAGCCATTTTGATAATCTTAATAGAGCCAAAAATACTATTTAAAATAACTAAGGTGTGTTACAGACCGCCATAAAGCAGCGGTCTGCCAGCGCTGCTGGTTGCTCTGCGAGGGAGCCGTAGCAGCCAAACTGCGCGGCTCCCGCGCGGAGCAAAAAAAAAGCCCCAAAATGGTGCTTCTTCCCACGGCGCAGTTATGATGCCGCGAGGCGCCAATGGCGCACTCGCGATGTCATAAGCGCTGTGCAATGTGCGGACTGTGTCCGACACGTAATAATGGCGGCGCCTGTGTGTATAGGGCGCCGCCATTATTACGCCCCCGTCATGTGCTGGTGTGAGGCCGGTGTGGACGCTAGGTCCCCGGCCAACCCCTAGCATGTGACGGGGGTGCCTCAAGAGCCCATCTGTAACGGGCCGATGTCCAGCATATTTTATACATATGCCTTGTTTATTATCAAAGATATAACCCCCCCTTTATTCTTACAAAACAATATATTTAATAGATAACAGTGTTATAAAAAGCTTATCTAAACTTTCTTTTACTAACATATATTTTTATAAAATTCCCTTTCACTTAAAGGCCCTCAGCTGAGCTTTACTCAATCCTATTAGAATAGATATATTGATTATAATAGTATATATGTATATATGTGGTTCCATATTATCTATATATGTAATCTAATTATAGCATACGTTTATATAGTCTTACACAATTTCTACTCTATTCATGTGTCTCTAATTCTTTCATTAAATCTTATGTGTTTGATTCAAATCCGTTTCTCTCAGTCGTTTTTACTCACAATGTCCTAGATGTTGCTTACTTCAGAACATGATTCCAAGTATTTAGTTTGTGTTGATGATAGAAATGAGCCACAATGGCCACAGCAAGTCCTTCAGGAGGCTAGGATACACCTTGGTGGGATTTGATGGCTTGATATTTGGAAAATGCCAACAGAATTTATGTGCTCTAATATTTCCTTTAAGTCAGGGGTTTACTTAAGCATGTGTATACAAACTACCAGTTGAATAAATCCTACCAGTTTAGCAGACAATGACAGTGTAATTATTCCACAATTCAGTGTTGCCCAGAATTGGTTGCGCAGCCGAATTGGACTGAGGATATTTTGGTTTAACTATTGGACATTGCCAAATTCTATAGGCTCTGTCCTGTTTTACTTAAATAGACTTTAAATGTTTCCACACATTTTGATTCCAGTGAAAACTCCAAGGACAATGCTTCTTTTCTCTTGTTCCAGAGAATAACATTCTTGGAAATATGAATCATCTTTGTGTGGGACAAATATTGGCAAACAGGTTTCATGAACCCTTCTGCTGTGTAAAGCACAAGAGCTTCATCTGATGTAACAAGTCCTCGGATGTGAGCTCTGCCAGGTTGCTCTTTGCATTGGATTCCTTTCATTGATTTGTTTTTTGCTCAGTTAATGAGTATCCTAGAGCAAAACACTTAGTCTGATCTTACAAGTATGGTACACATCACTTTCTCCTTCAACTGTGCATGGCTTTTCAGTTTTCTGGCATCAACCCAAATGTCAATTCCAACTAGAAGAGGCCAGTTGAACCAGTTAGCTTTACATAGTGGTTGATACCACTCAGAAGTTGATTCTGCAAGTTTCTCTGTTGGGGCAAGCAATTGAAATTAAGTCTCTGGATGGAGATAGGCATCTGCATCAGACAAAGCAGTGGTTTGTGCAGGCTAATAGGGGTCAGTGCTTGTGGGGAGGCCGTTGTGCCTACAAAGACTGTCAGTCCTCCTCCACATTTGCGGCTTTGACTTTTGCAGCTCTGGTCATACACAGGTTTGTTTAATGCAGTCCTCCAGCACAACTCTGTGGTCAGCCAGATGTCATGCTGTAGATTCCTTGAGAGAGCACTTCTCTAGGCATTTGTATGTTCTCCAGCTCAATTCTGTGGTCAGCTTCTAGCAGATGTTGACCATGGATTTGGGCTGGAGGAACTAAAGGCACATTGTTAGAGATGAGTATATACTAAATTGGCCATTCATGCACATAAAGTAATTTGTTCTGTACACAGCAAAAATGTTCTTAGATTTGTATGGGTTTTTTGGGCTATGTGGCCATGTTCTGGTAGAGTTTATTCCTGTCGTTTCGCTACCACCTGTGGCTGGCATCTTCAGAGATTGGTGGCATGGAAGTGAGTGGTGTATTGGGAGGAAGCAATTTATATGTTGATTTGTGTATTATTCTGGCCTCAGGGTGTCTATTTAGTCAATGACCTATTGTCTGCTGGGAAAACCCCTGAGCCTGCGTGGTTTTCTTTTGCATTTTGCTGGGTCTTGATTTTGATGTGTTTCACGACTGGTAGCCAAATTTTGCTAACTTGAAAGGTTTCTTCTTTTCTATTGAAGTTGCCAGCATTCTCTGAAGATGCCAGCCACAAATGCTGGTGAAACTTTGGGAATAAATTGTTGCAGAACATAGCCACATAGCCTGAAAACCCCACAAAAAACTATGGATTACCGTTGTGAAAGCCTTCGACTTCACAGAAATGTTCTTATTTTTCAGTTGAATGTTAGTATTTACTACAGATCATAACAAAAGGTTTTATTAAACCACCTCATTCAATATATAATATTACAGTGCCACAGGGGTCAATAATAGAGGAATATAAGCAGTTTATAAACCAATATTGAATTAATACAACCATATACGTACGTGATAAGCTTATACTAAATCAACTGAGCTCTCAAAACTGTGTCATCCTTAGCCTATGCCCTGAACTCTACAACTGACAGCTCCCTCTCTTGTGTTTGTAGATCTGCTCTAAGCACCATGAGAGAAAAAGTGTAAGATACCATCATGATTGGAGGCTTATTCATTTATAATCACAAGGGAGAGGTTTTAATCTCTCGAGTCTACAGAGATGACATTGGGTAAGTATTTGACCACATCTTCATCCTGCTTTCATTCTGCACTCAAACCCAGTTTCTTGTAGTTTGTGAGCTGCTGCTACTCCTGCTGCTGCTGCTTCAATTGTCTGCGCATGTAAAGACTGTTTGCCAGCCATTGCATCCCGCCTGTATCCATCCTGCTTACATCTTCCATATGTCTTGTCTTGTGTCATTCCCAGGCAGTGGCCATGAAAGCAGCATTGGTGGAAACAGCTTTTCTTATATACTGCCTGGATTCTAGTATGTCAGGAAAACTTCTTCTGTAAGCTTATCAAACTGCTCAGAAGGTGATCACTCCATATGGTTGCATTTCCTCTTCTCTGAGTTTCTTAGTTGGGATCTGTCATCTCAGAACTTTTTTTTTCACGTTTTGAGGCTTGTTTAATTAAGTGTACTTAATGGCAGCATAACATTCATTTCTGGCCTGGAAAAGATAAAGCATATAAGGCAAGCTAATTCTATAAATACAGAACAAAAGACTTCAGCGTTAAAACGGGTATTATCTTTGGTCTGAAAGGAGGGTGCTGTAGCCAGATACTACTTGTTTGGGCTAAACCTCAAGTTGTAGGAGGGAAGAATGAAGAAAATGATTAGTTTGTTAATGGGGGCGAGCGGAGGCACCTTTGGTTGTGGTTCTGCTCCAGAAGCCAGGATGATCTAGAAATCTGCAGAAAAATTATATTTCTGTAAGTGCCAAACCTTCCTTAAATTTGGCATCTGGGTGTGTTTTCCCCTGAGCACTTATCTGCTGAAACAGAGAATAATCTAATTCATACAACGCCCTAGAAATATCGGTGGCTTCTGCATAAGGGCTCAGAAACCAGTTTTGAGACTAGTGATGCCTCTCGTCCTTCCCTCCAGCGTGAGGTGACTAACTGATGCCAACATTGTAGAGTCCTAGGGTTCGGCCCAGTGAACCATCTTGTAAGCTAGAAGTGGGCAGTCTTGGTTCCACAACCTTTTAGAAGCTGCACAGAATGCCAGAATTTAGAAATGCCCACTTCTAATTTTGCAAAGACATGTTGTTTGATGTTAAATTGTACAAGAGAGCTCTCAAACTTCCATGAAAGGTGGATGTAGCCATTCCTAGAAGTTTCAGGTGAGGCAGCCCATCCTCTGTTTGTGAGAGGAAGGTAGAAGGGGGGATACTGGAGGGTCAAGAGCTGGGAAAACAGCTGGGGGGGGGATGCTTGTAGTCCCATGGCTGTACTTTGCCCACTCCTTATTTTAAGTGACAATTGCCCAAGGAGTGGTGGCCCATTCATTGTTTTGCTTGTCAAGACTCCTGTGCCTTCCCTGTTTCTGTGCCGCTGTCCCAGTTGTGGATTGTGTTTTAGTACAAACCGTGGGGATAGAGCCACATGAAGCCTTTCGGTTGCAATTCTGTGTTAAACAAAGGGAGTGCCGAGCTACAGGAATGGGTATCCACATGATATTTTGAAATACCAATTAAACCAGAGGACTGGATAAATGTTCAGACTTAAAGGTTTAATCCTGTATCATCACTAATATATAGCTGACCAGCTCTTTTTTCAAGGAACTGGCCCAGTTTGTATCTTTTTCTGTTGCCTAATCTTTTGACAAATTGACAGTCTACCATTCAGATCTTAGCTGCATGGGAAATTGCTCTTGCCTCTATCTTAGCAGTCGTCTTTTTTTCATTTAACTCATCTTCCTGTATCCTTATTGCAGACGGTTGACTAATGAATAGTCTTGGTCATAGTTCCTGCCTTATTCTTGCTGCTCTGTTTAGTCTCTAACCTTTTTTGCTGTGTGTTAGGGAAGAAGAACCTAGAACCCTTAAGCGACGGGTCAGTCCCTTAAAAACTATTGCTGGGAAATACTGCTACAACACAAATTGTCCTTTTGAAACACATCAATGATCATCCTAAAATTTTCTTCCTACTATTAAAGTAGGAAAACAGATAAGTTTTTAGAATACTGTACCTTTGTCTTGTTTTCCTTATGGGTATCTTAGAGCTATTTTCCCTTCAGTCATGTCCTAATGTTTTCATACCAATCATAATGTAAAGTCTGTAGGCTTGATCATTTCCATTTAAGTTTCACTTAATGAGGTATTTCTTTCACTCCATGAAGAAGGCACACTGGAGGAGATTGTGTAGCAACTATGTAAAGCAAAGTTTCTAACTTTGGGGGTGCAGAGCTCACAAGCAAGCTATTCTAATAGCTTAAACGACCTTTCTACAAATCATTTGAAATACAGCTGCATTCCACTAGTTAAAAAATAATGGAATAAGAAGGATTCTACACAGATGTGGAAAAGGCAACTCACCGTGCTACAACTGTATAATTGTGTTCTGTATCATAATAAAATGCAAGTATCTTCTTGAGATTAAACCTTTGATTTGACTTGAGACCCAAAATACACTGCAGAAATAATCCAGTTTAAGACCACTTTAACTGCCCTGGCTCAATGCCAGGGAATTCTGGGAACTGTAGTTTTGTGTGAACTGTCAGAGAGCTCTGGTGCCACAATTGCCAGGATTCCCTAGCGCTGAGCCAGGGTAGTTAAAACTGTCTCAAACTGGATTATTTCTGCAATGTGTTTTGGACCTTTAGATATCTTATTCTGGGCTATTGTGCAACCAGTTTATGAAGCATGTCCAGCTGTAGGATATATTTTTCAAAGTAACGTGCCCATTATTGGCAAAATGCAATGTGAGCTGTGTGAAAACTCCTTGACTTTGACTTATAGCTTTGGATCTTTGGACTTTAAGACTATAGCAACTAAAAACTAAGTGTGGCTTCAAACTAGGAGTTAACATTAATTTGGTCCTTGCACATTTTGAGTAAATTACTGAAGCCTTAATACTTAGCCCAGGTTTGTTGATGGCTGTTTCCCCGTCACCTGTTGAGAGTTAATGTTCAAGGTGAGCAGAAGAAGAATCCTTAACAGAGTTTTGGGGAACTGTGCAGCTGTGCTTCGGCTTGATGTCTTGGTAAACTTATGTCCAAAAGACATTGCAGAAATAATCCAGTTTGAGATCGCTTTAACTGCCCTGGCTCAGTGCTAGGGAATCCTGGGAACTGTGGTTTGTTGTGGCATCAGAGCTCTCTGACAGAGAAGGCTAAATAATGTCTCACAAAACTACAGATCCCAGAATTCCCTAGCCTTGAGCCAAGGCAGTTAAAGCAGTCTCAAACTGGATTACTTCTGCAGTGTGTGTTGGACCTCAGTGAGTCTTTTTAAGGCTGGATCCAATTAGGATGAAGTCAATGTTCAGTTTTTTCTTGCCTGCCAAGAAGATGAAGTTTTGTCAAAGCTCAGCTTGTCTGATTGACTTTATGCTTGGGTTCTCTCTGTGGAGTTGCAGTATGTGCCCTTCTGGATCCACAGGGGAGAAGTTTGTGTGGCACTTCCTACTTGGTGCCTAGTTATGTGCCACCTTTACTAACTTGGGCTCTCGGTAGCTCAGAGCTAAATTCTGGAGGACAAAGGTTGCTCATCTTCCTGCAGTAGCATGCCTACCTGCCTGCATGAGCTTGGAGTTTCTGTACAACTTGCTCAGCTGTTCTGTGCTGCCATCTTTCACTACATGATGCATCAGTTCTCCACCCAGAAGTGCCTTGTGGAAGAGGAATGGAAAAATGGGCTTAGTTCTGAGCTGTCTTGATGTTTCCATTTTATAGCACTTAGCTTCAGAGGAATGGAGAACCCATAATACTCATAGCCAGCTTCAGATGCAGCTTATGGCTTCCACAGAGGAGCATGTTCCTGCCTGAAATGTGGAGGAGAAACTTAGAATGATAGACTGCATGGCTTCAGACAGGTGTTTTTTGGGAGGCGGAAGGTCAGGATATCTACAGGTATGGCTATGTCAAACTAGCTTTTAAAATCCAGACAGTCCTGAATACTAATGTCTGAGAATTGAGAGCATTATTCCGGATAGGTGTGTGTTCTTTGCATGAACCTGCATGCTGTAGTGATTTCAGTCTTGGACTAGACTTTGGGGAGACCAGGGTTCAAATCTCTGCACGGCCATAGAAACCCACTGGGTGATCTTGGACAAGTCACACACAGCTTTAGGGCAAATCTCTGAATAAATATTGACAAGAGAACTCCAAGTTGGAGTTGACTTGAAGCCACAGAACGACAACAAAAACATTGTGAAGGCCATTGTGAAGTCAAAGGCTTTCACAAAAACATTGCGTTGCACATGTATAGTAGAAGCAGGGGTAGCTCTTCGAAACCATCTATAGTAAAGAGTTGGAATATATACCAGTCTCACAGTGGTCTTATGTATCATTACAGAGATAATATAGCCAACTCAAGATGTCACACAGCAGACATAGCCCTAATTGCCAATACAAAGTGTTGGTCATCACCTATAAAGCCCTACATGGCTTGGGCTCGTGTTACTTGAGGGAACACCTCTCCCCATACAATCTGCCCCGCACTCTCAGAACTACTGGGAAATGCTTACTTGAATATCCTAAGACGAGATTGGCATCAACTCGCCAAAAAGCATTTTCATCTGTAGCTCCCATATACTGGAACAAGCTCCCGGAGGAGATATGGCTTAGTTCCTCTTTAGATGCCTTTAAGAAAGCCTTAAAGACACATCTTTTCCGGTCAGCATATCCTTCTGATTCCCATTAGAAATTATTGTTTGTTGAAAGATGCTCTTTATGACTGACAGATGTTATTAATGTTCTTATTTGTGATTTTAAGGATGCTTTTTTAATTATATGTACTTATGGTTTTACGTATTTTGTATTTGATGTATTGTACAATTGTATTTGATGGTATTGTGAACTGCTTTGATCACTGTGGAAAGGCAGTATATAAATAAAGTTTGTATTATAGTATTATTATTATTCTGGGCTTCATCCATTAGGCCATTAAAGCGCTGGGAGGAGGTGAAGTCGAAGGCTTTCATGGCCGGCATCCATAGTTTTTTGTGGGTTTTTTGGGCTATGTGGCCATGTTCCAGAAAAGTTTCTTCCTGACGTTTTGCCAGCATCTGTGGCATCTGGCATCTTCAGAGAATGAAGGGGGGAGGAGGCTTTAGCGATGACTAAACCTTGCCTTTGGGCATTGCATTTCTCAAAACAGCTGCTGCTGTAAAAAGAAAACCTAGTTGTCAGCTAAGTCTTGGGTTCAACAATAGTGAGAGAAATGTATATACTTGTCTGACACAGTGGGGTCCCACAGGGCTCTGTCCTGGGCCCGTTGCTATTCAACATCTTTATCAATGACCTGGATGACAGAATTGGAAGCATACTTATCAAATTTGCAGATGATACCAAATTAGGGGGGAATAGCTAATACTCCAGAGGACAGGATCAAGATTCAAAATGACCTGAATAGACTAGAAAGCTGGGCCAAAGCTAACAAAATGAAATTCAACACAGAGAAATGTAAGGTATTGCACTTAGGGCGGAAAAATAAAATGCACAGATATAGGATGGGTAACACCTGGCTGAATGAAACTACGTGTGAAAGGGATCTAGGAGTCCAAGTAGACCACAAGTTGAACATGAGTGAAGAGTGTGATGCGGCAGCTAAAAAGGCCAATGCGATTTTAGGTTGCATCAATAAAAGTATAGTGTCTAGATCCAGGGAAGTAATAGTGCCACTATATTCTGCTCTGGTCAGGCCCCACCTGGAATATTGTGTCCAGTTCTGGGCGCCACAATTCAGAAAGGACATTGAGAAACTGGAGCGTGTCCAAAGGAGGGCGACAAAAATGGTGAAGGGTCTGGAAACCATGCCCTATGAGGAACGACTTAGGGAGCTGGGGATGTTTAGCCTGGAGAAAAGAAGGTTAAGAGGTGATATGATGATAGCCCTGTTTAAATATTTGAAAGGATGTCATATTGAAGAGGGAGCAAGCTTGTTTTCTGCTGCTCCAGAGAATAGGAGACAATGGAGCAATGGATGCAAGCTACAGGAAAAGAGATTCCATCTGAACATTAGGAGGAACTTCCTGACAGTTAGGGCTGTTCGACAGTGGAATGCACTCCTTCCTCGGAGGGTGATAAGAGTCTCCTTCCTTGGAGGTCTTTAAACAGAGGCTGGATGGCCATCTGTCAGGGATGCTTTGATTTGGATTTCCTGCATGGCAGAATGGGGTTGGACTGGATGGCCCTAGTGGTCTCTTCCAACTCTACGATTCTATGATTCTCAATATAATACTGCTGGTGGATTCTTTCTAAGCAGATAAAGTTTTCAGTGGCGGCCCTACAAGCAGCTCAGTAGCAACATGATCGTAATGTTATTCACAGGATGGTATTCTCTCTCGAACCTGTGACTGCTTTGCTGCCTAATATCATTTTGGTTCTTAAAACAGCAGTTGTCATGGGGCTTTGGTCATTGGATGTGGCTCTGAAGTGACACCACTGCTGCATTCTTCTCATATGTAAGTGGCCTAATGTCGTGGGTTGAATTGCCTCTATGGACAGATGTGGGGTTTTTAAAAAAATCACTCCTGGTATTAAAGGACTGTCAGCCATGTCATCTCAGGAAAACCTCAGATTTTGTTGCACATATTACAACTTCTGTTGTTGTTGTTCTGTGGCTTCAAGTCATTTCTGATTTATGGCGACCCTAAACCAATCCTATCATGGGGTCTTCTTGGCAAGATTTGTTCAGGGGGGGGTTGCCTTTTCCTCCCTCTGAGACTGAGAGAGTGTGACTACCCAAGATGGGTTTCCTTGGCTGAGCAGGAATTGGGACCCAGGTCTTCAGAGTTGTAGTCCAACACTCAACCCACTACGCCACACTAATTGTAGTCTTGAAACTCATATTTTCAGAGGTATACTCACTACCAAACTAATTTAACTTTTGAGTGTTGATGTTATAGGCCCCTGTGACTGACAGAGTCAGATTAAATTCCTGCACAAGGGAGATCGCTTAGCATTTCAAAGAATGGTTTTAAATATATTCATGGATTGTATCAGATACATTTTTTAAATTGTCTTTGGCTTATTAAAAGGCATATTGTCGAGCTCTCCATTATATTTTAAGCCACTGTGAAAAAGAGTTACATTCATTAGTCATTTACAGTCTCCCGTCTATTTTCATGGAGGATTCCTTCCGGACCCTGCCCTGCAAAAATGGAGATCTGCCAGTATTAAGCCCTGTTGGCTTGAATGGTGGTGTGCATCCCATTTTAAGTCCCTCCGTTTGCCCCTCGCGAGTAAGCGAGGGACACAGATCATACTTGCATGTGAGATTTATAGCCAGGTACAGAAAACCCTTTGAAATTCATGGGGGGTCACTATAAGTTGACTAGTGACTTGAAGGCAGACACTCACACAGAACCATTACTGCCACTTTGAGTACATATCCCCTTGGATAGCTTTCAGGCACTTTGTCCAAAGCATAGCATATTTCCAGTTCTGTTATCTTAGGCCCAATCTGGGAAAATGTGTTCTTCACTAATATCGTAATTCAGTGTATTGAGTAGTCCAGCCAGCCTTCTAAGGATATCAGACCAAGATGCTGCATTGAATATCAAAGGAAGTGTGAATTTGTATCTTAGGCAGCTGCTTGCAGTCTTTAAAAATAGTATTGTTCTCTATTACAATAACATAATGCAGCCATAACTTTTTTGAAGATGGCAGTGCTGTTTCTTCGCCATTGGACCTTCAGTTGATGTAGCAGTTAAAAACTCATCAACTCTGGAGGCAATGGCACTGTAGAAAGTGCTTTGGCACAGAGCGCTTACATTTGGGAAGTGACCTCATCTGACTGAACTTGCAAAATCTAGTTAGATGTTTGCTCAGTTGTGTGTTCAAACACAGAGGAAAATGTCATACAAATAAAGTGGTATCTGTGTTGACCCTAAGACAGGTTCCAAAGTCTGGATTGTGCTAAAAGCTTTAAATGGTTGTCCAGAAAGGCACAAATCTGTGGGCTTTCAAACTGGCATTTCTTTATCAGGTAAATCTATTTCTTTAAAAAATGCATGCCTTGGGTGGGGAGAGACAATGCATTGGTAGCCCAGCCAGCCTCCTGGGTATAGCAAGTTAAGGTCACCACTGTTAGATGTCTAGGCTTGTTATACTAAGATAATATTAAAATGAGAATAAGCATAAAGTCACAAAGACTGCAAGTTGTCTTCAGATGAAAGGAAAGGATCTAAATTATACTCCTGAAACTACAGCCTGAATAATCCTGGTCCTTCCAGGTACAAGACAATAAAATTTCTCCATTTGAGCCAGCTAAAGACTGTAATGAAGCTTCACTCTTATTTCTCTCTGGTGTGAAACCCTTGGGCTCCTTTGTAGGAAGTTAGCAGTGAATTCTTCAGGTTGTCAGGCCTGGAGATGCCTCTGGACGCTGGGTCAGAGAAAGTCAGTTGAAGCCTATTTGAACAGCTTTATCTTGGTTGGCATGAATAATCCTATTTTAAGGTAGTGTAAATACTTCTTCCTACACTGTAGCATCCCATTGCTAAACGGCTAAATTTAGTATTCTTCGGGACATAAAAAAATGTGCACCCTAGAAATAGAGCATTTACTTTTATTGGCAAATCCATGCCTCAAGAGAATTTTTCTTGAAAGCTGTTGAATACATGTGCCTGTTTCAGTTGTGTTGGTTTCCAGAAAGGGAATGTGGAAACCAATAACACAAAATTCTTGTCCCTTTTGCTTCTTGATACCTTTAAGCACATGGTGTTCATGTTTCTGTGGCTGGCATAGAAATGACCGAAGCAAAACCACTCTTTGGTATAGTCCTCTGTCTCCTGTGTTTGGCCAAGTGCTCATCCAAACCCTGACTCCCTTTGGCACCATTGACAACGGGTGGCTTGTTGTTGCCCCACCAGGCAGCCTGGCTGATCTCCCAATACTGTTAAACTTTGTCTCTTCCCTAGAAGCTCCTTTGCTGCCACTGCCTAGGTACTTGAGTACCATTTTGTACCTTTTTAGTGGGAGGGGGTTGCTGTCTGTTGTCTTCCTTTTTTTCCTCTTCAGTTTGGATTCATTGTGCTTTGTGTGTATGTGTGTTTTCTAACCTTTCTCTTGTTGCTGTCACTCCTCCTTTTCTTCGCTGGCGCCATTTCTGTTCATCCCATCTCATTGGCTGCTGTAGCAATAGGTAAGAGATTAATGGCAGGACGTAATGGGCACTGCAGCATGGGGGAACCGATATATCCAGTCAAGTCAAACCGTAAGGGAAAGGACTGCAATATTGGACCAAAAGTATATGTTGATGATAGTACAAATAGTCTGACTTGCACAACAAAAGAACTCATTGTTGTTGCAGTTCAACAAATTAAAATCTAGAGCTGCTTATCTACTTGTTCAGGTCAGTGCGATCGTAATGGAACTGGTGTACTGAAATTTTTTGTATACCTCAGCCTCTTCTCATTTGTCTTGAGGTTATTGTACCTTAAGAGATTCATTACATAGCAAAACTCTCTAGATACAAAGGGTATTTTATTACCAGAGGTTCTCATTCACTGTGCAAGTAAATGTTAAGTAGTATACTATGGCAGTTACATGCATGATGAGAAATGGCACACTTTAGCACCTTCAAAGCATTAAACTGCTGTTATTTGCCAAGGCTGCTTTCTCAGAGCCAAGTGGTTAGATTTAGCCAACTAGGTATTAAAAGGACCAAATAAGTTAGCTAGACAAATTTCATGTATTGTATCATTCCTTATGGATAATCTATTTTACGTTCTGATCAAAGATCTCAAAAAGGTTCCTTGCCCTTTTAGGCAGCTTGTTCAGTTTCTGAACCTGATTGCTCCCTACTCCCAAAACCACAGTGTTGCTTAGAGCAGTGCTTTTCAACTTGTAGTACTTCACAGTTTGTCAGGTGCTATAGATACCTTCAGTTGAAAAAGCTGGTTTAAAGCAGTAGTAGATCTGAGTTTCACATCTATTTAATACTCAGCTTGGTGCACTGTTGGCTGTATATTTAATCTGACTCAAAGCAAATCTTCTCAATTCCAAGGACTAGACTAAATCAACATGCTAGTTCCTATGAACTAGATTTTTGTTTCTTCTACAGAGTTTCAGGTAGACAACTTCGTAATATGGTGTGTAGCCCGGTGTTCCTAGTACCGTTGGCCTCTCAGTCTTGTTGTCCTACCATATTTCCATCCTACAGGCGGAATGCAGTGGATGCCTTCCGGGTCAATGTCATCCATGCACGGCAACAGGTGCGCTCACCTGTCACCAATATTGCCCGAACAAGTTTCTTCCATGTCAAGCGTTCCAACATCTGGCTGGCTGCTGTCACCAAGCAAAATGTCAATGCTGCTATGGTCTTTGAGTTCCTCTATAAGATGTGTGATGTGATGACTGCCTACTTTGGAAAGATCAGTGAAGAGAACATCAAGAACAACTTTGTGCTCATCTACGAGCTTCTGGATGGTGAGGATGAGCAATTCTGACTAAATTCTAGGAACTCGTTTAGTAAAAGGTGTCCAGAAATGACATTATAGACTTGTGGGTGCTTATATGGGATAGGGTGCATAGGCTTGCTTTGTCTTAGTAGACCCAGGACATACTGTTGTCCACATGCTTAGCCTTTCACTTGATTTCATTTAATACTGAAGGCAGAATAAGCAGGTGCAGCTAGCAAAACTAAGAGATGAGTATAGCTCAATGCAAGCATTGTCTGCTGTTTCTCCTTGCCATACATTCTGTATTGTTGTCTGCAAAAATTTAAGGTGTGCAGATGACTTCTTACAAGTACATATCACTGGCAAATGTGAAGTTCTGGGGCCAAGATTTCAATGTGCTGTAAGTCACTTCATGTATAGAACTAAGTTGCAGACTTCAGATCCAGTGTTGGATTCCATGATGGATCTTCATGGCATTAATACCTGTTATATTGAGTTCTTCTTCCTGAACAAAATTTGTTAAGATGGTACTATGAGAAGCTATTTTGTTACAAGTCTTATGAATTTGTCATCCGTTTTCATCTGCACATAAGAGATCATTTGTTACATCATTGTATGATTAGCTGTTCTACCCAATGCTTCTTGATTCTAGTATTCTTCTCCAGTTCTGTCATTTTTATACACCAGAAAATTTCTCATTTACTAATCTTGGGCATACTTGCTCTGATAAGAGCTGATGACAAGTTTCAGTTCAAAGTTACTATTACTCTCACTTAACTGAATAACAGATAGTAGTGTCATTAATGATGCCACAGAGGTTTTAGTAGACATTGCTTACCAACTTTATTGTGAACATGTTCTAGTGAGGTTCCAGGACTTATTGGTGTTAATGTTTTGGAATTCACAAGCATGCCTTCAGTTCTTAATGGTATTTTACAAGTCATTTCAGGAAAAGGGGGTTATGGGTTTATATCTTGCCGCAGGCTGAAGAAGAACCTATTCATAAGCGCAGCGTCATGTTGTATTAATATTGCAGATCTGGATCAGGATCTCGAGAGGCTAGTTCTTCTCTCTTCTGGACTGGGCAGCTAATGGCAGTTTTCTTTTCCCCAAGCTTGGCTGATCGGCCTGCCTGCCCTGCGACACTTGCTACTCTGCTGTTGTTTTTTTAGGTTTTGATTTTTATGCCATGCTCATGTGAAAATCAAAACCTAAAGAAAATGCTGCAAAGATAGATTATTCTGCTGCTGTTGGATTGCCCTGCTTCAGAGCAGGTTCCCTTGGATGTGTGGATTCATTCCTCTTTAAGTGTTCTTGTCACAACTCCTGTTGATTATAGAACAGCTTTACAATAGCCTCTGATGGGTTTGCTCTCTAACGTGATAGGAACTGATGTTTAGAACCTATGAGTAAATTGTGTGCTTGATTGTCATGTAACAATGGTTGCTGTTTATGCACCAGTCTTTCTGTTATCACGTTTCTCTGATACCTTTTTGCCCTTCTGTAGAAATCCTGGATTTTGGTTACCCTCAGAATTCCGAGACAGGAGCACTGAAAACATTCATCACCCAGCAAGGAATCAAGAGCCAGGTAAAGGCCAAGGGGGGTGGATGCATTGACTGTGCCCTATCAATTTAAGGAGAAATATTCATCTTCAGAAGTGAGGAAACAACTGAATGCATAAACCAAGTTGGCATAGGCAGTTCATAGAGGTTGCACATCCCACCTCCTGCTGCATATATGCCATTTTCCAGAATAAACAGGTTTCCACAAGCCATTGAAATCCCCTTGGTCACCTTTGGCCTTCACTTGATTTGTGGGGGTAGGTGACTCAGGTTGGGTTTAGAAGCATATTGTAATATGCTTAAATATTAGCTCCTCCTTTCCCAGTTGCTGCCTACATCCAGACCTTACCATCCTGTATTCAGCTTTTAACTGACCCATGTTCTGGATTGAAAGCTTGGATGTTAGTCACCAGGTAACCTTTGAGCCTGAGGTGTCAGCTTTTGCATTCTAGGTAAATCTCAGTGGTTTCAGCAGTTGTAACAAAACAAGCATAAGTGCTAACTAAAGACTGTGACACCCTTCTACTAGACCTTTCTGATGTGAAAGAAGTCTTTCAGAGGAAAGACATTACACAGCATGCGTGGAAAGAAGAGAACACTTGGGTACAAGTAATGCACATGCTGTACTGATCCTCTTGGGGACGATGCTTTTTGCAGTATAATTTGAAGCAGCAAGTAGAACATCTGAACCTGCTGGACATCCCAGTGTAGAGTATATGTAGTAGCTGAAGGGTAGGGGGGGGCATTCATGAGTAACTGTTAGCTTTTTGCATCTGTCAGTGTATTAGCAGATGTATCTGCCATTATTTTCATAGAGGTCTGCAAGCTGAGGAAGGAGGACGACAAGCAACAAACAAATACTGGCTGTTCCTAAGGGGGGCTTGTACAATCCATACTCTTCTCTGTGGAACTCTCTACATTTAAGTCAGGAGTAAATACAGAATATGAATGAGGGGGTTGGCTAAGCTGAGGTGAGCTTGCACCTTGGTCTAGTTCTGTCCCACTTGATGGTTCCCAAGTGTGAGCTGTTCTTCCTTTAGGGGATCACCTTATACTTCACATGGGAATAGATAGAAGGAAGTTCTAGGCAACCGTAGGATCATAAGAAGGTAAATGCTTCCTCACATATTGACCAAACATGCCAGAGGTGTCCTGTTCTAGACCCATTTCAAACCGGCTTCCGGGCGGGCTATGGAGACTGCCATGGTCGCCCTCGTCAATGATCTCCGTCTGGGCATGGACAGGGGAAGCGTGTCCCTGTTAGTGCTCTTAGACATCTCAGCGGCTTTCGATACCATTGACCATGGTATCCTTCTGGAACGCCTGAGGGAGTTAGGTATCGGGGGCACTGCGCTCCAGTGGTTCCGTTCCTACCTCTTGAGTAGATTCCAGATGGTGCAGCTGGGGGACGTTTGCTCCAATAAGAGGGCACTTACATCTGTTGTCCCTCAAGGAGCTATTCTGTCCCCCATGCTATTTAA
>NC_056524.1:273954988-273976332 GCF_019175285.1 Sceloporus undulatus
ATTTAACATTTACATGAAACCGCTGAGGAGAGTCATCCAGAGACACAGGGCGCAGTGTTATCAGTACGCTGATGACACCCACAATATACTTCTCGTGTCTCCGACTGATGCAGTGACCAGGGATAGCTCTCTCCTCTAGACGCTGTTGGAGTCAGTAATGGGCTGGATGAGGGAAAACAGACTCACTTGAATCCAGAGAAAATGGAAGTACTAGTGATAGGTTCCCCTGGCCCAGGAAAGGAAATTTGTCACACTGTCCTGAACGGGATCACGCTCCCCTGAAGACTCAGTTCGTAGTCTGGGGTGCATTTGGACTCATTGCTCCACCTGACTTCTCAGGTGATGCGCGGTCAGAAGCGCCTGTTATTAGCTTCGGCTGTATGCCAGCTGCGACCCTACCTAGGCCCGAGGGACCTTGAAACTTTGGTACATGCTCTGGTAACCTCTCAATTGGATTTCTGTAATGCTCTCTACATGGGGCAACCCTTGTACACATACCCAGAAGCTGCAATAGGTCCAGATATGGCAGCTAGACTGGTCACTGGGGCTTCCAGGGCCAGCCATTATACACCAGTACTTAAAGATCTTCATTGGCTGCCTATCCGCTTCCGGGCCGCATACAAGGTATTGGTTATTACCTATAAAGCCCTAAATGGCTTGGGCCCAGGGTACTTGGAGGACCACCTTTCCCCGTACAATCCGCCCCGCATCTTCAGGTCGGTCGGAGCATCTGTAGAGGGTCTTGAGATGAGATATACATCGACCTCACAAAGGACATCTCCACTCTCAGCCCCACAGATTGGAACACGCTCCCCGATGAGCTCCGCTCCGTCACCTCCCTAGACCTTTTTAGAAAGAAACTCAAGACTTTCTTTTTCAACATCTTTCCCCCATGTATCTGATATTGTTTTCCCTCGATATGCACATGGTTTTATCCAGCTAGTTTGTATTGGGTTTTAATAGTTGTATGGTTTTAATGGTTTTTAATTGTAATTTTAGTAGTTTTATCATCTGTTATGATTGTATATGTTATGTTTTATTTTGAATTGATTTGTTTTGTTCTGTTGTACACCGCTTTGATCTATTTTGGAAAAGCGGTCTCTAAAATAAACTGTATTATCTTTATTATTATTATTATTTTATTTTTATTATTATTATTAATATTGAAATTATAGACATTTGGAATCTCCCCTCTCCCCCAATTTTCTCTCAATGTGATTTTGGTAGAAGGGACTTTTGGGAAGATACTGCTGCTGCACTGGTTCTAGTGATTGTCTCCTTTGAATGTTTTCCGAAAGGGGATAAATGTCCATTTTGTTGTCTAAATACCACTGTTAGTTTGATGATTTGGTCCACTTAGAACAGCACAGCTTGTGTACAACTCTGTACATGAGTATCTTTGCACCTAATCTGCAGGACAGTAATCCAAAAGTTTGTTTACAGTAAGTATGAACAGGGCTCCACTACTCAACCTCAGGGAAGAAGCCATGAATCCCATCAATTTTCCTCATGGTTGAATGCTTTGGGGCAAGTTTTGAGGCCTTCAGCCCCATTTCCTGATAGATGTTTTCTTTTTGAAGAAGTTTATAGGGCCAGATGTGAAAGCTGTTTTCTACAATTTTGTAACTGCACAGGAAAGGGTGTTGTCTTTTTACATAGGCTAAAGTTGCTGAGTATGAGAGATGATTGAGGATTCCTTCCACCAGTATCCTGTTTAGGTTGCCATTCACTCAGTTCTGTATATGAAAATGCCACGTTGCTAGGCAAACATAATTTCTGGAATGAAAATGCCTGTTTCAGTGCTGCTAATTTGCATTTCTGAATTAAAATACATGTTAAAATGGGAGAGACCCAGAGTGCATGAGTTCTTTGAAAGGCCTGCTTGACCAGAAAAAGTCATCTACTGGTGTTCAAAAGATCCATGGTAATCTCTTAGGGAAGGTTTGTTAGTGTGGTTCCCCTGACACAGATGAGCAATATGGAGCTAGAAAAGAACGTGGAGGCTTTGGTTCAGATCCCTACTTGGCAGGTGGTTTGAGGTCAGTGTCTGTAGCTGAGGTCAGGCTAGTTGAAAGGATCAAATGGGTCATCCTAGTGGGATGTACTCACAGCTGTAGCCTGTCTTATTCGGAGGCATGCAGTGCAGTCTGGATGGTGATGGCACATGCTGTTCAGTCTTGCCTGGTTTTATCTTCCAGCCCTGTGGTGTTGGGGCCTGATTCTACCAAAACTGGTCAACTCTGTCTTCAGATGGCAGATCTAGGGAAGGAGAACTGAGTTGGGCACTCCAAGCTGATGCAGATCAGTAAATCTAGCAATTGGTAAAACAACGTGCTTCAGATTCTCTTCATCTAGAAACTGTGTTCTAAAAAGGCACATGTAGTTTCCTTTATGTTAATTCAAGATGGTCTTGATCTGTTTTCTAATATTTATGAAATACAATGAGTGGGATGTTCAAGAGTCGGTGGTCTGAAACAGACTGCAGAAATAATCCAGTTTGAGACCGCTTTCACTGCCCTGGCTCAGTGCTAGGGAATCCCGGGAATTGTAGTTTGTTGTGGCATCAGAAGTCTCTGACAGGGAAGGCTGTCTCACAGAACTACAATTCCTAGAATTCCCTAGCACAAGCCAGGCAGTTAAAGCCATCTCAAACTGGACTGAGTGTGTTTTGGACCAATAGCAACCTGTTATTTCTGGATAATGGGGAATGCCTGGGCTTTTTCTTTGGCCAGGTTTCTTATAACACTAAATGGCAACTAAAAATGAGTATAGTCTTGTCCTGTGCAAAATAGGATAGAAATACCAATAATTGAGATGTTGTTGATTTCCTACAGAAATTTCCCTCAGAATTCAGGCAGTGAATCTACTGCAAGTGTGCAGAAACAAGATGTGGCTTTATCATGTTCCTTTGAGTGTAACTTGGGCTCACAAGGGGCATAATCCTAGAATATGGACCATTGCAATTAGTCATAATAAGTGCCTATAGAAACGGACAAAATTGTTGGCTGCAATCCTTTCTTCTGGTCTTCTGATACTCCAGGATACGAACGGAAGACCCAGCTGAAGGGAGTTAGTACTAAGAGTTGGAGGGCATGTTTGCATCTCTTCTTCATATTAAATAACGGATTAAACTGTGACCCAGAGGATTGATATCCCCTCTCCTCAGTGTAATTCCTCCAGAAATATGGATCACAGGGTAGAGGCTTGATAACCAGACATAGGCAGAGTATAGGTGATGAATATGCTTTCCAGTTCTGATACCATGGTCAATGGTATCCTTCTGGAACGCCTGAGGGAGTTAGGTATCGGGGGCACTGCGCTCCAGTGGTTCCGTTCCTACCTCTTGAGTAGATTCCAGATGGTGCAGCTGGGGGACGTTTGCTCCAATAAGAGGGCACTTACATCTGTTGTCCCTCAAGGAGCTATTCTGTCCCCCATGCTATTTAACATTTACATGAAACCGCTGGGAGAGATCATCCAGAGACACAGGGCGCAGTGTTATCAGTACGCTGATGACACCCAAATATACTTCTCTGTGTCTCCGACTGATGCAGTGACCAGGGATGGCATCTCTCCTCTAGACGCCTGTCTGGAGTCAGTAATGGGCTGGATGAGGGAAAACAGACTCAGCTTGAATCCAGAGAAAATGGAAGTACTAGTGATAGGTTCCCCTGGCCCAGGAAAGGAAATTTGTCCACCTGTCCTGAACGGGATCACACTCCCCCTGAAGGACTCAGTTCGTAGTCTGGGGGTGCATTTGGACTCATTGCTCCACCTGACTTCTCAGGTGATGCGATGGTCAGAAGCGCCTGTTATTAGCTTCGGCTGATATGCCAGCTGCGACCCTACCTAGGCCAGAGGGACCTTGAAACTGTGGTACATGCTCTGGTAACCTCTCAATTGGATTTCTGTAATGCTCTCTACATGGGGCAACCCTTGTACCATACCCAGAAGCTGCAATAGGTCCAGAATATGGCAGCTAGACTGGTCACTGGGGCTTCCAGGGCCAGCCATATAACACCAGTACTTAAAGATCTTCATTGGCTGCCTATCCGCTTCCGGGCGCAATACAAGGTATTGGTTATTACCTATAAAGCCCTAAATGGCTTGGGCCCAGGGTACTTGGAGGACCACCTTTCCCCGTACAATCCGCCCCGCACTCTCAGGTCGGTCGGGAAGCATCTGTAGAGGGTCTTGAAGATGAGATATACATCGACCTCACAAAGGACATTCTCCATCTCAGCCCCACAGATTTGGAACACGCTCCCCGACGAGCTCCGCTCCGTCACCTCCCTAGACCTTTTTAGAAAGAAACGCAAGACTTTCTTTTTCAACAGGCTTTCCCCCATGTATCCTGATATTGTTTTCCCTCGATATGCACATGGTTTTATCCAGCTAGTTTGTATTGGGATTTAATAGTTGTATGGTTTTAATAGTTTTTAATTGTAATTTTAGTAGTTTTATCATCTGATTATGATTGTAATATGTTATGTTTTATTTTGAATTGATTTGTTTTGTTCTGTTGTACACCGCTTTGATCTATTTTGGAAAAGCGGTCTATAAATAAACTATTATTATTATTATATTGAAATTATAGACATTTTGGAATCTCCCCTCTCCCCCCAATTTTCTCTCAATGTGATTTTGGTAGAAGGGACTTTTGGGAAAGATACTGCTGCTGCACTGGTTCTAGTGATTGTCTCCTTTGAATGTTTTCAGAAAGGGGATAAATGTCCCATTTTGTTGTCTAAATACCACTGTTAGTTTGATGATTTGGTCCACTTAGAACAGCACAGCTTGTGTACAACTCTGTACATGAGTATCTTTGCAGCCTAATCTGCAGGACAGTAATCCAAAAAGTTTGTTTACAGTAAGTATGAACAGGGCTTCCACTACTCAACCTCAGGGAAGAAGCCATGAATCCCATCAATTTCCTCATGGTTGAATGCTTTGGGGCAAGTTTTGAGGCCTTCAGCCCCATTTCCTGATAGATGTTTTCTTTTTGAAGAAGTTTATAGGGCCAGATGTGAAAGCTGTTTTCTACAATTTTGTAACTGCACAGGAAAAGGGTGTTGTCTTTTTACAATAGGCTAAAGTTGCTGAGTATGAGAGATGATTTGAGGATTTCCTTCCACCAGTATTCCTGTTTAGGTTGCCATTCACTCAGTTCTGTATATGAAAATGCCACGTTGCTAGGCAAACATAATTTCTGGAATGAAAATGCCTGTTTCAGTGCTGCTAATTTGCATTTCTGAATTAAAATACATGTTAAAATGGAGAGACCCAGAGTGCATGAGTTCTTTGAAAGGCCTGCTTGACCAGAAAAGTCATCTACTGGTGTCCAAAAGATCCATGGTAAATCTCTTAGGGAAGGTTTGTTAGTGTGGTTCCCCTGACACAGATGAGCAATATGGAGCTAGAAAAGAACAGTGGAGGCTTTGGTTCAGATCCCTACTTGGCAGGTGGTTTGAGGTCAGTGTCTGTAGCTGAGGTCAGGCTAGTTGAAAGGATCAAATGGAGTCATCCTAGATGGGATGTACTCACAGCTGTAGCCTGTCTTATTCGGAGGCATGCAGTGCAGTCTGCGATTGGTGATGGCAAGGCTGTTCAGTCTTGCTCTGGTTTTATTCTTCCAGCCCCTGTGGTGTTGGGCTTGCCTGATTCTACCAAAATCTGGTCAACTCTGTCATTCAGATGGCAGATCTAGGGAAGGAGAACTGAGTTGGGCACCTCCAAGCTGATGCAGATCAAGTAAATCTAGCAATTGGTAAAACGACTGTGCTTCAGATTCTCTTCATCTAGACACTGTGTTCTAAAAAGGCACATGTAGTTTTCCTTTATGTTTAATATCAAGATGGTCTTGATCTGTTTTCTAATATTTATGAAAATACAATGAGTGGGATGTTCAAGAGTCGGTGGTCTGAAACAGACTGCAGAAATAATCCAGTTTGAGACCGCTTTCACTGCCCTGGCTCAGTGCTAGGGAATCCCGGGAATTGTAGTTTGTTGTGGCATCAGAAGTCTCTGACAGGGAAGGCTGTCTCACAGAACTACAATTCCTAGAATTCCCTAGCACTAAGCCAAGGCAGTTAAAGCCATCTCAAACTGGACTGACGTGTGTTTTGGACCAATAGCAACCTGTTATTTCTGGATAATGGTGAATGCCTGGGCTTTTTTATCTTTTGGCCAGGTTTCTTATAACAGCTAACATGGCAACTAAAAATGAGTATAGTCTTGTCCTGTGCAAAATAGGATAGAAATACCAATAATTGAGATTGTTGTTGATTTCCTACAGAAATTTCCCTCAGAATTCAGGCAGTGAATCTACTGCAAGTGTGCAGAAAACAAGATGTGGCTTTATCATGTTCATTTGAGTGTAACTTGGGCTCACAAGGGGCATAATCCCTAGAATATGAGACCATTGCAATTAGTCATAATAAGTGCCTATAGAAACGGACAAAATTGTTGGCTGCAATCCTTTCTTCTGGTCTTCTGATACTCCAGGATACGAACGGAAGACCCAGCTGAAGGGAGTTAGTACTAAGAGTTGGAGGGCATGTTGCATCCTCTTCTTCATATTAAATAACGGATTAAACTGTGACCCAGAGGATTGATATCCCCTCCTCATAATGTGTAATTCCTCCAGAAAATATGGAATTCAAGGGTAGAGGCTTGAGGTAACCAGACATAGGCAGAGTATAGGTGATGAATATGCTTTCCAGTTCTTTGCATTTTGGAAAGCTGGCATGGTTTCATATTGTTAGTGAATGGGCTGAAGGCAGGAAGAGAGATCTGGACTGGGAGTTTGATGGCTAATAGTATCAACTAATAAACCTATCTGGTTTGGGATGACATGCTGCCCCTATGTTGCAAATTCAGGCCACATGTGAATGACTACAGGGTCCTGAGTTTCAGAACACTGTACAATCAAAACATACTCATCTTCCATTTGAGGTGCTTTCATCAAGGAGAAGAAGCTTGCTTCAAACAGAGGCCTTATGCCAGGTTTAGTGAATTTAGATTACTTCTCTTCCTTGCTGATCAGTCTGCTTTCATTTAGTTCAGAAGAATGCCCTTTCCTTTAGGCTTATTAGTGGAACAGATGAGAAGCTTTTTAGTGCTTGAGATTGTCCCAAGCCTAACGCTCATCTTTCTTCCTCCTCCCCTTCTACTGACCTGCTTGCCTCCTAACCCTGTGTGTGCTGCACTTGCTGCTATACGTCTGTTTTCTCGCTTTCTGCGTGTGACTGGACCTGCCTATAGCACCAGGTAGGAGAACGTGCTGTCCCTCCCAACTAGTCCCCAGGGACCTAGCAAGCCCTTCATAAGAACACTGTTGTACAGGGTTTTGAAATGGGACCAGGTTGATTATTCTAATGCATGAATGGCATAATCCTTTGTGGGTGGGAAACAAATAACTGAGAGGTGGAAGCAAGGACCAGCATAACTGCATCTCCAAATAATTTCTTTCCTTTGTGCTGCTCCTGGTTTATGCCTGCCTCCAGGGCATTTTGGGAAGACATTTAATTACCGTATAACAAACATTGCCAACCAGCGAGGTTGGAACTTTTGAAATCTTAAGCCCTCGATGTCTTTGTCATACAGGTTAATCACTTATCTAGTGGGAAGAGAATGTACTTTACACCAATAGCCACTTAGCCCTCTGTGGAGTTTGTGTAACAAATGGATTGCAGCAAATTGTTTTTGTAGTTGTTTTTAGTACAATGCAGTCTTGATAAAGGTGCTCCTGACTTAGGGTCTTGAGAGTGTGTATCCTCCATCTCTTTCTTCCTTCAGACTAAAGAAGAACAGTCTCAGATTACTAGCCAGGTGACTGGTCAGATCGGTTGGAGGCGTGAAGGCATCAAATACCGTCGCAATGAACTCTTTCTGGATGTGCTGGAAAGTGTGAACTTGTTAATGTCACCACAAGGTAAGTGCAACAGAGTGCTTTCCCACATCACTAAATTTAAGGAAGCTAATACACACTCCCTGTAACTTCTCTGTGGTACACCATTTGTTCTTTCTTTCTTCCAGGTCAAGTGTTGAGTGCCCATGTCTCCGGCAGGGTAGTGATGAAGAGCTATCTCAGTGGGATGCCTGAGTGCAAGTTTGGCATGAACGACAAAATTGTAATTGAGAAACAAGGCAAAGGGACTGCAGATGAGACAGGGAAAAGGTAAGGGGGCAGATGGGCTGTAGGTTTCAGATCACATGGCAAGATGATGTGTAATTGTCAGCAACTTCTCTTTCGTCATCTCAACAAAATATAGGAAGATGCTCTTGCTTTCCTAGGAATAATTTGTTGTTGTTTTGCTGTCCTGCTGAGATAGGGAGCTCTCCAATTATAACCTTTTCTCTAGGGAAACGGGTGACTCATCTTGCTGCTGCTGCCACCTTGAAGTCTCTTGAAGGACTGGAATGTGAAATGAAGGCATAGAAATCATTTCCCCCCCAACTTAGTTACAAGCAGAGCTTCATTCTAGTTTGACTCATTATGCCCACATTGTTAACTCAGTTGATGAATGAGCTGTTATTTTCTAGTTCTTCATATAAACTGTGAGTCTGGAAAGCAAAAGAGCCATTATATTTCTTCCCATCTCCCTTGCCCCTAAACCAGGTTACATAGTCATTGTTGTTGCTGCTGTGTGCTTTCAAGTTGATTCTGACTTATGGCAACCATAAGGTGAACCTATCATGGGGTTTTCTTAGCAATATTTGTTCAGAGGAAGTTTCCCATTGCCTGCCTCTGAGGCTGAGAGCATGTGACTTGCCCAAGGTCACCCAGTGGGTTTCATGACTAAGCTGGCAATTGAACCTTGGTCTCTGGAGTCATAGTCCAACACTCAACTACTCTCAGGGATGGAGTGATATAATTAATAATAATAATAATAATAATAATAATAATAATAATAATAATTTATTTCTATCCTGCTTTTTGCCAGGCAATCAAAGCGGCGTACAACAGGTTAAAATACAGCCATATATACACAATACCCCCCCTTAAAACAAAAGTAACCAATGTAGGATTAAAAACTACATATTAAAACCGACTAAGCTAAATAAAAATCATCACGGGCAGAGTTCACTGGATGGGAAGTCTTATTTGTGGCCAAGCATTTTATTCCGGGAAGGCCTGCCAGAAGAGATCCGTCTTAATGGCCTTTTTAAAGCTCTCTAGATTGGTAATTTGACGGATCTCGTCCAGCAGGCCATTCCATAAATTGGGAGCAGCTGCAGAGAATGTCCTCTGGGAGGTCGCCGTCAATCTGGTCTTTAAGGGCTGTAATAGATTCCTCCCAGAGGACCTGAGTGTACGGGGCGGATTATATGGAAGCAGGCGATCCCTTAGATAGGTTGGGCCCAAGCCATGTAGGGCTTTAAAGGTGATAACCAACACCTTGTACTGTTCCCGGAAACTGATAGGCAGCCAGTGGAGTGACTTCAGTATTGGTGTTATATGGTCACTCCTTGCTGTTCCTGTGACCAACCTGGCTGCCATATTCTGTACCAGCTGGAGTTTGGTGAGGGGAATGGTGTCGCATTCAACATTTGTCTACTCCCCCTCCATATGCCAACTTCAAACGCAGTATAGCAGTGAGAGAGGCTATTGCAAATTCTCTACTTTGAAATGGATTGCTAGGTTGTGCAGGTAGCCTTGAGGCCCTCCTTACTCCCTCCTAACCATCTTTTTTTACTGAATTCTTTTTTTTTTTCCCTTTTGTGTTCTGCTGACTCCAGTGAAGCAGGAAGGTAGATAACTTGCTTACTGCTGTGTGCACGCACTCTTCTCCCCTTCCTCATCTATTTTGCTTGGTGTGACTTGTGCATGTGCCACCATCTTTAGACACTTCCACACAGGTCACGCCTGTGATTGAAGTCTGAGCTGCCACTTGCTTGTTCTTGGGAACAAAGCTTGTTTGAAGTGTTGCATTGCCATCCAGCTGGCACAGGGACATGCCTGAGTGAGCTGGGTGAGCTTCTTAAGGCTTCAGAGTAGGGGTGGCTATTACTGACAAAGGCTGTAGTTGGCTTCTTGCATTAGTTCAGTAGCGAGATGGTACAGGAACCTCTCACTCCTTTCAAGGTGCAATGCAAAAGGTAAAATATCTTAGGAGAGTCTAATATAAAGGTGGATATAAATAGCATCTCATTTTAGTGATGACAAGCAGTGGAGATGTGTCTTTGGGTGAGGGAATCAAGGCCTCTCTCCAGAACCCAAGATGCTAGGCCTGGGGTCAGAACCAGCAGTTGGCAAACACCAATTAGGTGTCTAATAATTGCTGAACTTTTGCTTCCCTGCCCCCTTGAAGCGACAGACCCATATTGTGTTGCAGGCACAGTTGTTAAAGCAGCAATTTCTGTACCTATATGGGATGGTTTGAATTTCAAAGAGAAGAGTAGAACAGAAGTGCTTTCGTCTTGGGAGAGTGGGGGAAATACAAAATACACTGCCTAAGTAAAGCTTTACCAGACATTTTTTTTAAAGATTAAAAGTGATCAGAGCATTCACCCAGCATCCCATTGAAACACAGCCTGATCCACATACTCACAAAGCAAGCATCTTCTTTTGCCTATTCTGTATATTGGGCCTCACTTCAGTGCCCTGTTAAACTTGCTCATTATGCTGTATTTAGGCATGTTCTCCTTCAGTATTTCAGTGCCCAGGTCCTTTCCTTGCTGCCAATTCAGCACATGCACTTGACAATAGTTGAGGGGAGATTTTGGTGATGTTGGGTTGTTTCTTAACTTTCTCAGCACTGATACATAACCAAGCTGGATGCTAGAAGTGCCCTTAAAAGTTCAGGAGCAAAATATTGGTACCTCTTAGAGGTGACAGGTTGCAGCTACATAGACATACAGAAGCCAGAAGCTAAAGAGTGTAAGAGTACTTATAGGAAGTTCTCCCTATAGCTCATCTGCGTGTCCTTTGAAAAGGAAGGTCTTGAATGGGGATAATTTGTTCTCCAGCCTCCCCAATGCAATGCTATAGTTGGAATAGAAGTGAACCTGTGTGCAGTCCCACCTCACCCCTGGTGTTTCATTTCAGTCTTGCTGGGAGTGGCGGTGGGGGGGGGGGGGAAGAGGCCTGTTGGTTGGAGGCGATTGACTGACTTACATAGTGGCAGGTCTTTGGCTTGCTCTTCCTCCCAGCCTCTGTTGCTTCATGACTTAGGCCTTGATGGCAGTGCACTCCTGGTAGACTAGTCTTGTTGCAACAGGGAGCCTGAACACTGCTGCACATGCTCACCTCTCTCTCAAAGGCAGCCTGGCAACCACTCCTGATCATGATTTTCCTTGTGTTTTTGTTCTATAGCGGGAAACAGTCAATTGCTATTGATGACTGCACCTTCCACCAATGCGTGAGGCTCAGCAAGTTTGACTCAGAGAGGAGTATTAGCTTCATACCCCCAGATGGAGAGTTTGAACTAATGAGGTATGGTGATTGGAAGCTTTTGACTGTGGTAGGTGAGCTGTAGCAGGCTTTCCACATCACACCAAGCATTATGTGCCTGCTCACTCTTACACTCAAGAGTAGGCAAGCTACGTTGTAATTTATGTAAATTACAATAACGTCATGGTGTTTGAAGCAGGCCAGCACAGTTATGCATAAAATGATAGAAAAGATGGTGTGTGGATGGGTGAATGGGTGCCTTCTTCTTCGTGGTCTCTGCGAATCATGGAACTGGCTTTTTCTGTGGAAGCTGTTCCAGCTCCAACCAATTTGTAATATAAAGTAAGGAGCATGTTATTCACCAAAATGACAGTAGTGTTTGTGTGTGTGTGGTGGGGGGGGGGGGGCTGTCCTTGAAAGATTAGGTGCTCAAGAGACAAAGTTGGCCATTTCACATAGCTGTTTCAGAGTTGTTTGGTATGATTGTATTCAACTTACTTCCTATAAGATGATATGTACAATGCCTACAACAGAGTAATATTTATACCATATTTTCCGGCATGTAAGATGACTTTCTAACATGGGAAAATCTTCTCAAAAGCCGGGGGTTGTCTTATACACCGGGTGCAGAAACTTCCGAGCTGGACTGGTCACTGCATATGGTGGGGGGGGTCCCTCAAAAACGACCGCGAAGCTCCGCTCTGGACCCCACAACAATCTCCAACTCACAGAATTCCATAGCAAAGAGCCAGACCTAGAGTTACCGCACTGCGAGACTGGGGTATTTCTCCAGTGTGGATGCAGCTACAATTCTCCTCCTCCTCTTTCTCCCCCTGGATCCCATCCTCCATTTCATGCTCCTATGCTCCTCGGGTTCACAGCAGCAGCGGAGGAATGCAAAGCTCGCAGCTGCACCATTTTGCAGGCAAAGCAATGCAAGGCAATGGGGAAAGAGGAGCCAAAGCCTCTCCAAATGGAACACGTGGGGCCAGGGCTGGAGGGGAGCCTCCTTTTTTTCCCTGCCAAGTCCTGGAAGGGGGATTAAAAAAAAGAGGGCTCACTTTTTTTTTTTTTTAAAGTATCCTCTTCTGGCCCTTCTCTCACTCACTCATATAGAAGGAAAGCCAAGAGATAGGAAAGGAGGGGAAAGGGTGGACCTTTTATTTTTAAACCCCAGAGTGGGTTTTGTGGTGCTGCAAGGACCCACCTCAGTGACGCTAAATAGTAATGAGGATTTTGCATTAGAAAGGGAGGAAAGGGAGTGTGCTGAGGGGAAAAGACACCCCTCTCTGAGGTATCTTAGTCTTAACATGCGTTGGAAGAGGGGTAGTCTTGTACGATGAGTATATCCTAAACTATATTTTAACTAGAAAAGTTGGGGGTCGTCTTATACGCCGGAAAATACGGTAGTTACGATTGTATGTAGACGCAGCTTTATCCTTTCACCAAAGTGCAAAACAAAACAAAAAAATGCTAGAAATAGGTAGACAGTGGTCAGTAATGTCCCACTCTATGTTTACAGAGTAAGCACCCTGCTTATCCCCTGCATAGAGTATGAGAAAAATTTTAAGTGACATTAATTGGAGCAGTCAGTAGCATTACATCTGCAAAGAGCAGACAGTATTGCAGTTCCATTCATATTAGAAATGGGTGCCTCTATTTCCCATAGTCTACTACTGGCATACTCCTCTCTCCATCCCATAAGGGGTATTCTTTCTTTTCCTCAAGGTATCGAACCACTAAGGACATTATCCTGCCTTTCCGAGTGATCCCATTGGTACGGGAAGTGGGTCGCACCAAACTGGAGGTGAAGGTGGTGATCAAGTCCAACTTCAAGCCTTCACTCTTGGCTCAGAAGATAGAGGTAAGACTGACATGGGCATGAGGTACATTCTAGACTTGGAGGAATGTTGGAGCAAGGTACAAGTCCTCTCCACTCAAAATTGCAACTGTGCAAATAGACACAGGGCCTCCATGTAGGTAGCCTGTAAAATGAGTACCCTCCCTGAGCTGCGTGTGACCCCCGCAGACCTCCCAGCTCCTTCAGATTTTTAAAAATAAAATTCCAGTTTTGCATTGGGGGCCTGGAGCCTGTTGGGTCCAGAGAGAGACCTCTTTTAAGCAAGAAGCAAGCTAGTCTATTGTTGTTTACCCTCAAGTTTCCTTGGATTTATGGCAGCTCTAAGGCCAACATATTATGAGATTATTTCTGATTTATTTCTTGGTTCAAAAAAGACTAATACTGGTCAAAAAATAACCTTAGAAGCAAAATATGGGGAAAAGGAGCCTCTGTCCCTGTAGTATGGAGGGATTCATAGTTTTAAGAAGGGAGGAATGGCAGATTTAAGTCTTCCAAAGTGCTTTAGGAGGCCAGTTTGGCCCACAACCCCTAGCTGTAAAAGACATATGTGGGAAATTGTTGGGTGTGTAAGGTACTAGATACAATCTGCTTTGAAACATTTACTTTTCCTCCATCAGAGGTGGCATAATTCTCTCATCAAAACTTTGTTTCCAAACTTTATGACATTACTCATCTGTGGTCATGGCTAGAATTCTTGATAAGCATTTCACAATGGAACATAAGGTCTGCTGATACTTTAGCGTGCTGAACTATTTGTGATCAGTTGAAAGACTCCTAAAAAGCTGAACAACTTCTCTCTTAATGGCACTGTTGTTGAATGCCTTGTAGCCACTCCTTCCTGAGTGTATAATTTTGCTTTCTGGTACTTGCTTACACAGCAGTGGTTAGCTTCTTTATTCTATAAGCCTTATACTTTACCTTGCTACCACACACAGCCAAATGGGATTCCAATTTTTTTTGTTTCCAGGTGCGAATCCCAACCCCTCTGAACACCAGTGGTGTACAAGTTATCTGCATGAAAGGGAAGGCAAAATACAAGGCTAGTGAGAACGCCATTGTTTGGAAGTAAGTGAGAACTTAAGGCACATTTCTTCACCTGCTTAGTGCAAGTCTTGTGCTCTCCTCCAGGTTGGGCTGCATATGTGTAGAATGCCTCAGCTGGGCTTTAGAGAACACTTTCCTTTCTCCTTGATTCCTTAGAATTAAGCGCATGGCTGGAATGAAGGAGTCCCAGATCAGTGCAGAGATTGAACTGCTTCCGACTAATGACAAGAAGAAATGGGCTCGGCCACCAATCTCCATGAACTTTGAGGTAGGAGCCCTATGTTGTGTTCAGGTGACTACTTGGTACCATTTGGTTGCAGTCATTTAGGATTATCAAGTTCCAGCTCCAGGAAGGGCAAGAGATGGGGATTTGTAGCTTCACTGCAGAAATGACAGCAAGAATTTCTGGTATGTGTACCTTAAAAAAATGGGGGGGGGGGGAGATGAGTGTGATCCTTGTATTGTACTGTATGCATCTCTGTGCCCACCCGACCCCAACTTCTGCTTCTCTCCTGGAGGCCTCTTCATCCTTTTTCCCATCAGGAGGCAGACCCAGGCGATCTCTTACAAACTGTTAGCCACCCTTTTTCAGAGGCAGATAGAAAACATTAGTGTAAGTGAGAGAAGCATAGACCGCATGGCATTGGTGTTAATGAAAACATTGCAGAGTTAATGTTGGAGAATTGAAGAAACTTTGGAGTTGTACTGAAAGCAAAATTTGCTCACTTCCGTTATGAGAAGGTTGTTTTCAAGATGAGGGTCAGCTGATTCATGCATCTTCTTACAGAGAAGTTTATTGGAACTGCTTTAGGCAGCACACCAGAACTGCAAATAACTAACATGCATGTTCTGAGTCTCTTTCCCATCTTCTGCTTCTTTGCAACAATTGTAGATACCTCACTGGAATTATCTGACGGCAGTCAGTAAATCGGGGCCTTCACTTAAATAAGGTTATAGTGAAATTTTGGAAGGTGCTGGAGTGGCGGGGGAATAGCTGGTAAAGTTGCTGCTTTGGCTTTTCCCATTAAATTTGTTGCAAAGGGCTTCCTTCCTCATCCTCATCCTTTATTTTGTGCAGGTCCCCTTTGCACCCTCTGGACTGAAGGTTCGCTACCTGAAAGTGTTTGAGCCAAAGCTGAACTACAGTGACCACGATGTGATCAAATGGGTGAGGTATATTGGCAGGAGTGGAATCTACGAGACGAGATGCTAGCCCTCCGCAGCTGACTGGCTCCCTCTTTTCCCAGCCTCCCTTGGTCTCAAAAGTACAATTGAAAATCATTTCTTTGGCCCCTCCTCTGTGCAGAGGCTGGATGCTGGACTCCTGCAGCTCCTCTCTGAAAAAAGGACACTGGTGTCTGGTTTGGTTTCAGTTACTTATTGGAGTTGCAGCTGAAGCCAGGTGCCTCGCTTCTGTTCCAGGGTATAAAAGGGCCAGTCTAACCATCATCCCCTTTGTGGTCATTCTAGGGAACATCCACCATGTGATAAACCCCCACCTCTTCTGTTGTCACTACTTGCATCATATCCTAGTATTTTTGGAAGTTCTTGTGCACACGTACTAGTAGAATAGGCCTCAGAACCATAGACTGGACAAACCCAGAGTTAATTCTGGCTCCCGAACATGCTGTTGCTGTTGTGATTGTTGCTGTGCAGCAAGAGTGGGGCTGGCCATTCTCCCTCCTCCACAGCCCCCGCTTCTCTTTGTTTTCTTCTGCAGTGTCCTTAACATGGAGCTCTACTCTAGGAAGGTTAGTGACCAAAAGGGCTGAGGGTTGGCATCCCTTGGTGGGAAGAGGGTAGCACAACATTTCACAGCTTTAGATATAGAGGGCCTGGTCCTTTGAGCACTGATCACAGCTGACAAAGCCAGCGCCTTCTTCTGCCTCCCCCTCTGCCCCCAGTCAAACCAAACCTGACAGCTGCTTGAAGGTGGACTGACTTTGTCAGTGGGCTGTACAGGATTTATTGTCTAGTTTAGAATTGGCCAGTAAATCATTTCTCTGTCCCATATTCTTTTCTCCTTCTCTTTCCCCTTTCTTTTGCCTGGTCACACTTAACGCTTTGTTCTACCAAAAGCTTTTGAATGGATCAGTAGAAATGCTGTTGTAGCCCACAGTCCTTTGCCTCTTATATTGTGGTCTCCCATTTTGTACACTTGTGATTTGTCCAGTTCTAAACCCAATAAACTATGTAGAACCAGCTGGGTTGTGAGTGGTGTTTTTAACAAAGGGGTCCTCGGCCAGAGGCTTCGCTGGGTTGTTTCCACTTCATATTTAAGCTGAAAATGGACCATACCCCACACACCTGGCATGAGATAACCAGATGGTGGTCTGGTGCCAACAATGAAACCATGTTTCTTCACTGTGAACATCACTTTGGTAACATATAATTGGATAGCCACACTGCCACCCAGAGACTCTATCAATGTTTATAACATTGGCTACATACATACCTGCCACTGAAGAGCAAGCATGGTGTAGTGATTTGAACATTGGACTACAACTCTGGAGACCAGGGTTCAAATCCCCACTTGGCCAGAGAAGGCCACTGGACGGTCTTGTGCAAGTCATATTCTCTCAGTCTAAGAGGAGGACAAAGGCAATCCTCCTTGGAACAAAACTTGTCAAGAAAACTTTGCTATAGTCCCTTTAGGATTGGCATAAATTGGAAACAGCTTGAAGGCACACAACAACATTTATGCAACTCCTTTTATTAGCCCCCTCATTTAAAGGGCACATGTTTTTCTACCAGAACATTAGAATCATAGAGTTGGAAGAGATCACAAGGGCCATCCAGTCCAACTCCCCTCTGCCATGCAGGAACTCTCAGTCAAAGCATCCCCTTTGACAGATGGCCATCCAGCCTCTGTTTAAAGACCTCCAAAGGTCTCTTTTCCTGGAGCTTGCATCCATTGTTCCACTGTGTCCTATTCTCTGGAGCAACATAAAACAAGCCTGCTCCCTCCTCAATGTGACATCCCTTCAAGTATTTAAACAGGGCTATCATATCACCTCTTAACCTTCTCTTCTCCAGGCTAAATATCCCCAGCTTCCTAAGTCGTTCCTCATAGGACATGATTTCCAGACCCTTCGCCATTTTGGTGCCCCTCCTTTGGACATGCTCCAGTTTATCAACAACCTTTTTAAATTGTGCCCAGAACTGGACACAATATTCCAGGTGGGGCCTGACCAGAGCAGAATAGAGTGGCATTATTACTTCCCTTGATCTAGACACTATACTTCTGTTGATACAGCCTAGAATCGCATTGGCCTTGTTAGCTGCTGCATCGCACTTTTGACTCATGTTCAGCTTGTGGTCTACTTAGACTCCTAGATCTCTTTCACACGTAAGCCAGGTGTCCCCATACTATATCTGCCTTTCATTTTTCTGACCTAAGTGCAGTACCTTACATTTCTCTGTGTTGAATGAGGAATATCTTAGGAAGTTCTTAGAAAGAACATCTTGACAGTAAGAGCTGTTCAGCAGTGGAAAACACTGCCTTGGAGGGTGGAGGAGGAGTCTCCTTTGGAGGCTGGATGGCCATTTGTCAGGAGTGCTTGGGATTGTGCATTCCTGCATGGCAGAGCACTGGACCTAGCGGCCCTTGAGGTCTCTTCCAACTCTCATTCTGTGATTTGGGAAACACCACATCCCACCCCAAGTTCGTACCCATTGGCTACACTTGGTTCTTCCACCTGGAAATTTTCCTGGGGCTAGCAGTGGTCCATAGAGCACTGCTCTGAGTAGCACTTTTCTAGCGTTCAGGTGTCTTCGGCTGAACCTTAGATTTTAAAAAAACCTTCCCCTGCCATGTATCTGTATGTTCGGACATCACTGGCTTTGTGGGCGAGAAACATTTCAGTATTTTTCTTCCCCATCTCACTGAAGAAGCCCCATACTTTCCAGGCACAGAATTCAAAATGCACAAAGATACATTTTTTTGGTGTGCAGGTTCAAGGTACTTTAATTCTTACAGCAGCCGTTGTTGAAGTAGAAGCCTGAGATCAAGAGAGAATGGATTACTGCCTAACTTGCAGTCCAAGCATGGCAGGTGCTTCACCCTACTTTTTCTTTTATGGATGGATAATATCAACTGGGTCAGAAATGCAAATACAGACCTGCTGGGTAACTTGTTTCTCTTTACAGTCGAAATGTGAGCACAGATCCGTATATCAAGGTAAGTCAAACTTCATGCTCCCCATAGGAAAGCACCTTGCATTATTCTCCAGTTAGGAGATCTTACACATCTTCCAAACTCAGGTGGTGACAAGAGATGTCTCTTGGTTTTCCTGAGAGCAGCGACTTGATTAACCTAAAAGGGGGTGAATTAGGAATGGCAACACAGTGGAGGGAGAAAAAGGCAGATTATTACAGTTCGAAGAGACCGCAAGGGCCATCCAGTCCAACTCCCTTCTGCCATGCCACTGCGTGGAGAGAGATGGCAAAATGACAAACAGAAGACAGAGAAAAGGCAGAATTACTCAACACCTTTCTTTGCCTCGTCTCTCAGAAAAGGAAAAGGGGCTAAACCTGAGGATAATGGAACAGGGGACAGAAAAGGGGAATTCACCACACAGAATAAGTAAAGAGATAGTAGAGGAATACCTTATTAATCTAAATGAAATTATCTCCAGGACCCAGATGAACTCCATCCAAGAGTATAAAAGAACTGGCAAATGTCATATCTGAGCCATTGGCAATAATAGTCTTGAGGACTCCTGGAGAAACAGGAGAAGATCCCAGCCGACTGGCGGAGGGCAAACTTTGTCCCCAATCTTCAAAAAGGGGGAAGAAAGAGGATCCCACAATGATCCCCCAGTTAGTCTGACATCAATCCGGAAATGATTCTAGAGCAGATCATTAAACACGAAGTCTGTGAACATCTAGAAGGCAATGCCATCATCACAAAAAGTCAGAAAGAAGTATGCCAGACAAATGATCTCTTTCTTGATAAAATGACCATCTTGGTAGATGAAGGGAATGCTGTGGATATAGTAGACTGATTCAGTAAGGCCTTTGACAAGGGTCCACATGGACACTTGCAAACAAGCTGTAAAATGTGGGCAAACAAAGGAACGGTTAATGGATCTGTAATGGTTGACTGGCCGAAACCCAAAGGCTGCTCAACAATGGCTCCTCTTCTCTTCATCCTGGAGAGAAGTGACCAGTGGGGAGGTGTCCAGCGGTCTCGTCCAGGGCCCAGTGCTATTCAACATCTTTATCAATGACCTGGATGACAGAATTGGGAGCAACTTATCAAATTGCAGATGACACCAAATTAGGGAGAATAGCTAATACTCCAGAGGACAGGATCAAGATCAAAATGACCTGAATAACTAGAAAGCTGGGCCAAAGCTAAAAAATGAAATCAACACAGAGAAATGTAAAGGTATTGCACTTAGGGCGGAAAATAAAATGCACAGATATAGGATTATGGGGGACACCTGGCTGAATGAAACTACGTGTGAAAGGGATCTAGGAGTCCAAGTAGACACAAATGAACAGGAGTCAACAGTGTGATGCGGCAGCTAAAAGGCAATGCTATTTTAGGCTGCATCAATAGAAGTATAGTGTCTAGATCAAGAGAAGTAAGAGTGCCACTCTATTCTGCTTTGGTCAGGCCCCACCTAGAATATTTGTCCAGTTCTGGGCGCCACAAGTCAAAAGGACATTGAGAAGCTGGAGCCATGTGTCCAAGGAGGGCGACAAAAATGGTGAGGGGTCGGGAAACCATGCCCATGAGGACGACTTAGGGAGCTGGGGATGTTTAGACTGGAGGAAGAAGGTTAGAGGTGATATGATGATAGCCCTGTTTAAATATTTGAAAGGATGTCATATTGAGATGCAGCAAGCTTGTTTCTGCTCTCCAGAGAACAGGACCCGGAACAATGATGCAAGCTGCAGGAAAAAGAGTTTCCACCCGTGAACATTAGGAAGGAACTCCTGACAGTAGGGCTGTTCCAGCAGTGGAACAAACTCCCCGGAGTGTAGTGGTATCCTTCTTTGGAAGTCTTTAAGCAGAGGTTGGATGGCCATCTGTCGGGGGCTTGATTGAGATTTCCTGCATGGCAGAAATGGGGTTGGCCGTGGACTGGATCAGGGCCCTTCTTGGGGTCTCTTCCAGCTCTATGATTCTATGATTCTATGCAGGAACTCTCAATCAAAGCATCCCCGACAGATGGTCATCCAGCCTCTGCTTAAAGACCTCTAAAGAAGGAGACTCCATTGCACTCCATTGAGGGAGTGTGTTCCACTGTTGAACAGCGTTTACTGTCAGAAAGTTCCTCCTAATGTTGAGCTGGAATCTCTTTTCCTGGAGCTTGCATCTATTGCTCCAGGTCCTAGTCTCTGGAGTAGCAGAAAACAAGCTTGCTCCAGCCTCAGTATGACATCCCTTCAAGTATTTAAACAGGGCTAACATATCATATCACCTCTTAACCTTCTCTTCTCCAGGCTAAACATCCCCAGCTCCCTCAGTCGTTCCTCGTAGGGCATGACTTCCAGACCCTTCACCATTTTAGTGGCCCTCCTTTGGACACATGGCTTGATCTAGACCAGGGGTAGGCAACCTGCGGCCCATGGGCCAGATGCAGCCCAGCGAGGCCTTGGGACCGGCCCCAGCCCAGTCCCGCCACTGATTGCCGCTGGAGCCTTTGGCCTCTCATGCGCAGGGGCAAGGGGGGCAATCGTCTATAGACGCCTCAGAAACATGCATTTATATTAACATTTTTTTTTTCAAATCAGGAAATTTTTTGCGTGTCCTCTACTTTTTTAAAAAAAGTGTCCACCATTTGAAAATGTTGTCCTACATTTGTCCCAGTTTATTTATTTATTTATTTATTTTAAAAAATATTTAATTATTTATTTTTTGGCTTTGGCCCCCAGTTGTCTGAGGGACAGCAACCCGGCCCCTGGCTCAAAAAGGTTGCCTACCCCTGATCTAGACATTATACTTCTATTGATGCAGCCTAAATTTGCATTGGCCTATTATTATTATTATTATTATTATTATTATTATTATTATTATTATTATTATTATTA
>NC_056524.1:273976342-273983253 GCF_019175285.1 Sceloporus undulatus
ACCTTTATTTATGAAGCGCTGTAAATTTAGCTGCCACATCACACTGTTGACTCATGTCCAACTTGTGGTCTACTTGGACTTCTAGATCCCTTTCTCACATAAAAGCCTCGTTCAGCCAGGTGTCTCCCATAATCCTATATCTGTGCATTTTATTTTTCTGCCCTAAGTGCAGTACCATACATTTCTCTGTGTTGAATTTCATTTTGTTAGCTTTGACCCAGCTTTCTAGTCTGTTTTGATCCTGTCCTCTGGAGTATTAGCTACTCCTCCTAGTTTAGTGTCATCTGTAGATTTGATAAGTATGCCCTTGGTTCCTTCATCCAAGCCATTGATAAAGATGTTGAATAGCACTGACCCCAGGACAGAGCCCCACTGAACACCACACTGGTCACTTCTCTCCAGGGTGAAAGGGAGCCATTGCTGAGCACCATTTGGGTTTGGCTGGTCAGCCAATTACTAATCTGCCTAACAGTTGTTTTGTCTAGCTCACATTTTACTAGCTTGTTTGTTTCACTAGCTCTGAGCCAAAACTAATTCTCTCTCTCTTGGTTCCTCACTACTCAGTTCGTAAGTTATAGCTGGAAGTTATCCTCGGCAAATGTGCAAGGCTAAAGCTACAGCCTTCTGTCACCTTTGTGATACGAGCGTTGAGAGTGAAACCTTGAAACAGGTCTTAACAGCATTCCTGTGAGTGCTGTGATTTCCCAGAGATTAAACTGCTTTGGATCAAATTGGCCACAAGATTTAGTATTTTTTCAACTTCACTTTGAATGTAGGACAAGAGCTTTCCAGTCATAAGAGCTGGATCCTTGGTCCTAGACCCTACCAACAAACAAAACCCCAAACCCTCCAAGCGTGTGCAACAAAATTATACTTCAGCTTCAGAACCAGCATTTGTTTCCACTGACTAGCAAGAATATACAGAGTTCCTTTACTTTTGTACACAGCAAGCAGCAATGTGTTCATAGGTTTTTGTGGGGTTTTGGGGCTGTGTGGGCATGTTCTAGAAGAGTTTATTCCTGACGTTTCGCCTGCCTCTGTGGCTGGCACCTTCAGAGGTGTGATCCTCCAACAAAAGTATTGAAGGGAAGGGCTAATGGCACAAGCACCATTGTTCATCAGAAATATGCGGCTCCTGTGGATCTTGTTTTCAAAAATTAAACATTGCTGCCTATCTCCTATGGCAAACCTCAGTTTTCCAAGCAAGGAGTTCAGGCTGAGAGAGCTTATTGCATCCTTTCTCTTCCAAAGAAAGGTACTTGGGATTTTGCTCCCTTTCCTCCAGCTTCAGTTGTGTATTTCTCCTGTGTGCCACATGGCCCCTGGCATTCCCTTGCAGGTTTATGTTCCAGCCAACCAATTTACAAAGAAGGCCTCCTTGGGGGTGGTTTTAAAAAATGAATCCCCGTGGAATGTGCATTGTTGACAAGCAGTGGAGCTTGCTGAATTAAAGGTAATTTGGAAAAGGAACATTTTCATGGCGAGAAAGGGAGGGCAGGGCTGCAAAGATTTTTTAACGGTGGCAGAGGAGGGTCAAGAAGAAGATAATACAACTGGCCCTCCAGATTTGCTGCTTTGACTTTTATGGATGAGATTATTGGTGATTTGATCAATAAGTTATCTCTAGGAATGTCTAGGTCCTCCAGTGCAACTCTGCCAGAATATGACCATAGAGTCATACTGCAGTTTGAAATGCCCATTTCAAACTGGCTTCAGGGTAGTATATGAAGTTGAGACTGCCATGGTCGCCTTAGTCGATGATCTCCATCTGGGCATTGACGGGGGAAGTGTGCCCATGCTGGTGCTCTTGGATCTCTCAGCGGCCTTCGATGCCATTGACCACGGTATCCTTCTGGAACGCCTGAGGGAGATAGGCATTGGGGGCACTGCTTTGCAGTGGTTCCGTTCCTACCTCTCAGGCAGATTCCAAATGGTGAGGCTGGGAGACAGCTGCTCTCATAAGAGAGAGATGACATCTGGCATCCCTCAGGGCGCCATTTTGTCCCCCATGCTGTTTAACATTAACATGAAGCCCCTGGGAGAGGTCATCCGGAGGCATGGGGCGGGGTGTTGTCAGTACACTGATGATGCCCAAATCTACCTCTTTATGACTCCAACTCTTTCAGTCACCAAGGATGGCATCTCTCCTCTAAATGCCTGTCTTAAGTTGGTAATGGGCTGGATGAAGGGAAACAACTCAAGCAGAATCCAGAGAAAACGGAGGTAATAATAATAATAATAATAATAATAATAATAATAATAATACTGTTTATTCATAGCCTGCTTTTCCAAAAGAGATCAAAGCGGGTTACAACAAGGATATAAAACATTATACAATTTGAACAACAGTATATAAACATCATAAAAACATTCCAAAATTAAAAACAATAAAACCACAGAGAATAAAAACCATGGCCAAAAGACAGAACTAGCAGGAAAGCAGCATATATGATGGGAACAGATGTCAAGACACCTGGGGGAAAGCCTCTTGGAAGAGATAGGTCTTAAGTTTCTTCCTAACCAGGTCAAGGGAGGTAACAGAGCGGAGCTCGTCGGGAAGATAAGTACTTCAGGCCCGGGGATGGAGATTTGTCAACCAGTCCTGGACGGGGTCACACTTCCCCTAAAGGATGAAGTTTGCAGTTTGGGAGTACTCCTGGATCCGTCTCAACAGTTGTTGTCTCAAGTGGATGCAATGGCCAGGACTACTTGGTACCAACTTAGGTTGATACACCAACTGTGCCCTTTCTTGGACCAAAGGGACCTTGAAGCAGTGGTACTTGCACTGGTAACCTCTCATCTTGATTTCTATAACATGCTCTACATGGGGCTACCTTTGTACCAAGTTCGGAAGCTTCAAATGGTGGAAAATGTGGCAGCCAGATTGTTTATTGGAACATCTAGGTCTGACCATATAACACCAGTGCTGAAATCTCTTCGTTGGCTGCCAATTAGCTTCCGGGCGCAGTGCAAAGTGTTGGTCATTATCTTTAAAGCCCTACATGGCTTGGGTCTCAGTTACTTGAGGGAACGCTTCTCCCTACACCAGTGGTTCCCAACCTGTGGGTCGGGATCCCTTTGGGGGTCTAATTAGCCTTTCAAGGGGGTTGCATAAGACCATTGGAAAACACCTAATTAATTACAGTTATGAAGTAGCAGCAAAAATAATTTCATGGGTTTGGGTCACCACAACATGAGGAACTGTATTAAAGGGTCGCAGCATTAAGAAGGTTGGGAACCACTGCCCTACACAATCCGCGCAGCACTCTCAGGACAACTGGGAAGAATTTATTAGAACATACTAAGACCAGGTTAATAACAACTTCCCACAGAGTATACACAGCCTGCCTCCCAACTAAGGCTCCCTCCTTCCGGACCCCTGCTGTGTTGTTGCTGTTGTGCTGCTGCCGCTGCGAGCCTTGGACTTTTCCATCCAGCGCAACTGCGCCAGCCAAGGGACCTCGCCGGCTATTCCATCCTAGCGCCGCAGCAGCGCGACTGCGCAGTTGTGTAGAAGGGGCTAGGGTGGGATATTGTTAGCTGTCCCGCACCAGCGGAATGACCTGTATGTTAGTCATTCTCTGCTGCAGTGTTTTTGTGTTGTTGTGGGGAGTTTCATTGGACTTGGGAGAGCTTGAAGAGGTGACTGGTGATTGCGGAGCGCCTATTGGAGTAGTGTGGGGCAGGGGGAGATATAGCGGTAGGAGAGTGGAGTCATATCGGAAGGGAAGGCGAGATCGATGCATAATATCTATCTCTCCTTCCATCCACTCTCCTAACCAAAGAGATCTGAGGGTCAGTCCAACTGTACCACAAACCCTGTCCCTGTTCCTGTGCAATGCCAGGTCTGTAAAGAATAAGACCCACATTATATATGATCTTATTGATGAGAAGAGCTGTGACCTGGCTTGCATTACCGAGACCTGGCTTGAGCCTGAGAGTGAAGCAGTGTGGGCGCACGCCCTACCAGCCGGGTACTCAGTTAAGGACCAGACCAGGTTAGGTGGGCGGGGGGGGGGGGTGTTGCCTTGATTTACAAGAACACCTTTTCCTTAACCAGGAACCATGTCCGACAAATTGCCCATATCGAATGTATTTACCTGTCCCTGAAGGCCAGGGACAGTTTAGGGATTCTGTTGGTCTACCAGCCACCCCGTGCACTAACAGACTCCCTGGCCAAGCTGACAGCTAGTCTTGGACCTGGTGTTGGAATCCCCTAGGCTTCTTGTCCTGGGGGACCTCAACATTCCCTTCGAGGCCAGTCATAGTCCAACTGGTGCGGCTCGGGAGTTCATGGCTACCATGACTGCCATGGGCCTGTCCCAATTGGTATCAGGGCCCTGCTGGTAATACACTTGATGTTGTCTTTTGTATGGACGTGGAGACTCCGTGGGCAGAGGTGATTAATATCTCTGCCCTGTCATGGACGGACCATTTCCTGGTTGAGGCTAGAATCAAGGCATCTACCCAAATCCCTCCCAGGGTGGTGGACCTATTAGGATGGTCCACCCTCGAAGGCTGATGGAACCCAAAAGGTTCCAAGAAGCCCTAGAGTGGTATATGGTTGGAACTGACGGCAATTCTGTTGATGCCCTAACACCTGGGATACAGATCTCTCCAGGGCTATAAACAGTATCGCTCCCAAGCGTCCTTTCCGGCCTGCTTCCAATAAAAAATGCTGGTATACTGAAGATCTCAGGGAAAGGAAGTGGGCTGTGCAACGACTAGAGCGCAACTGGCAAAGACACCAGCACTTAGCCGACAAGACACTCCTGGACTCCCTTTTGAGAGCCTATGGAGTGGCAATAAGTGCAGCAAAACACTCGTTCTATGCTGCACATATTGCGTCCGCAGAGTCGCGTCCGGCAGAGCTGTTCAGGGTAGGGCGGGAGCTTACTCAATTGCACCCCTCCCTGAACCCTATCTTGGAACCATCTAAAGCCTGCTGTGATGAGTTTAACAACTTCTTCGCGGATAAAATCTCTCGGATAAGGGCTGATCTCGACGCCAGTATTTCTCCAGAATCTAGAGTAGAGGTATCCAGAGCTTCCGTGGACTCTGTTAGACTGGATCACTTTGAGTCTGTAAGTACCGAGGATGTGGACAAGATTCTTCAAAGGGTTAGGAAGACGACATGCTCTCTTGATCCCTGTCCTTCATGGTTGGCAGCTCAGGGGGGAATGACTGTAACTTCTATGCTACACCGTATAATTAATTCATCCTTCAGGGAAGGGTGTTTTCCATCTAGTTTATACTCTGCAGTTGTCAAACCACTGCTAAAAAAGCCCTCCCTAGACCCCCTGATTTGGAATAATTATCGGCCTGTTTCGCTGCTGCCTTTTTAAGGGAAGGTGATCGAGAGGGCGGTTGTCTTCCAGCTTCAAGGGATCTTGGATGATACGGATTTTCTAGACCCATTTCAAACCGGCTTCCGGGCGGGCTATGGAGTTCAGACTGCTATGGTCTCCCTAGTCGATGATCTCCGTCTGGGCATGGACAGGGGAAGCGTGTCCCTGTTAGTGCTCTTGGACAGCTCAGCTGCCTTCGATACCATTGACCATGGTATCCTTCTGGAACGCCTGAGGGAGTTAGGTATCGGGGGCACTGCGCTCCAGTGGTTCCGTTCCTACCTCTTGGGTAGATTCCAGATGGTGTAGCTGGGGGATGTCTGCTCTGATAAGAAGGCGCTTACATCTGGTGTCCCTCAAGGAGCCATTCTGTCCCCCATGCTACTTAACATTTACATGAAACTGCTGGGAGAGATCATCCGGAGACACGGGGCGCGGTGTTATCAGTACGCTAATGACACCCAAATATGTTTCTCTGTGTCTCCGACTGATGCAGTGAACAGGGATGGCATCTCTCCTCTAGACGCCTGTCTGGAGTCAGTAATGGGCTGGATGAGGGAAAACAAACTCAAGCTGAATCCAGAGAAAACGGAAGTACTCGTGATAGGTTCTCTTGGCCTGGGGATGGAGATTTGTCCACCTGTCCTGAATGGGGTCACGCTTCCCCTGAAGGACTCAGTTCGCAGTCTGGGGGTGCTTCTGGACTCGTTGCTCCACCTTACATCTCAGGTGGATGTGACGGTCAGGAGCACCTGTTACCAGCTTCGGCTGATACGCCAGCTGCGACCCTTCCTGGGCCGGGGGGACCTTGAAACGGTGGTACATGCTCTGGTAACCTCTCGATTAGATTTCTGCAATGCGCTCTACATGGGGCAACCCTTGTGCCAAACCCGGAAGCTTCAATTGGTACAGAATATGGCAGCAAGGCTGGTCACTGGATGCTCCAGGACCTGCCATATAACACCCATTTTGCAAGATCTACATTGACTGCCTATTCGCTTCCGGGCGCAATACAAGGTGTTGGTTTTAACCTATAAAACCCTAAATGGCTTGGGCCCAGGGTACTTGGAGGACCGCCTCCCCCCATATAGTCCGCCCCGCACTCTCAGATCAACCAGGCAGCATTTTTTGAGGGTTCCTAAGACGAGATATGTCTCGTCTGCGCAAAGGGCATTTTCTACCTCAGCCCCTCAGATTTGGAACTCACTTCCCAAAAAGCTCCGTTCTGTCTCCTCTGTAGATCTATTCAGGAAAAATCTCAAGACCTTCCTTTTCCGACAAGCTTTCCCTCATGTATCCTAATTCCATCTTGTTCTCCCCCCAATACACAACTGTTTCTATCCAGCTAATTTTGTTGTCTTGTAAATAGTAATGTTTTTAACAATGTGCTGTATAGTATGGTTTTTTTGGGGGGATGGGGATATTTGTTGTAGGGGAAATGTATTATGTTTTTTATTGTATTAATGTTGTTAACCGCTATGATCTAATGTTGGAATAGCGGTATACAAATAAATATTATTATTATTATTATTATTATTATTATTATTATTATTATTATTATTA
>NC_056524.1:273983263-273988490 GCF_019175285.1 Sceloporus undulatus
TTATTGCCCTTACGTTATGGAACAACTTGCCGGAAATGATCCGTCTCATCACCACTTTAGATGCCTTTAAGAAGGCATTGAAGATGGATCTCTTCCGGCGGGCCTATGCACCCGATCTGCTATAAGAGAGTTAGAAATACTCCACCTCTATCTGTAATGATATGTATTTTAAATGACAATTTAGTCAATACACTGTATTGGTAATGGTATATTATTTCATTGAGTGTATTTTATATGACATTGTAGTTTAATCTTGTAATTGTTGTTTTTATTGTAATCCCACCTTGATCCGCAGGGAGAGGTGGGAAATATAAATAAAAATTATTATTATTACTATTATTATTAATCTAGGCATGTGGAGTCCTCCAGTGCAACTCTGTGGTCAGCCTCTGCTGGACGATGGCCATAGAGATGCGCTGGAGGATCTAGAGATTCCTAGAGAGGTGTTCTCTGGATAAAAAAGATAGTCATTTTTAATTTGCATTTTCCCCTTCCATTTTCATGAGGGTCTTCCTCCCATAACCCCAGCAAATGCAGATGTCCCACTGCGCTACAGATGGAGGAGACAGGCCCAGAAGATACTGTATGGGGTGGGCAGCTTTTCACATGGGAGAATGTGAGAGAAATTAACGCAAGTAGCTGAGGTGGGCATGCTACAAAGTCTATCATTTCTCTTCTTTCTTCAACCAGTCCAGCAAGCCCGCAGTCTTGGTTTTATCTTTGACTCTTCTCTGTCGTGTATCCCTCAGATCCAGACCACAGCCAAGGCTTCTAGATTGCCAAAATCTGACCATATCTCTCCGCCTCTACTGCCAAGATCCTGGTCCATGCCCTACTGATCTCACGACTGGATTACTGTAACGTCCTCCTGGCTGGGCTTCCTCTTTCTCACCTCCGTCCTTTAATCTCTGTCCAGCATTCAGCTGCAGGCATTATCACTTCCACCCACCGCTCTGACCACATCTCTCCTGTGTTGGCATCCCTTCACTGGCTCCCCCTCCCTTTCCGCATTCAGTATAAGCTCCTGCTGTCGACATTTAAAGCCCTCCATGGACTGGCCCCTCCGTACTTATCAGACCTTCTTTCTCCTCACCTTCCCACTCCGTTGTTCCTTCCGTTCTGGTAGTCAAGGGTTCCTGTCTCAGCCCAGGATTTCCTCTGCCCCATCCCGGATTTGCCCCTTTTCACTTGCTGCCCCTCACTCCTGGAACCTTCTTCCCCCGCGAGACACAAGGGCCATCACTTCTTTAACCAGCTTCAAAATGGAGTTGAAGACCATCTTGTTCAGAGAAGCGTTCCCAGGCATTACATAATTGTCACTTGCTATTGGATGTTCCTTTGTTGCCTGTTTTATTGAATCATTTCCTGTATTGCTATGTCCTCCCTCCAGACCATCTCCCCTGATCCAGGCCTCCGAGGTTGAGATGAACTGCTGGCCCTCCACCACTCCCTTCTCCTTTTGTGTCGTGTCTTTTTAGATTGTAAGCCTTAGGGCAGGGAACCGTCCAATTAAAAAGATTGTATGTGCAGCGCTGTGTAAATTTACAGCGCTTTATAAATAAAGGTTAATAATAATAATAATAATAATAATAATAATAATAATAATAAGTCTAGAGGGGCACACCATCTTTTTGGCTGTTTTTTACCCCAGAGTTCTGGGAGTCTGCCATCTGCCATTGCAGCTACCATTTTGGGAGACGAAGTGATGCTTCTTTCCTGGTCATCTTTTGGGGAAGGGTCCTGTAGTTTGGAGATAGAGAACTCCATCAGTGACTTGAAAGAATAGCGGGCATACTTATCAAATTTGTAGATGACACCAAAATCAGAGGGAGTGGCTAATACCCCAGAGGAGAGGAAGGATCAAAATTCAAAATGACCCAAATAGATTGAAAAGCTGAGCCAAAGCCAACAAAATCAACACAGAGAAATGTAAGGTACAGTACTGCACTTAGGGAGGGAAAACAAAAATGAAATGCATAGATATAGAATGGGGGACACCTGGCTGAATGAGATTTTTATGTGTGAAAGGGATCTAGGAGTCCAAGTAGACCACAAGTTGAAGATGAGTCAACAGTGCGATGCGGCAGCTAAAAAGACCAATGTGATTCTAGGCTGCATCAATAGAAGTGTCTAGATCAAGGTGCCACTCTATTCTGCTCTGGTCAGGCCCCACCTGGAATATTGTGTCCAGTTCTGGGCAAAACAATTCAAAAAGGACGTTGAGAAAATGGAGCCATGTGTCCAAAGGAGGGCGACTAAAATGGTGAAGGGTCTGGAAACCATGAAGCCCTATGAGGAAGGACTTGGGGAACTGGGGATGTTTAGCCTAGAGAAGAGAAGGTTAAGAGATAATATGATAGCCTTGTTTAAATACTTGAAGGGATGTCATATTCAGGAGGGAGCAACTTGTTTTCTGCTGCTCCAGAGAATGGGACTCAGAACAATGGATGCAAGCGCCAGGAAAAGAGATTCCACCTAAATCTCAGGAGGAACTGTTTGAAAGCGGAAGACACTGATTCCTTGGAGTCTCCTCCTTTGGAGGCTGGACGTCCATCTGTCCCAGGGAGGGCTTTGATGGTGAGTTCCTGCATGGCAGGAAGGTATTGGACAACATGGCCCTTGTGGTCTCTTCCAACTCTACAATTTTGTGATCTTAACTCTGAAAAATGCCTTTTAAAATGTCCCGAAACTATTATTCAGGGATTTTTTTTTTCAGATGAATTCTTGGGGGTGTATGGGGAGAGGTCCCATGGGCCCAACTGGACCCACAAGGACTACGCAATTCCTTCTTCATCACAAAGAGGAGCAGATGGAAAAACTGCACAACCAACCCTTTCCCGAAGCCCATGGATCTGACGGGAGGATTCTCCAAAGAGAAAGGGAGGAAACTCTGGATGGAACTGTTCCTAATAGAACAGACTGTTTCGGCCAAAAACCTGCTCCAAGGTTGTGCCGGCATCCCATTTTCCCTGCTGCCTGCAGCCTAGACCAGCAACCCACAGATATGGGCCATTCTGCACTGCTACATGTTTGGAAACTTAAAGAGAGGAAATGGAAAATGAGTGATCTACCCAGTAGAGACGGACAGCTAATAAAAGTCATGGGCGATATAGAAATGGATAAATTAACCGAACAAATGGAAGGAAAAATCAAATGTCTCCAACACAGATTGGGAATTAATGTTAAATTCTTGTAAAAATAGGTGGTCGTAAGAACAAGGGTTTTTTTTACTACACCACTTTGAATTTGGGCTGCATCCACACTGGAGAAATAATCCGGTTTGGCCCCACTTTAACTCTTTGTGGCTCATGGCTATGGAAATCTTAAATCTTTCCATCAATTGATGGTATAACAACCAATGCGTCCTCCTATCAATAGATTTAATGTCTTTTATATCCTTGAGCTCTAGATCTTCTGAACTCTTGCCTTTCTTTAAGATATCTTCATATTTTAACCATAATTCAGTTGTTTTATATCTATTTAATAAAGCTTCTTGTGGGACATCCAACCTGGGATGCCTCGAGAGAATGCTGATTTTATTTTCCCCCAAACCTTAATTAAGGCTTTTCTTACAATATGGAGGTCAAATTCCCAGTTAACTTTTACTTAGTCATACCATAAGTAAGAAGCCAAGATGACCAAACTGAGGCTGTCACAGTTTGGACACATCATGAGAAGGAAGGACTTACTGGGAAAGGTGGAGGGAAGGAGGGAGAGAGGAAGGCCACAGGCCAGATGCAGGATGGACTCCATTAAGGAGGTCACTATGGGTTTTATGGGGTTGCAGGAATTAAGCAGAGCAGGGGAGAACTGGGGGTCTTGGAGAGGTCTCATCCAGGGAGTCGCCATGAGTCCAGATCGACTGAAGGGCAGTTAACAATAACAAAAACAAGCAGAGGCTGGGTGGCCATCTTTTGGGGATGCTTTGCTTGTGAGTTCCTGCATGGCAGAATGGGGTTGGACTGGATGGCCTTTGTGGTCTCTTCCAACTCTACAATTCTATGGTTCTGTATCTGGGTGAGTGGAGTGAATGCAGCTCAGGAAATGAGTGGATCCTTGTCTTCCAAAAACAGCACTTTCCTGGCAAGTAGAAGGAAGAAAACCTCTGTGCGTCTGCCAGTGTAGCACAGATCTGGGCTTGTTGTGTAGTATTGACTCTGGCTTGGTGCATTTCTCTTCCACTGTAGCAAGGAGTCTGCAAGCCCAGCAGGACACACAGCAGCGGAGAATGTACTTTTTTGTGGGTTTTCTGGGCTATGTGGCCGCGTTCTGGAAGAGTTTATTCCTGACGTTTCGCCTGCATCTCTGGCTGGCATCTTCAGCCACAGATGCAGGCGGAGCGTCAGGAATAAATTCTTCCAGAACGTGGCCACATAGCCCAGATAACCCACTGAAAACTCTGGACGGTAGCTATGAATGCCTTTGACTTCACAATAGGGAATGTGTCTGGCTTTCCACCAGAGGTTGTTGGACCGCAAATCCTATCAGCCCCAGTCAACAGTGAGGGAAGATGGGATTTGCAAACCAGCAACATCCAGAAGACCTCAAGCTGCTCATCCATAATATACAATGACCTCAAGGATTTGCATTCAGCTAGAAAGATTACAGCAAAGCATTAGATTGTAAAGATCATGTAAACCTGTGGAATGGACTGAAAGACCTGGAGGTGCCACTCCATCGGATCTAGTCCTGATGAGGAATCTGTCCCAAGGAGAAGAGAATTTGGGGAAACAGAGTGGTTCCCAAACGGCAAAAGAGGTCAAGCAAGGCTGCATCTATCCCTTTCCTTGTTTAACTTCTATGCTGAAAACATCACAAGAAAAGCAGAAGTAGAATCCAAAAAAGGAGGAGCAAAGATAGGAGGAAGCAACATTAGCAACCTAAGATATGATGTGGACAATGACACCATAATATTAGCAGAAGACATTCAGGAACTGAACAGTGAATAAGGAATAAGGTCAAAGAGGAAAGTGCCAAGGCAGCTCTGAGGCTGAACATAAAGAAAACAAAAATAGTGACCACAGAAGAAAGAGACAGATTCAATCTGGACAACGAGGAAATGGAAATAGTGAAAGGACTCCCATCTCTAGGATCAAACACTGAACAGAATGGAGACTGCAGACAAGCAACAAGAAGAAGGCTAGGAATGGGAAATGCAGCTATGAAAGGACTGGGAAAGACCCTGAAGAGCAAAGACATGCAACTGAGCACCAAAGTCAGAATGGTC
>NC_056524.1:273993490-274024958 GCF_019175285.1 Sceloporus undulatus
GGTGTGGCTAAACATTCTGCACTGAATGCACTTCGCGCGAATGCGTATTGGCCAATTTGAATCCTGCCAATTCGGAGGGGCTCCCAGGTATGATGGTATTGTGCAAAATAACGTGAATTCGAACCGCCCAGTGCAGAAGACCCCCAGTTCCAGACTCATCTGATAAGGGCTATTGACACTTTGGCTTTGTGATGGTTCAATGTACACAAACTTTTGTTCATGCGCAAAAATGTTAGAAATATTGTATAAAAGTGTGGTGTAATGGTTTGAGCATTGGACTATGATTGTGGAGACCAGAGTTCAAATCCCGGCTCAGCCATGTAGTCCCAGTGAGTGACCTTGGGCAATTCACACTCTCTCAGCCTCAGAGGATGGCAATGATAAATATCCTCTGAAGAAATATGCCAGGAAAACTCCATGATAGATTTGCCTTAGGATCGCCATAAGCTGGAAACAACTTGAAGGCACACAACAACAACAACACTGAGGCTATGTTTATAAGGTGTATATGAACTATAGGGAAATGGGTATGTTCAGCTTAGGGACTAGAAGGTTAAAGAGGTGCCATGATAGCTATGTTTTAAACGTCTCTAATTGCAACCAATTAATTGCTCAACACCTGTTTAAATCAAAAAGGGCTTTATCCAAAGTTGTAGCTACAGTGGAGAATGAAGGCATTGCCCCCAAATAATTCTGAAACAACAACTAAAACCCATGAATTTTTTTTCAATCCCCAAATGTCTGTCCTTGCAGACAGTGGGACAATGAAATGATTTCCACCTTGAACTCTCCTTTTTGCCCTAGAAACCCGCAACGCTGCTAGCTATGCATCCCAGAACCTCAACCTTTGTAATTCTGGTGGTGTCAGGAAAGATCCAAAACCCAAGGGACCCCCTTCTGGCCATTCAGGTGCTTTGGAAGAGGGAAGCCGGCGATCCTTGGGATGGCAGGGAGGAGATGGGGGTCTGCATCTGGAAGTTTGATTTGGCAGCAGAAGCCGGCTTTCAGTTCCTGTATACTTTGGACAGATGGATCCAATCTGGAGGGGGCTGGTTGGGTTCCTCCACAGCTGAGCAGTTTTGCAGATCCTCTCCACTCTTTCGGGGCAACATAGCAGTCTCTCTGCTAGGTGGGTTTTGGAGGCACAAAGGAATACCGTGAGAAGGAGACGTCTGGCCCTTGGGGAAAGGACCAATCTGGCCCCAGTCATGAAGCCAGGGCCCCTTCTGGGCTCCAAGATGTCCACCTGGAACTGGGAGCCAGTGGCTCTAGCAGCCCTCTTCTTTCTCCTCTCTGCAGTTCTATGGAGTCTGCAAAACACTGACCAAAAGGTAGGTGAATATTGAATAGCAATAGCAAGCACATTTCTATGCTCTTTATCTTAAGCACTTAAGCACTCCCTAAGTGGTTTACAAAGTGTAAGCCAGTTGCACCCAACAAGCTGGATATTCATTTCATAGAGTCATAGAGTTGGAAGAGACCGCAAGGGCCCCGATCCAGTCCAACCCCGTTCTGCCATGCAGGAACTCTCAATCAAATCATTCTCAACAGGTGGTCATCCAGCCTCTAAGGGAGGAGACTCCACTATCATCTCCAAGGAAAGAGTGTGTTCCACTGTCGATTATCTCTTACTGTCAGGAAGTTCCTCCTAATGTTGAGCTGGAATCTCTTTTCCTGGAGCTTGCATCCATTGCTCCATTGTCTCCTATTCTCTGGAGCAGCTGAACACAAGCTTGCTCCCTCCTCAATATGACATCCTTTCAAATATTGAAACAGGGCTATCATATCACCTCTTAACCCTCTCTTCTCCAGGCTAAACATCCCCAGCTCCCTAAGTCTCTCCTCATAGGGCTTCATGGTTTCCAGACCCTTCACCATTTTGGTTGCCTTCCTTTGGACACATGGCTCCAGTTTCTCAATGTCCTTTTTGAATTGTGGTACCCAGAACTGGACCTCAAAGGATGCAGGGCTGAGTTGACCTTGGAGGCCTCCAGGCTGCAGTACTGGCATTTAGCCACCAGGGCTCTCTGGTGTTTACGAAAATACTTTGGCATCCCATAATAAGGGGTTTATGTGTGAAGGGGACGGTTTATGTCCAGGGAGCAGAAGAAGCAGGTGATAGTTAGATGAAAGGAGTGGATTCTAGGGGCGACTTTTTCCTCACTTCCAGTTCTGGCCCCACAATTCAAAAAGGATGCTGACAAACTGGAGCATGTCCAAAGGGAGGGCAACCAAAATGGTGAAGGGTCTGGAAACCATCAAGCCTTATGAGGAAGGACTCAGGGAGCTGGGGATGTTTAGCCTGGAGAAGAGAAGGTTAAGAGGTGATATGATATGAGCCCTGTTTAAATATGTGAAGGGATGTCATATTGAGGAGAGATGAGAGAGCAAGCTTGTTTTCTGCTGCTCCAGAGAACAGGACACAATGGAGCAATGGATGCAAGCTCCAGGGAAAGAGATTCCACCTTAACATTAGGAAGATCCTCCTGAGAGTAAGACCTGTTCATCAGTGGAATACTCTCCCTTGGAGATTTTGGTGGAGTCTCCTCCTTTGGAGGTTTTTAAGCGGAGGCTGGATGGCCATCTTTCATTGGGAATGTTTTGATTGTGAGTTCTTGCATGGCAGAATGGGGCTGGACTGGGTGGCCCTTTGGTTCTTTTCCAGCTCTATGGAGTTCATCACACTGGGGCTAATTTCAGCATTAAAGAGTAAAGCACATTTAAAGCATCCTGCAAATAAAACAAAAATGGCAAGGAATTGCATGAGTGATTATCACATGCAATTGTGCAAATAAAGTGATATTGGAAATGCATTGTCACTGAAATCCTGAAAGTCAAAAGATGCACATTAATGCTTCTTTGTGACCACTTTAACGGCGGGTTTTGTGCAACATCATGTGAAGTCATGTTGCATAATGATGCAGCTTTCCCAGGATATTCACAGGATAAACTCCCAATCTCCTTCGTGTGATAAACTCGTATGATTATACGATTCCTTTGGAGGTTTTTAAACAGAGCCTGGATGGCCATCTGTCAGGAGTGCTTTACCTTTGTCCTCCTGCATGGCAGACTGGGGTTGGACTTGTAGTCTCTTCCAGCCATGAATCTATGATCCATTGTGTTGGATAGAAATATAATCTGGAGCAAGTAACCCAAAAATCCACAAAAAACAAAACAAAACCCTATTTAATTTCTTCTTACAAGCATCAAAACCAAGGAGGAAGGAAGTCACTGTTCTTAAAGCAGTGTGGCTACAAAGGCATCTGATTCAAGACAGGGCTTGGGAAAGTTGGCTTTTTTGGATGACAACCTCCAGAGGGCTGGGGATCCTGAGCGTTGTACTCCAAAAGAAAGAAGAAGGAGAAGAACCTTCCTGAGCTCTGATCAGTGAGAAGACGCTCCTCCTGATGCCTCCATCCAGCGTTTCACAGACTTTCCTGTTAGCATCTGCAGCATCTGTTTCTGGAGAATCCCAAGTTTGTGGCTGGACAGTTTCCTTTTGTGGGAAAGACAGCCAGTCTGGAAAAACAACATGTTGGTGGTTGGGAGTTTAAGGGGTGGACAGTGAAGAAAAGGAGCTTTGGTTAGGACTTGGAAGGTGGAATGGCTCAAAACAGACCGTCCTTCTTGTCTCTCCATCATTGATGTCCCTAGTTTTTCTGTGGGTTTTTCGGGCTCTACGGCCATGTTCTAGAAGAGTTTATTCCTGACATTTTGCCAGCATCTGTGGCTGGCATCTTCAGAGGACGCTGGCATGGAAGAGAGTGGGGTGTATATCTATTGTATTGTTCTCTTGTCGAATGGCAAGGCATCTGGGTGGGAGGATATGCAAAATGGGATTGTGTCTATTTAATTAGTGGCCCATTGTCTGCTGGGAACCCCTGGACCCTGACTGGTTTTCATTACCATTTTGCTGGGTCTTCATTTTGGTGTTTTTCAAGACTGGGAGCCACACTTCAACAGGAAAGAAAAAACCCTTAAATTAAACAAAGTTTGACTCCCAGTCCTGAAATGCACCAAATTCAAGACCCTGCAAAATGCAAATGAAAACCAGTGAGAGTCGGGGGGGGGGGCTTCCCAGCAGACAATGGATCACTATCATATAGACTCAACTATAAGTTGACCTCATGTATAAGTCGAGGGCAGGTTTTGGGGCCAAAATTATGGATTTTGATATGACCCATGGATAAGTTGAGAATAAAACTTGTATGAAAGGATCTAAAGCAGGGATAGGCAACCTTTTTGAGCCGGGGGCCGGGTTGCTGTCCCTCAGACAACTGGGGGGCAGAACTCAAAATGGTGCCCGGAGCGGTGCGGAAGCTGCGGTGGGGGCGGCAATCGGTGGCAGGACCGGGCTGGGGCTGGTCCCAAGGCCTCGCCGGGCCGGATCCGGCCTACGGGCCATAGGTTGCCGACCCCTGATCTAAAGAATGAAGCAAAGGAAAACAATGCCAAAGAACATGCAAAGAGGATTTGTGTCTGTTTAATTAGAGCTCTATTGTCTGCTGGGAATCCCAGGGTGGTTTTTTATTTGCATTTTACTGGGCCTTGATTTTGCTGTTTTTCAGGACTAGTAGCCAAACTTTGTTCACTTTAAGGGTTTCTTCTTTCTTGTGGAGGTTGTCCAGGTGTTTGTAGAGTTCAATGGCTTCCCTGTGCATTCTGACCTGATAGTTGTTGGCATGGTCCAGGATTTCAGTATGTTGTGCCCAGGATGGTTTGTAACGTGTTCTGCCGCGGCTGATCTGATGTCCTCCTTGTTTCCTTCTAGGCAGAAGAGCCGACTTGGTCCATTGCAGGGCCTTCTGCTGTCTGTCCATCCAAAGGCATGGCCAGGAGGAGGCGCTACGCCATCAACCCTCTGGGCTATAAGTGGGACCATGTGAACCTGACCTATAAGTGAGTGTGGGTCCGAGTGGGAGGAAGAGGAGGAGGAGCAGATGGGAGATGGCTACAGGCGTCTCAAGGAAGGGCAACCAGATGTCATAACCTCTGCAGAGGAGGATAAGGCACTGTAAAATGTAGGAGGATGAAGGAAAACATAGGATGTTACAAAATAAAAGTTAGAAATGCTATCAGAAATATAAATTCATTTCATATGGTTTATTTACCTCTATACTGCATATATTGTATTTTATTATCTCGCAGTAGCAATAGCTGTAGCATTTACATTTCCAAACTGGTTCATAATGAACTCAGCACTTTCTAATGAGTTTATCGCACAAAGGAGTTTATCCTGTGAATATCCTGGGAAAATTGTGTAATTACGCAAAACGATTTCACACGACGTCCGCACAAAACCCGCCATGAAAGTGGTCACAAAAAAGCATTAACACAATCTTTCTGCTTTAGGGATTTCAACAGCAATGCATTTCTGATACCACTTTATTTGTGCAATTGCATGTGATAATCATTTGCACAATTACATCCCTTTTTCGCTTTATTTGCAGGATGCTTTAAATGCACTTTAATCTCTCTTTAATGTGGAAATTAGCCCCAGTGTGATAAATTCCTAAGGCAGTTATAGTGTGTAAGCCAATTGCCCCCAACAAGCGATGACTCTGGGGACCAGGATTTGATTCCTTCTCAGCCATGGAAACCCCCTGGGTGACCTTAGGCAAGTCACACTCTCTCAGCCTTGGGAAGGCCATGGCAACCTCCTCTCAACACACCTTGCCAAGAAAACCCAATGATAGGTTCGACTTAATGCCACCGTAAGTTGGAAATGACTTGAAAGCACACAGCAGCAGCAGGGACAACAACAAAATACTAGAAATTTGGGGGGACAGAAAGATATTTTTTTATGGAGTAGAATTCTTAATTGGGGAGCAATTTCCTCAATTTGCCCCCCACTTAGCATTTTGGTCAAGGTACCTTCCATTTGGCCTACTGACTTGCTCTCTGTACCTTCGTCTTCTGTTTCCAGGATTGTGCGTTTCCCCAGCACCCTCAACAAGGGAGACACAGAGCGTGCCATCGCCAGCGCTTTCCGCATGTGGAGCGACGTTTCGCCACTCAGCTTCCGGCGCTTGGCTCTCACGCAGCCGGCAGACATCACCATAGGTAAGAGGTGGCAAAAGCTAGTGAAATGTGGGCTAGACAAGGCAACTGTTACATGGATTTGGAATTGGTTGACCAGCTGAACCCAAAGGATGGTCAGCAATGGCTCCTTTTCATCCTGGAGAGAAGTGACCAGTGGGGTCCCACAGGGCTCTGTCCTGGGCCCAGTGTTATTCAACATCTTTATCAATGACCTGGATGACAGAATTGGGAGCATACTTATCAAATTTGCAGATGACACCAAATTAGGAAGAGTAGCTAATACTTCAGAGGGTATTAATGACCTGAATAGACTAGAAAGCTGGGCCAAAACTAACAAAATGAATTTCCACATGGAGAAATGTAAGATACTGCACTTAGGGCGGAAAAATGAAATGCACAGATATAGGATTATGGGGGACACCTGGCTTATGGAGACTTTTATGTGTGAAAGGGATCTGGAAGTCCAAGTAGACCACAAGTTGAACATGAGTCAACAGTGCGATGCGGCAGCTAAAAAGGCCAATGCGATTTGAGGCTGCATCAATAGAAGTATAGTGTCTAGATCAAGGGAAGTAATAGTGCCACTGTATTCTGCTCTGTCAGGCCCCACCTGGAATATTGTGTCCAGTTCTGGGCAAAACAATTCAAGAAGGATGTGGAGAAACTGGAGCTAAGTGTCCAAAAGAGGGAGACTAAAATGGAGAAGGGTCTGGAAACCATGTTCTATGAGGAGAGACTTAGGGAGCTGGGGATGTTTAGCCTGGAGAAAAGAAGGTTAAGGGGTGATATGATATGAGCCCTGTTTAAGTATTTGAAGGGAGGTCATATTGAGGATAGAGCAAGCTTGTGTTCTGCTGCTCTGGAGACTGGAACACAGCAATAGATGAAAGTTACAGGAAAAGAGATTCCAGCTCAACATTATCAGGAACTTCCTGAGAGTAAGAGCTGTTTGACAGTGGGAGACGCTCCCTTGAACTGTAAAGGGGTCTTCTTCTTTGGAAGTCTTTAAGCAGCGTCTGGATGGCTATCTGTCACAAGGGAGTTGATTGGGAGTTCCTGCATGGCAGAATAGGGTTGCACTGGCTGGCCCCTGGGGTCTTTTCCAGCTCTATGATTCTATGAAATCTCCAGGTCAGTGCCTTTCTTTGTTTTGCAAGGGTCAATGGATTGGTTTTTGCCACTTGCAAGGACTCTCCAAGGGAGTCTGTACAGTCCCTTAGCTTCCTCCTTCCTTCCCAGTTGGGGCAAGTCTCCTTGCAGTGCAGCTACCTTCTGGACAGAAGCAAGAAGGCCGTCTCAGTTTGTGACCCACAGTCAGCTATGGTCCAAAAATGTTTCTGATGTTAAAACAATAAAGGCGAGAAGCAGACCCCAAAGGGCAAAAGAGATGCGAGGTTTTCTTGCAATCTAACTCACTGGCTGATGCTTTCCCATCTTATCCAAATGAATTTGAACTGCTGGCACAAGCCCAAAAAAGCAAAGAAGGACTTTCACTGGCAGATTTATTACATCTGGGTTTGCTGGAGAGAGTTCAAAGAAAGCCAAGGAAGATGAAAAAGGCAGCAGCAGAAGGAATGCAAAACACATGGGAAGAGACAGAGCAGGGTCGGGGATATATATATATATATCTATCTATCTGCAGGAAGATGGGGAAAGAAAGATGGTTAGGCTGAGTGGGTGGTTTTTAAATTAAAAAAACATTGGTGCTGCAGCGTAACGGTGGCTCATGTGCATCTGCACTGGAGAAATAATGCAGCTTGACAACAATTTAACTGCCCTGGCTCAATGCTATGGGATTCTGTAGTTTTGTGAGCTATTTAGCCTTCCCTGTCAAAAGAGCCCTGGTGCCACAACAAACTACAAATCCCAGGATTCCATATGACTTTATCACACAAAGGAGATCAGGAGTATAATCATCATCATCATCATCATCATCATCATCATCTCTATCCCACCTCTTCAGCAAGATCAAGGCGGCTTACATCAAAAATGTATAACACAATAAAATAAATCCTGTTATCTCCCTCTTATTTAAAACAAATCCACATAATTACCAACAACAAACACTGTAAAATACCATTTAAACCATTTAAAATAGTCCTAACAGAGGCAAGGCATCTTGGGGCAGTCATTGGGACAGTCCATCATAGTGGGACCGGGTCTGTCGATCCTGTGAATATCCCAGAAAAATCGTGTAATTATGCAAAACGATTTCACACGACCCGATTTCACATGAGCTTTCCTAAACTTCAGTCTACTTCCTCAGATGTATTCTCTCCCTTGGACCAAATGCATCTGAGGACGTACTTTAGTCTACGAAAGCTCCTGCTGCCAACTTCTTTCTTTCAGTGAGTCTCAAAGGTGCTGCAAGAGCTCTCTATATGCTGATTCTACAGACTAACACAGCTATATCTTTGAATGCTCCCAGCTGCAGTTCATCGAGTGACCTTACGTTTCCTCTCCACCTGAGAGAATGGTTGGGAATTCTAGATTGGGAAACCTTTGCACACTATGGATGCTCCTGCTAATGATGCTAAAGTCCTCTCTGACTTCTTTCTTGATCTTGAGTAGGTTTCTACACCTTCAACCACACCGACTGCTGGTTCTCCCCCTTGCATCCTTGCTTTGATGGGCTCAACGGAGAGCTGGCACATGCCTTCCTCCCTCCCCGGGGCGAGATCCACTTTGATAACCATGAATTTTGGATCCTGGGACGCTCCCGCTTCAGCTGGAAACAAGGTACCATCTCCCTGATAGGGCTTTCTCACTGGACCGACTATAATAAGAGGGATTGGCTAAGTGCCCAAGTGAAAGGAGATTCCACCTCAACATTAGGAAGAACTTCCTGACAGTAAGGGCTGTTCAACAGTGGAACAAACTCCCCCGGAGTGTAGTGGAGTCTCCTTCCTTGGAGGTCTTCAAGCAGAGGCTGGATGGCCATCTGTCAGGGATGCTTTGATTGTGATTTCCTGCATGGCAGAATGGGGTTGGACTGGATCAGGGCCCTTGCGGTCTCTTCCAACTCTATGATTCTATGATTCTTTATGGGACTATCTCTTTGCCATAATGCAGCATAAGCATGAAGGCTCATGCTCTACACCTTTGGTTCCCAAACATTGGTCCTCCAGATGTTTTGGGCTTAATCTCCCAGAATCCCTGACTGTTGTCCAAGCTGGCTGAGGCTTCTGGGAGCTGAAGTCCAAAACAAATTCAAAACGGATGTTGAGAAACTGGAGCCATGTGTCCAAAGGAAGGCGACTAAAATGGTGAAGGGTCTGGAAACCATGAAGCCCTATGAGGAGAGACTTAGGGAGCTGGAGATGTTTATCCTGGAGAAGAGAAGGTTAAGAAGTGATATGATAGCCCTGTTTAAATGTTTGAAGGGATGTCATGTTGAGGAGGGAGCAAGCTTGTTTTCTGATGCTCCAGAGAAAAGGACCTAGAACAACGGATGCAAGCTCCAGGAAAAGAGATTCTACCTCAACATTAGGAGGAACTTTCTGACAGAAAGGGCTTTTTTACAGTGGAACACACTCCTTCCTCGGAGTGTAGTGGAGTCTTCTTCCTTGGAGGTCTTTAAGCAGAGGCTGGATGGCCATTTGTCAATGGGGATGCTTTGATTTGGATTTCCTGCATGGCAGAATGGGGCTGGACTGGATGGCCCTTGCGGTCTTTTCCCTTCTATGTTTCTGTGATTCTATGATTCTTTTGTCTATTGCCTTCTCTCTTTGGCAGGCGTCTGGCTAAATGACTTGGTCCAGGTAGCAGCTCATGAGATTGGCCATGCCTTGGGCCTGTGGCACTCCAGGGATGTCCGTGCCCTCATGCACCCCAATGCCACCTACAGCAGGACATGGCAGATTAGCCAGGATGATGTTTGGGCTATCCAGCGTCTCTACGGTGAGCATCCCACCTGAACCAGTAAGTGCCAACACCTGGCGCAAGCTGGCATCAGCCTTTGGCTTTGGGGCCCATAATCTAAGACTTGTTCTTCGCTGCCTTGAGTTCCTATGTTGGGAGAAAGGCAGGATATAAGATAATAATAATAATAATAACAACAACAACAACAACAATGATTTATTTCCCCATGGGTGGAGCAGCGTTTAACCAAAAGAGAGCCATTCTTTCTGGCATTAATCTATACCCTGAATCAGGGGTGGGGAGATGCATGAGTTCTGTGGTCCCAAAATGTACTGTGGGTCTCAAATTGGAAGAAGGTGGGGAGGAAAAATTACAGAATCGTAGGTTTGGAAGAAACTTCAGAGGCTATTTAGTCCAACCTCTTGCTATGAAGAAACCCATGACTAAATCACTCCTAAAAGATAAATAATAATAAATAAAATATTTATTTCTAGCCCACCTTTCCTGTGATCAAGGTGGGTTACATACACATGCCAATACAGCATAGCAATACAATATAAAACACAATAAAAACAACAAGTACATTACATTAAAAATTGCAATAGCAATTACAAATTACAGATTACAAAACCTAGCTAGCTCGAGATACTTCAACACATACAGTAAGAGAGGGGAGGGCTACATTGGGGAAGGCTGGGGAAAAGCCTGTTGAAACAGGTATGTTTTTAACTCCTTCTTGAACTGGTCAAGAGAGGTGGCCGAGCGGAGCTCACCGGGAAGCGAGTTCCAGAGCTTTGGGGCTGAGATAGAGAAGGCCTTCTGCGTTGTTATGGCATATTTTGAGTCTGGAACTCTCAAGAGTTGCTTCCCGGCCGATCTGAGAGCGCGGGGCGGATTATATGGAGAGAGACGGTCCTCCAAGTACCCTGGGCCCAAGCCATTTAGGGCTTTATAGGTAATAACCAACACCTTGTATTGGGCCCGGAAGCGGATAGGCAGCCAATGAAGATCTTTAAGTACTGGTGTTATATGGCTGGCCCTGGAAGCCCCAGTGACCAGTCTAGCTGCCATATTCTGGACCAATTGCAGCTTCTGGGTATGGTACAAGGGTTGCCCCATGTAGAGCGCATTACAGAAATCCAAACGAGAGGTTACCAGAGCGTGTACTACTGTTTCAAGGTCCCCCCTGCCCAGGAAGGGTCGCAGCTGGCGTATCAACCGAAGTTGATAACAGGTGCTCCTGACCGTCGCATCCACTTGAGATATAAGGTGGAGCGACAAGGACAGAAGCACCCCCAAACTGTGAACAGTGTCCTTCAAGGGGAGCGTGACCCCGTTCAGGACAGGTGGACAAACATCCATCCCCGGGCCAGGAGAACCTATCACAAGCACTTCCGTTTTCTCTGGATTCAAACTGAGTCTGTTTTCCCTCATCCAGCCCATTACCGAGTCCAGACAGGCATCTAGAGGAGAGATGCCATCCCTGGTCACTGCATCAGTCGGAGACACAGAGAAGCATATTTGGGTGTCATCAGCGTACTGATAACACCGCGCCCCGTGTCTCTGGATGATCTCTCCCAGCGGTTTCATGTAAATGTTAAATAGCATGGGGGACAGAATGGCTCCTTGAGGGACACCGGATGTCAGGGCCTCTTATCGGAGCAAACGTCCCCCAGCTGCACCATCTGGAATCTACCCAAGAGGTAGGATCGGAACAACTGGAGCGCAGTGCTCCCGATTCCCAATTCCCTCAGGCGTTCCAGAAGGATACCATGGTCAATGGTATCGAAAGCCGCTGAAATGTCCAAGAGCACCAACAGGAACACGCTACCCCTGTCGATGCCCAGACGAAGATCATCGACCAAGGCGACCATGGCAGTCTCAACTCCATAGCCCGCCCAAAACCCAGTTTGAAATGGGTCCAGATAATCAGTATCATCCAAGATCGATTGAAGCTGGATTGCAACTGCCCTCTCGATAACCTTCCCCAGAAAAGGCAATAGCGAGACAGGCCGATAATTGTTATGGATCAGGGGGTCAAGGGAGGGCTTTTTGATCAGCGGTTTTACAATGGCCAATTTTAAGCTGGATGGAAATTGCCCATCCCTGAGTGATGTATTCATTATTCTGTGTAACATGGCTGTTACAACCGCTCCCCCCTGAGCCGCTAGCCACGAGGGACAGGGATCGAGAGAGCAGGTTGTCTTCCTAACACTTCTAAGGATCTTGTCCACATCCTCGGTATTTACAGACTCAAAATGATCCAGTACAATTGAGTCCACGGAAGCTCTGGAGACCTCTACTCTGGTTTCTGACCCAATAATGGCGTCGAGATCAGCTCTTATCCGAGAGGTTTTATCCGTGAAGAAGTTGTTAAATTGGTCACAGCAGGCCTTGGATGGTTCCAAAATAGGGTTCAGGGAGGAGGGAAGCTGAGTGTGCATCCAACCTCTGTTGAAAGGCCTCCAAAGAGAAGAGAAGGCTAAGAGGTGATACAATAGACTAGTTTAAGTATTTGAAAGAGTATCACATTGAAGATGGAGCAAGCTTGTTTTCTGCTGCTTCGGAAAACAGGACCTGGAACAATGGATGCACGCTCCAGGAAAAGAGATTCCAACTCAACATTAGGAGGAACTTCCTGACAGAGTGTGGTGGAGTCTCCTTCTCTGAAGGTCTTTAAACAGAGGCTGGACATCCATCTGTCGAGGATGCTTTGATTGAGAGTTCCTGCATGGCAGTTTGGGGTTGAAGTGGATGCTCTTGGGGACTCTATCATTCTACGATTCTATGTGTGCAGCGTGACAGCTTCCTCCGCTCTGTCTCTGTCTGCAGGCTGCGTGGATGAGAAGAAACAATGTCAGCCCTGGGCCCAGCAGGGTTTCTGCACACGTCGGCAGGCCTTCATGAAGAAGCACTGCCCCAGGATCTGCAATGCCTGTTTTGGTGAGTCTGTGGGCTTGTCTTTGTTGTTGTTGTTGTTGTTGTTGTTGTTAGGTGCCCTCCAATCGATCTTGGACCATGGCCATCCTTTGCCACACACACAACTGTCTTCCATGCCAGTGTTCTCTGGAGATGCCAGCCACAGATGATGGGAAAACATCAGGAATAAACTCTTTCAGAACATGGCCACACAGCCTGAACCCCCCCCCCAAAAAAAAGATGGATGCCACGAAAGCCTTCACCTCCACAAATGAAAATAATATTTAGGTTTGGAGACCAAACATTTTTGGGTGTGGATTTTCCAGAACAACAGGCAAACTTTTGCTTTAAAAAACAGCCAAAGAAGTGGGGGGGGGGGGTTTTGCCCAGTTTGCATGAAACTTTGGTGTGAACCAAATTATAAAAAGTGTAAGTGCTGTCGCCCAAATTTCCTTTTCATTTAACAATCCCTGAAAGCATCAACATCATCAATATGTCCAAGACCGAGCTTCTTGTCTTCCCTCCTAAGCCCACCCTTTTCTATCTCCGTCAATAACATCTCTATCCAGCCGGTCCAGGAAGCCTGCAGTCTCGGTTTCATCTTTAACTCCTCTTTGTCATTTATCCCCCAGATCCAGACTACAGCCAAAGTCTGTAGATTTCTTCTCTATAATATCGCCAAAATCCATCCATATCTCTCAGCTTCTACCACAAAGACACTGGTCCATGCCCTAGTGGTCTCACGATTAGACTACTGTAACCTCCTCTTGGCAGGGCTTCCCCTCTCTCATCTCCACCCATTAATTTCTGTTCAGCATTCAGCTGCACGCATTATTTCACTCGCTCGCCCTTATGATCATGTCTCCCCTCTGTTGTCCTCCCTTCACTTGCTCCCTTTTCCTTTCCGCATCAGGTACAAACTCTTGCTACTCACCTTTAAAGCCCTGCATGGGCTGGCCCCTCTTTATTTAACCGATCTTCTCTCTCCCTACATCCCTACTCGCACTCTCCGCTCTGGTAGCCAAAGTCTCCTCTCTCAACCCAGGATCTCCTCTGCCCCGTCCCAGATCCGTCCCTTCTCTCTTGCTGCCCCTCATTCCTGGAACCTTCTTCCTCTGCATTCACGGCTCATCACTTCCCTAACCAGCTTTAAGACAGAGCTGAAAACCATATTGTTTAGGGAAGCGTTCTCAGGGAATTTGTCATCTGGCTGTCTGACAATATTTGATGTGATGGGATTTGTTTGATATTTGATGTTTTTAATCTGTTTTTTTCTTTTCTATATGGTAATTTTATCTATTCCTCTTTGTAATTGTTATTATCTTAGAATGTACGCCTTGGGCAGGCTTTTATTTACTCCTAATTTTACCAACTTTGTACAGCGCTGTGTATAATTACAGCACTATAGAAATAAAGTTTTAATAATAATAATTAATCCTGGGTCATTAATTTCCAATTTTAATAAAAGATCCTTCTGGTGTCCTTGCAGGAAACCAGCACTAGGGGGCGCTGTTGGGTAACGTTCTTGTTTTTGTCCTCCGGTTAATTGGGATTCAAATTAGAGGGGAGCCTCTGAACCTGTGGGTGTGCATGCGCACATTTGTGTTTGTGTGTCTGCGGCTGCCTTCAAGTTGCTTGCCGACTTATAAATTTCACAGGCAAGGAGTACTCAGAAGTGGTTTTGCCAGTGCCTTCTTCCTGAAATATAACTGACAGCAAGTGGTATTTGTTGGCGGTCTCCCTTCCAAGAAGTAACCAGGGCTGGCCCTGCTTAGCAGTTCATTGTATCATTAGAAATCACCTTCAGCACCACATTTCTTATCAGCTGATTTCACACACACACACACACAAGGTCACAGACTTGGAACAATGACTAAGGAAAGCCAAAGTTGAAAGTGCAAAGGCAGGCTTGCTGCTGAACATAAAGAAAACAAAAATAATGACCCAGAAGAAACACATAAATTCAACCAAGAAATCCAAAGAGTAAAACAATTCTCACACTTAGGATCAACCAGAAACCAGAAGAAGACTAGGAATGGGGAGGGCAGTTGTGAAAGAACTAGACAGGATCAAAGAGCAAAGATATACAACTGCACACTAATGTTAGAATCCTACAAGCCATCGTATTCCCCATTGCCATGCGAGAGATGGATAGTGAAGAAAGTGGATAGGAAGGGGATCAACTCCTTTGGGCTGAGTGCTGGAGAAAAGTGCTGAGGATCCATGGATGGCCAAAAAGATAAACAAATGGGTCCTTGAACAGATCAAGGCAGAAGCCTGGTTGGAAGCCACAGGCTCATTCCCACTTACATTTAAGTTCCCACTATGAAAGTGGGTCTTTTCACTATCCCCTCGTAATCGCTTCTTTTTTGACATGACTGTCACCCCACTAGTTTGCGCTGCTTCAAAATGCATGTCGGTCATCTGTGTGTCATCAGTGAGGTAAGCGGCAGCCCAGGAAGCCTGGCTTGGAACGATATTTTAAACAAGTAAAATTGATAGAAGTTTTGATTGACTGGTTTTGCAGCGACTCATAATCAATAAAGCAAGCGGCTTTGTAGGTCATCGTCAACATTTGTTGCTGTTCCCAGTAATAATAATAATAATAATAATAATTATTATTATTATTATTAGCCCAGCAGCAACTCCAGGATTTCCACTCACTGAAGTAATGCACTTGGACCGGCATGTTCCAGATAATAACATGGCTGGCACATCCTGGAGCATTTGTAGTTTCTGAACGTTTTCCAAAGACAATCAAGCATTACTCCACGCAGTGTTGCTAATATCAGTTCATTCCTTTAAGCCTATTTCACTGGCTGACAGAGGCATTGCTGGAACAAGAGGAGGTGTGTGTGTGTGTGTGTGTGTAAAACGTATGGATACAGCAAGAGGTTGCAGATAAATTTTTGGGAGGGGGGCTTCTCTTAAACCAACCTTCCTAAGATCTTCTACCCCAAAGTAGAAACTTCTAAGCTGGACAGATAACTCTGCTTTAAGTATCTTTTGGTGGCAACTCTTGTGTTGGTTTTCTGTCTACTTTCCCTGCAGTTTGACTTTGCTCATCCCTTCCTTACAGAACGCCCTGCGACCGCCAGCTCCACCTTGTCTCCATCAGCCTTGCCTTCTCTGGATCACACCAGACACATCTCCAAGGGCAGGGTCCTCTCCTTCCGTTGCGGGTTCAACTCTTCCAGACCACATTTGAAAGTCAGGTGAGAATATTTCACTCATGGAAGTCAAGGAGAGTGTGTTAGCTCCAGCAGATTGTATCCATGGGACTGGTACTTGTGGTTTCACTTACCCATATCTGAAAAAATATGTTCTCTCTGGGCATTTTTAGGTCCCCCAGCATGATTCTGTGGTGTGCTTCCAGTGGAGGTTGACCATAGAGTCTTGCTGGAGGACCTATAAATGCCTAGAGAGGTGTTTTCTCTAGGAATCTCTAGGTCCTCCAGCATGATTCTATGGTCAGCTTCTGCTGGAAGCATAGTGTCTCCATAAGTCAGAAATGACTCAAAGGCACACAACAACAACTATACACACAGACATACAATCGCCCCTCCTAACTTGTGAATCTCAGATCTGCGACCTCGATTATGCACAGTGGGGCGACCTCCATTAATTCTAATGGTGTGTGCATGAGCTGTACACACAGGGGTGCACCCTGTTCAAGCCTATGAGGTTTGAATACGCATGAGCCTCTGTTTTTGCAGGGGGCTGGAATGGATCAACCATGCAAACGGAAGGCCAACTCTGTGTGTGTGTGTGTGTGTGCGCGCGCGCGCACACACACACACACAGTGTATATATTATATAGCAAGAGAAAGAGAGGCAAGCCAGTATGACATAGTGGTTTGAGCATTGGACTATGAATCTGGAGACCAGGGTTTGGATCCCAGTTTGGCCATGGAAACCCACTGGATGACCTTAGGCAAGTCACATTCTCTCAGCCTCAGAGGGTGGCAATGACAACCCACCTCTGAAGAAAACTCCATCATAGGGTCGCCGTAAGTCGGAAATGACTTGAAGGCACACAACAACAACAACAACAAATATGTGTGTGCGTGCATGCATATTCCTTCAGGTCTCCTGTCGACTTATGGCAACCCCATGAATTTCATAGGGTTTTCTAAGGCAAGGAGAATACTCAGAGGTGATTTTGCCAGTTCTTTCCTCTGAAATATAGCCTTATTATTATTATTATTATTATTATTATTATTATTATTATTTGTATCCCGCCTCTCCCTTACAGATCGAGGTGGGTTACAACAGCATAAGTACATCAATAAAATACATCAATAATACATCAATAAAACACATAATACATACAAACCAACAGCACCTGATATTTATTGGCGGTGTCCCATCCAAGTACTTGATGACTTGAAGGCACACGACAACAACAGCAACAAGTAAGGGCTGTTCGACAGTGGAACAAACTCCCTCGGAGTGTAGTGAAGTCTCCTTCCTTGGAGGTCTTCAAGCAGAGGCTGGATGGCCATCTGTCGGGGATGCTTTGATTGTGATTTCCTGCATGGCAGGGGTTGGACTGGATGGCCCTAGTGGTCTCTTCCAACTCTATTATTCTATGATTCTAGAGTGTTGGGGGTGGAGGTGGTGAAGAGAAAATTAAATTTTAATTGTGCTTGTAATATTCAACTATAAATGCTCCCATAGAACCGAGAAAGCAGTACTCCAGCAGTTTTTTGTAGTCTTATGTCTGACAGATCTGTGCCCTTTCCTCCCTTGCAGCTGGTATAAAGATGGAGAGCCTCTCTCTCGCTCTGTTCCAGGATTTGAGCTGCTTCCCAGCCAGGATCTCCGCATCGTTGCCACAGAGTTCAGCGAAGGGCGATATGCCTGCATGGTGCGCCGGGGGATCAGGACTCTCTGGGTTAAGTCCTGGCAGATAAAGCTCAAGGACTGAAGTCGGTTTCCTTTTGCACTGGAATCATGAAAGGCAACTGTGAGAGACAACAAACTGAAGCTGGTTTGCAAGGGAAGGCAGGGCAGGAGGACCTGTTGCGTTGACTTGTAACGCAAGTCCAAAAGGTGCACACTCGGTTGTCTGACTATGGCAGTGCAGTTGTCCCTCCACATTTGCAGCTTTGACTATTTGCGGTTTTGATTTCTATGTTCTCTCTAGGAATCTCAAGGTGCTCCAGCGCAACTCTGCCAGAAGTTGGCCATAGAATTGCACTGGAGAACCAAGGCCTCATTCCCACTGTCTTTTAAATCAGACTGTGAATCAATTTGAACCGCTTCAAATGGCTCTGGCTCCCACTTAATTTGAATCACTGAAGCGATTCTGATGGGGGGGCATGCGCTAGACCCATTTAATCCACATCTTTTTGACGCTGACTTTTTTCTGCTTCTTTTTCAATAAATCGAATCTGCGCAAGTGAGAACCACATGCGGATTGGAATCGATTTAAATTTCCTCTTCAGCCGGCTGGAACCAAATCATTTTGAATTGATTCATTCACAAGTGGATTATTTTAATGCGATCAGGGCAAATGTAGTGGGAACCGATTCAGATCGCACACCAATTTATTTGTAAGTGGGAATGGGGCCCTTGAAGCTCCTAGAGAAAACACTTCTCTAGGCATTTCTAGGTCCTCCAGCATGATTCTATGATCAACTTCTGGCAGATGTTGACCATAGAGTTGTGCTGGAGGACTTGGAGCTTCCTAGAGAGCTGTTCTCTCGGGTAAAAACATAATGTTTTTTTGCTTGCAGTTTTTCCAAATTCATGGGTCCTTCACCCTGAACCCCAGCGAATGTGGAGGGACCACTGTAATTTAAAAAGCCCCCCTTATTGCACTGGTGTGTATGTGTATGGGCCTTCAAGTTGCCTGTTGACTCACAGTAACCCCATGCATCTCTTAGGGTTTTTTAGACAAGAAACCCACAGCGGTAATGTTGCCCTTTCCTTCCTCTGAAATATAGCCTGCAGCACCTGGTATTCATTGACAATCTCCCATTTAATTACTAACCAGGACTGACCCTATTTAGATTTCAAGACCAGATGGGATTTGGGGCCATTATGATATGCCAAATCCTTGTCTTCCAAAATAGGAGAGTTTGGGTGGTTTGGGGGACTGCCATGTGGGTTTAGGGCCCAAAAAGTGGGATCCAGGGGCCACAGGAAGCCTCTACATTGCAATTCTCCAATTTCTTTCTATTGTTAAGAAAAAACCCCACTCCTCAGGAAATAAAGAAGCACTGCTTCAGCCCCCTTGGACCATGTGTGTGTTTGTCAACACAGTTTTTGTACCCAGTTCTTGTTCCATAAAGCCCAGATGTATGGACATGTTTTTGTATATGTGTGCACCTGCCTTCAGGGGTCCCACAGGGCTCTGTCCTGGGCCCAAGACTATTCAACATCTTTATCAAGGACTTGGATGAAGTAATCAAAGGCATCCTTGTCAAATTTGCAGATGACACCAAATTAGGAGGAATAGCTAATACTCCAGAGGACAGGATCAAAATTCAAAATGACCTGAATAGACTGGAAAATTGGTTCAAAGCTAACAAAATGAAATTCAACATGGAGAAATGTAAGGTACTGCACTTGGGAAGGAAAAATGAAATGCACAGATATAGGATTATGGGGTTCACCTGGCTTATATGTGAGATCTTGGAGTCCAAGTAGACCACAAGTTGAACATGAGTCAACAGTGCGATGCGGCAGCTAACAAGGCCAATGTGATTTTAGGCTGCATCAATTAACATATAGTGTCTAGATCAAGGGAAGTAATAGTGCCACTCTATTCTGCTTTGGTCATGCCTCACCTGGAATAATCCTGTGTCCAGTTCTGGGCCCCACAGTTCAGAAAGGACATTGAGAAACTGGAGCATGTCCAGAGGAGGGCGACTAAAATGGTGAAAGGTCTGGAAACCATGAAGCCCTATGAGGAGAGACTTAGGGAGCTGGGGATGTTTAGCCTGGAGAAGACAAGGTTAAGAGGTGATATGAGAGCCCTGTTTAAATATTTGAAGGGAGGTCATATTGAGGAGGGAGCAAGCTTGTGTTCAGCTGCTCCAGAGAATAGGACACAATGGAGCAATGGATGCAAGCTCCAGGAAAAGAGATTCCAGCTCAACATTAGGAGGAACTTCCTGAGAGTAAGGGCTGTTCGACAGTGGAACACACTCCTTCCTCGGAGTGTAGTGGAGTCTCCTTCCTTGGAGGTCTTTAAGCAGAGGCTGGATGGGGATGCTTTGATTGAGAGTTCCTGCAGGGCAGAAGCAGGGGGTTGGACTGGATCAGGGGGTCCTTGGGGTCTCTTCCAACTCTGTGATTCAGTCTGTGGAGGACAAGGGGGCCTTGAGGCTTTGGCTCGAGGCCACTTCTTTCCCACAAATTACATCCGGCTGGAGGTAGGAAGAACCCCATGGCTGCTGATATAAAAAACCCCTCTATGATTCTAAGTCCCCCTTCAACTTATGGTGACCCCATGAATTTCAAAGGATTTTCTTAGAGAAGGAATGCTTAGAGGTGCTTTTGCCAGTTTCTTCCTCTGAAGTGCAGCTGGCCCTCCGCATTTGCAGCTTTGACTTTTGCGGATTTGATTATTTGTGGTTTTGTTTCATACGTTCTCTCTAGGAATCGCTGAGTGCTGAGCGCAAATCTGCCAGAAGGTGAGCATAGAGTTGTGCTGCAGAACCTAGAGGTCCCTAGAAAAAACACTTTATTGGTCCTCCAGCAAGATCCTGTGGTCAAATTCTGGCAGATGTTGACCATAGAGTTGCACTGGAGCTTCGTAGAGAAGTGTTCTTGTTCTTTTGCATTTTCCCCACATTCATGGGGGTCCTTCGCCCCTAAACCCAGTGAGAATGTGGAAGCACCAGTGTATATTCAGTTGTTTCATAAAACCCATCTCATGCGCATGAAGCATGCCAGAATTTGACCTGAGTTGTACATACTGAGTCAGCCGACAGAAGGAGGAGTAAAAACGTTGCACAGGCTTGTAAAGATGGGATTGTTCCAGCAAAAGAGAACACTATAGACTTCTCAAAAGAAAAGAAAAAAAGATAGTAGTACAAACTGGTTAGTGCAGCCCAAGGCAAGCCATGTGCCAAATTCTTTTTGAAGAACATCACTTTCCACGTCTCAGCAGCGTACCTGGCTGATGATTTCACTCTCTGCCAGGTGTGCCCTTGAGTAACCCTGTGCAAGGTTTGCCAAGTGTAAAGCGCCAGGGAAAGGGGAGCCCTGGAAAGTAGAATCATGGAATCCTAGAGCTGGAAGAGACCCCAAGAAGGGCCCTGATCCAGTCCAACCCCTTTATTCTGCCATGCAAGACCTCTCAAGTCAAAGCATCCCCAACAGATGACCATCCAGCTTCTGCTTAAAGACCTCCAAGGAAAGAGACTCCACCACACTTGTTGTTGTTGTTGTTGTTGTTAAACACTCTTGAGTTGACCCATGGAGACCCTATGGATGAGACGCCTCCAAGGCTTCCTGTCCTCCACTGTTCTGCTCAGTTTTTGCAAACCCATACCTGTGACCTCTGTTAAAGAGTCCTACCATGCTGCTTAGCCTTGGACTCATGCCAATGCTGCCAACACGGTCACCACACAACAAACACAAGGCCATTTCTGTTTGCCTCCTTTATTTTCCTGACTTCTGAGCCTGTCAAGTGGGAACCAGGTAAGGAATGGGAGAATAAGTTGGCAGTGCTATGCCTGTACAATAGCAACCGGAGCCTGCAGGGCAGGATGAGGCTCCCACCAATGCCAGCCTTCTTGCACAGTTCCCTGCTTCAGCATCACTGCCACATTTTAACTTACCTGTCGGCCTGCAACGAAGGAGAAATCTGGGATTTACTACTTCAACTGGCCCAGCCAGGTGGGACACATGGCAGTCCCTTCAATCTGGGACTTCCCAGGTTTTCCGGGACAAATGGCAACCCTACGTAAGTGAATAGGATATGCATGTGTACAGCCGTCCCTCCATATTCGTGGGGGTTAGGGGAGAAGGGCTCCCATGAATATGGAAAAATCGCTAAAAAAACCCTCCCCCCACAAGAGGGCACACGCGGGTCCCCTCTGGACCCCTGCCATGCTTGGATCACCCGATCCTGGCATGGCAGGGGTGGAGAAAGACCCCCGCGAGTCCCCTCCAGGTAGAGGTCGAAGGGGCCGCACCATCTCTCTCTTGACCCCCCCCCCCCATGCTTGGATCAACTGTTCTAGGCAAGGGAAGGGCCAGGAGAGACCTCACAGATAACCACATTCGTGAATTCCAAGTTTGTGAATTAGGAGGGACGGCAGTATGTGCCTGTTTGGATGGATGTGAGCGAATGGGGTGCAGGTATGTGAAACAGAAAAACAAGAGAGGAAGGAATGGGGCCTTCCTTCCTATTTTAACTTTAGGTCCACTCATCGAAAGATCTAGATCCCAACCAGCTTTCCTGGAGGAAGTGTGGTCCATTTGGTCAGTGGAGAATGCCGGGCTTCTCACCCCTCCAAGAAAATGGTTTGATGCCCCTCAGAATGTGATGTTATGAAGATGTGGAAATATATTATCCTCTCGTTCATGTCATTTTGCTAATCTCCTTAGATATCCATTGTGAGCGGGACTATAAAGAGAGACTAGATGGCTTCAAGATATGACTAAGAGATCAGATTAGTTTAATCCTAGAACTGAGTTCTTCTAGGTATGGGAGCCCAAGTGGAATAGAATTTAAATCTGAAGATGAGGAGTCATGATGCCAAGGCAAGGAGCTCAACAGGAAGCCATTTCGAGCGCTGGGCATCCTTGGCTCGCCTTTGTAGGCTCTTTGGGCTACCAGCCATTGTCAGGGAGACTGGTCTATGTCTGTGGATGATGGGTACTAGATGTGCTGGACTAGGGCCTGACACATTTGTTGCTGGCAGAGGAATTTTCTTCTCTAACAGATAACAGAATTGTGTGTAGCTGGAAGTTGGCACATGAAGATATACACACCATGTATGCACACACACCATGCACTGGGCTGCATCTACACTGCAAAAATAATGCAGTTTGGAACCACTTTAACTGCCATGGCTGAATGCTATGGAATTCTGGGATCTATAGTTTTGTGAGATATTTAGCCTTCTCTCAGAGAGCTCTGGAGCCACAACAAACAACAAATCCCAGGATTCCATAGTATGGAGCTATGACTGATAAAGCAGTGTCAAACTATAGTATTTCTGCAGTGTAAATTTGACCATAACAACAACAACATTTTATTTATAACTCCCTTTCCACCAAAGGGAGGTACATCATAACTATTTTAATCTATTTTAATTCATTTTTATATTGTTGTTGATTTGTTTTGTTTCTTGTTTTATGGCAGGGAGGGGGGTCGAGGGAGGGCATTATTTAATTTTGGGTTTTTATACGTACTGTGTATTTTATTGATATTTGTCCCTTATTGTAACCCGCCTCAATCCGTAGGGAGAGGCAGGATATAAATAAACATTATTATTATTATTATTATTATTATTAACGACAAAAAACGAACAATAAAACACCACACTATAAAATGCTGAAATGCTGAAATGCGAAAACAATATCCTAATATTGTTTAGCCGCTCTGTGTCTCAGTCCTGGGAAAAGAGCAGGATGGATAGATAGATAGATAGATAGATAGATAGATAGATAGATAGATAGACAGATGATAGATAGAACAATATGCTAAAAGCAAAAACGTAAGACTGTGATAGAGGGTCCTGGCCCAACAGTAACCAGCAACCTCTTGGCTGGTGGAACCACAGCAGCAACTAATTACTTTTAAAAGTAACTTTCCAAGTTCCAGTACTCTTCTTTGCAAAGAGGCAGGATAAAAATCATCCAAAGAAACCGGTGAGTAAATAAAACCTCAAGATCAGATGCAATACACAGCTTTGGGTCACTTACATTAGTACTCAGCGCTTCCCATTTGAAGCTCCTAATCAAGGTTTTTAATTGTCAGCTCACTTGAAAAAATACTTTTTTGTTTGTTAAAAATATCAAAGCTCCTCCAAGTTCTGCCGACTGGCTGGCTGGCTTCTAATGAATTTTAATTTGCAGTGCTGCTTCTTTCGCATGTGCCAGGCCATAGTCATTCTTTGGCTAATATATGCGCATGCAATTATTTCTGGCTTCCATAGAGCTGTGGATGATCCGACAGGAAGCCAGCGTCCTCCAGCATTGAGTATCTCCCCTGATTCAGCATTGGTGACACATGCAATGAAACCAGTTTCCAGGAACAGGTCTCCCGCGTGCGTCGGCCAGCTCCGGTTAACCATTTTCCTGTTATTCCTGCTGCTCCAGGTGGCAAGTGCATTCATTTATCAAAGGTAACATGGAGGCACAAGGAGGCAAATTAATTGCATTAACTTGCACAAGCTGCTTAACAAAAGTGGCACAAAGGGACTATTAAATGGTGAGCAGCCTTTATGGATTCTGGGAGTTGTAGTCCCACGAAAGGCATGCTGTTCAACATACTGTAACCCACCTCGATCCGTAGGGAGAGGCGGGATATAAATAATATAAACCATAAATTATTATTATTGTTGTTGTTGTTGTTGTTAATATTATGGTAGGATTATAATAATAATATAATAGATTTATTTATATTTCCTGCCTCTCCCAAGGATCGAGGCAGGATTGCAACAATAAAATAATACAATAATACAAAATACAATCAGTAAAGCACTAAAATTGAATTTAGCAATTCCTATTAGTTCTCTAAAAATCGATTTATCAGTAGCCAAGGATCATAGTCAAGAGTGGAATATCGTCATAAGCTTTTATATGGAGTCTGATGGATTATTATTATTAATTATTATTAAACTTTATTTCTAGAGCGCTGTAATTATACACAGCGCTGTACAAAGTCGGTAAAATTAGGAGTAAATAAAAGCCTGCCCAAGGCGTACACTCTAAGATAATAACAATTAAATAGAGGAATAGATAAAATTACCACGTAGAAAGAAAAGACAAAATATCAAACAAATCACATCAAATATTATCAGACAGCCAGATGACAATCACAAATTCCCTGAGAACGCTTCCCTAAACAATATGGTTTTCAGCTCTGTCTTAAAGCTGGTTAGGGAAGTGATGAGCCGTGAATGCAGAGGAAGAAGGTTCCAGGAATGAGGGGCAGCAAGAGAGAAGGGACGGATCTGGGACGGGGCAGAGGAGATCCTGGGTTGAGAGAGGAGACTTTGGCTACCAGAGCGGAGAGTGCGAGTAGGGATGTAGGGAGAGAGAAGATCGGTTAAATAAAGAGGGGCCAGCCCATGCAGGGCTTTAAAGGTGAGTAGCAAGAGTTTGTACCTGATGCGGAAAGGAAAAGGGAGCAAGTGAAGGGAGGACAACAGAGGGGAGACATGATCATAAGGGCGAGCGAGTGAAATAATGCGTGCAACTGAACGCTGAACAGAAATTAATGGGTGGAGATGAGAGAGGGGAAGCCCTGCCAAGAGGAGGTTACAGTAGTCTAATCGTGAGACCACTAGGGCATGGACCAGTGTCTTTGCGGTAGAAGCTGAGAGATATGGATGGATTTTGGCGATATTATAGAGAAGAAATCTACAGACTTTGGCTGTAGTCTGGATCTGGGGGATAAATGACAAAGAGGAGTTAAAGATGAAACCGAGACTGCAGGCTTCCTGGACCGGCTGGATAGAGATGTTATTGACGGAGATAGAAAAGGAATAGTGAAGGGTGGGCTTAGGAGGGAAAACATGAAGCTCGGTCTTGGACATATTGAGCTTCAGACGCTGATGGTGCATCCAGTGGGAGACAGCTGTTAAACAGGATGACACTTGCTGCTCTAGCTCTGGCGAAAGATTAGGGGTGGAAAGGCACAGTAGGAGAAACCAAAAGAGCTGATAAGTTTGCCAAGGGAGAGTGTGTATAAAGAGAACAGAAGGGGACCCAAAACAGAGCCCTGAGGAACTCCAACAGATAAGGGGACAGAAGATGAGGTCTGACCACCCGAGACCACCGAAAAAGATCGATCTGACAAGTAAGATGTGAACCAATCGAGAACAAGGCCCGAGAAACCAAGGTCAGAGAGTACATCTATTAGGAGATAGTGGTCCACGGTGTCGAAGGCCGCAGACAGATCGAGAAGGACAAGGATAGAGTAAAGGTCATTCGCCTTGGCCCGCAAAAGATCATTTGAGATCTTAGTAAGGGCCGTCTCTGTGGAGTGCCATGGGCAAAAACCAGACTGGAAGGGATCCAGAATGGAGTTGGTTTCAAGAAACTCAAGACAGCGTGAATAGACAACTCGTTCCAACACCTTAGAGAGAAAAGGAAGAAGAGAGATTGGACCATAGCTAGTCAAGGAAGAGGGGTCAAGAGAGGGTTTTTTCAGGATAGGGGAAACTAAGGCATGTTTGAAGACTGAGGGGAAGGAACCCGAAGAGAGAGAGAGATTAAAGATATAGAGGAGGGAGGTTAACAAAAGGGGGCTATAGAGATTAGAAGACGAGAAGGGAGTGGGTCAAGAGAGCAGGTGGTGGGTTTGGATGAGTTCAGGAGCGAAGAGAGTTCTTCCAAAGAAACAGGAGGAAACACAGAGAGTTTATTAGTAGGAGGGGCGAGGAGATTAATGGTGGGAGCCAAATCATGAGGAGTTAACTCAGAACGAATGGTAGTGATCTTTGTAATGAAGTTATTGGCGAAGTCGGAGGGAGAAAATAATGGAGAGACGGAGGGAGGAGAGGGTTTTAACAGTGTGTTGAAACAGGAGAACAAGCGCTGCGGGCGCCTCTTGTTGGCGCAGATCAGTGATTTGAAGTAGTCTTGTTTTGCCATCGACAGGGCGCGTGAAAAGGATAAAAGAACGAACTTAAAATGGATAAAGTCGGCCCACTCCCTGGACTTTCTCCAGAGACGTTCGGCTGCTCGGGAGCAGGACCGGAAAAATCTAACAGTGGGAGTGATCCAGGGCTGATGGATGTAGTCTGGGATAATATAGACGATATTTGAAACAACGATGGTGAAAATGAAAACTCATTATATGTTTTCTTTTTTGTCTTTTATTTATCAGTTGTTGTTGGATGTGTATTTGAAGTGATGATGGTTTGATATTTGTTTGTTTTAATAATAAACCTTTAAAAAATATATCAAGCCATCATCACATCAAATATACATCCAACAACATCTAAGAAATAAAAGGCCAAAAAGAAAACATATCATAAGTTTTCATTTGTGCCATCATTGTTTCAAATATCTTCTATGTTATCCCACACTGCAGCCTCCCACAACCACAACAACCACAACAACAACAACAATTTATATCCCGCCTCTCCCTAGAGATCAAGGCGGGTTACAGTAACACAGTTAATACAATAAAATACATAATAAAAACAAACCCCAACAATACATATTACTTAGATTGTTAACCATCCTCATCATATCTTATCGTTTACCCAATTTCTCCCTTTCCTATATTCAATCTTGCATCCTAAATCTTTTCTTTTCTTCTTAATTGTCTTCCATTCACTTTCTTTACCTTCATTCTCCTTCTTTTTCTCCTCTCATCCTTCCTACAACCTTTCTAGTCTTTCTTTCCTTTTGTTAACCTTCTACTATAGATGTAAACCAGGACAAATGTAGCCAAGCAACACCAGAGTCCGATCAAGATGGCAAGAGTTATTATTAAGGGAGGATATAAAAGCTAGAAGAGGCTGCAGAGGTTGCTTTCCCTGATCCTTCTGGGAAGGGCAAGATTCCTCCAACCCTTCAGTGCAAACTGTTTTCCTGCTTTGGAACCCATTTTCAGCAGCTGAAGTAAGCTGAGGACAAAGAGGGAAGCCTACTATGGTTCTCCTCTGTCTTGTCTTCTGCAGGCTATACCATCATAAGCATTTCCATTAGCATTGCCTCATGGGATTTGTTGTCTCTGCTGCTTCCTATCTGACCCACAGAACTCAAGACAAGATCTGACTAGTGCAAAACAAAGCAGAACTACAGTTGGCCCTCCACATTTGCAGGGTTGACTTTTGCAGATTTGGTTATTCGCAGGTATTGCATTAAGCAAGGTGTTTTAAGAATCCTACCAAAGTATATAAACCAGCGTTTATTTTGTTTTGTTCTGACCTCCGCTACTTGAAATAGCAGACATCATGCTAGTCTTAGGAGGCAATTCTTAAGTCACTATGTTAAACAAAGATCCCATCTGTGTATTTAGATTCTCTTGAAGTTGGAATTTTTTAATCAAAAATAAACCCGTGTCTCTGGCCTGGTAAGAAATTTGCGTTCTAGTAACCTTAGCAGTTGCCATGTTCCTATACTTTATTTAGTCCAGTGCATTTTCAATCAGAATTGTTACTTCAAAGATATTGGCTTAAACCATACCTCTGTATTGTCCACGCTTGCTTTGTTTTAACCAGTTATCTTTGAAGTGAATTGAACTATAGAGCCATTGTACTGTCTGTTCTCCTTTATGGGTCTGAAACATGGGTCACCTATCGCCAACACCTACGACTCCTTGAACACTTTCATCAGCGCTGTTTATTTACAATTCTAAATATACACTGGACTGACTATGTGACGAATGTTGCTGTCCTTGAGCAAGCAGGGGTCACCAGCATTGAGGCCATGCTATTGAGGACGCAGCTGCACTGGGCAGGACATGTTTCTAGGATGAAGGACCATCGCCTCCCCAAAATAGTATTCTACGGTGAACTCGCCAGGGGTCAAGAGCGTAAGAGGGGCGCCCCAAAGAAGAGATACAAGGACTCCCTGAAACAACATCTCAGGCTTGGCCAGATAGATCACCAACAATGGTCTGCCCTGGCCTCGCATCGGGAGGCATGGAGACGCACTATCCACGATGCTGCAGCCTTTTTCGAAAGCTCACAGCAAACAAGTCTTGAAGAGAAACGACAACACAGAAATAACCGCAACCCAGAAACATCACCCAAGGAGACTTTCTGCTGTGCTTTCTGCAACCGGACCTGTCTGTCCCGGATTGGCCTTTTTAGTCACCAACGCGCTGCTTGTACAAAGCGCGGGATCATGAGTCCTTCCTGAATCTTCGTTTGCGAAGCAAAGCCAGAGAGACAGAGAGAGAGAGAGAGAACTGAACTAAGTGATTCCTTGTTTCCTTTTGGGAAGCCTCCTTTTAGATTCTTTAAAAAACAAACAAAACCTTTTTGTCCCAAAAATAATTTTGGAAATGTAGCTGTAAGGCAAACCATAAGAAGCTTCTTCAGAACACAATCGCTAGGTAGGTCACCTATCAACAAATAAAGTTGTTTGTCACCACGTCACGTGGCTTGCATGCGACTATAGCCGTTAATCAAAGACCTTGCACAATAGTTTCCGCATAGTTGTGACAGTGAGTAAATTCCTTGGTTTCTTAGACTTTGTCAAGAGCAACTTTCAAAGGCTCCAAACTGAGGGGATTACTGCTATTGTTGAATACTGTTGCTAACAGTCCACCAGCATGAATCATTTGTCCATTTTCCAAACTGGTTTTGTGTTTTGCCTTCTAACTCTTACGTTGTTGTTATTCAAACTCTAAAGTGTGAACAGCTACTTAATGTTTCCACTGATGAGCTCCAGGAGCATATTTGCATCTTTTCTGTTTACTTAGGAACAAGTGTGGATAATGCTATTTATGCTGATTCTGTACAGGGCTTGTTCCCCTTGTTTCTTTGCCAGGATTGCACCTATCTCCCAAAGTCTGCCTTGGAAGTGCATGTGGGAGGAGAATTTATGACTGAGCTTTGTATGCTCAAAGCATCATTGATATGTGCCAACTGATTACTTTAGCCTAAATGTGGCAACTGGCTTCCAGGTTGATGCAAGTGGCATAGTTTAATGGCCACTATAGAAAGAAACTGGAGTCCATCTGGTGCTGTTCTTGTGGAAAGCTTGGTCTGGTCTAACTTGCAAAAAGATATATGGCCCTCTTTGGTGCAGCTCACAATGCCATGGCCTTGATGCACTTTTGACAAAATGAAATGAGTCTGAGTAGTGTCTTTGTGCTTGGAAAGATGTATCAAGGTGCTCACGCAGAAATACGCATGTTTGTTTATGAATCTCAGACACAGCAGGCAGCTATCCTTCTGATTAAAAACAATGTAATACCAACTGATACAGTGGAGATCATGTTGGTTTATAATCCTTTCCTTAAGTTGATTATTGTCTTTAAGTCGCTATTCATAGATATGGTGTACTTCCAGTACCAACGCTGTAGTTTTGGCCTTTGGGTCATCTTGGATCCTGTTCTCTTTACAGTGTCAGTTTTGATTCACATGTTCCCTCTGGGCATCTCTAGGTCCTCCAGCATGACTCTATGGTCAGCCTCTGCCAAAAGTCAGGCTGAAGGACCTAGCGATTCCTAGAGAGAACACTCCTCTAGGCATTTGTCACTCCTCCAGCGCAATTTCATGGTCAATGTCTGGCAGATCTTGACCATAGAATTGCCCTGGAAGACTGAGAGATTCCTAGAGAGGTGTTCTTTCAAGTTATAAAAAAATAGCATTTTTTAAAATTTGTGTTTTCCCCACTTTCACCATTTTTCCTAACCCCAGTGAATGAGGAGGCTCTGCGGCATTAACCTCCGGAGTCATGAAAGGTAGAATTCTAATTCTGTGTTGAGTTTTCTTAGCCATTTCCAACTTCTGTTCAATGACCTTCCATTTTAAAGGGAGAACATTCAACAAAGAGAGAGAGAGAGAGAAGTGATTTGTTGTATAGAAAATGAAAGGGAGAGTGCCAGAGGAAAGCCAGATCTCTTCAAGTGGCCTGGTTTGAAATCACTGTGATAGAAGCAAAGATACCTTTGTATGCCACAGATTAGGTAAGCTGCAAACAAACAAGTCCAAGTGGATGCCAAGACAGTTAAGAGCAAGGCAAAGAAAGGCCCCATTCCCACTCACGCATTTGCCCTGGATGGAACGGGGCAGATCCGGATCCCCGCCTCCCAAATCTCTCCGGAAACGAGTGCCCAATATTTTTTACCTCAATTGGGGCAATTTGCTCCCCCCCCGAAGTTCACATTTGCTGTACCGGTTTAAAATGAAGGCTCCTTTGCTGTCAGTCAAATTCACTTCCGCTTTCGTCAAAGGTGACATTTCCTACAGCCATTGGCCAACGGAATGAGTGCTTTCCCCCCTCCATTTAATAATAATAATAATAATAATAATAATAATAATAATAATAATAATTTATTTGTCTCCCGCCCCTCTGAGAACAATCGGGGCGGCTAACAAAGTTTTAAAAAACTGGCAGCAGAGTGCGCATATTCTTCCAACCTGTCAAATTTAACAACCTCCAGGTGTGTGTGTGTGTGTGTGTTGTGTCTATTTCTATTACTATTTCTTACTATTTCTTCCAGCCTTCCCTTCACTTCCAGCCCAATGCTACAGCCCTTGCCTACCCCCATGCCATGTCATGCCATGCCATTACCATTACAATAATAATAATTCCTTGCCCCCAAAAGCCATCTCTGCATCCTCTTGCTTTGTTTTCCCTCCTTGCGACCCCAGAATGCACACACATACATATGTAGCACAAGCATTCACATATTGTATCAATTTGCCAAATTGAAGGGAAACATTTGTAACATTCGCACTGTAGCATTCGCATATTACATATAATAATAATAATAATAATAATAATAATAATAATAATAATAATAATAATAATAATAATA
>NC_056524.1:274024968-274040476 GCF_019175285.1 Sceloporus undulatus
GCCTCTTGCAAAATGACCTGCCGTGCCGGCAGCAAGCAGAAAAGGAAATGTAGCACAAGCACACACTTTGTATCATAATGGATCACCCTCTAGAAAAAGCATGCGCATACCTTGTCACAAATAAAAATACAAAGAGAGAGAGAGAGAGAGAGGGGGGGGGGAGGCTTGTTCCGTTCTATGCCCTCCCTCTGACCTAATTCCCTCCCCTGAACTTGACCCTTCCCTCTGCTCCTTCCCCTTCCTCCGGCTCTTTCGCCCTGATTCTGCCCTCCATGGTACCCTTCCTCCTCCTCCTTCGCCCCGATTCTGCCCTGGCTCCCTTCCTCTGGCTCCTTTGCCCTGATTCTGCCCTCCATGGCACCCTTCCTCTGGCTCCTTCCTCCTCCTCCTTCACCCCAATGAAGGGGAGGCATGTTCCGCCCTCTGCCATCCCTCTGCCTTAAATCCTTCCCCTGAACTTGACCAGATCATGACCGGGACGAAGTTCATATTTGCCGGACCTTGTTTTTCTGAAACAATACAGCTTTTACTCCATTTTCAAAAGACTCGCGCCAAGGGGCATTTGCCTCTGAACGGGTGTGCAAGCTTCAAATTCGATTGTGGAAGGATCGGGGCCAATATGAACTTCCCATGGTTAATCTGGTTCCTGAACCGGGAGAAAAGGTAGCATGAATGGCCCCAAAGCTTCCTTTAAAATGTGGGTGTCTTCTCCCAATGAAGAAAATTGAAAGGAGCCTAAGCCCTGGCAAAATTAATATGAGCTTGACTGCAAGTCAATGCAAATAGAGCAAATGTAGTAAGAGAATACCAGCCAGGAAGCAATTGAACTGTTTGATGAGAAAAGAAGGAGAGATCAACAAAATTCATTTCTTAATCCTAACTAAAGAAGACCCACTGGATCAATGGGGCCTTGCTAAACCAACACTTATGCAAGCTCTACCAGTTCAATGAGGCTCGCTCCAGTTAGAATGGAATGGGATTAAGGAGACTGCAGGGAAATGAACCCAATTCTTTACAACCATCTTTATTACACAGAATGACCAGTGTCCTCTTTTTCTAGGACATGTCTTACATCCCAACCATCTGTCCAGGAGGAATCCCAGAATGTCCTCCATTTTGAGCATGACCAAAAAGCATGAATGTACATTTCTATTATATTTCTCTGTATCTGCAGCTTTGATTTAATTATAATATGTTATATTTAGGAATCCCTAGGTCCTCCAGCACAACTCTGTGGCCAATGTCGGCGAGACGTTGCACTGGTGGACCCAGAGCAGTGAAGGTCAACCTTTTCAGTTCGCTTTGCCGGGGGCGGAGCCTCCACCCTCTGGGGGTGGAGACGTGTGCCAGGGGAGGAGCTTCCACCCTCCGGGGGCGGGGCTTTCCCTGTGTCCTTTCCCAACCTCCAGCTGTCTGAGATACAGCTAGAAGTGGGGGGGGGGGATTGGGAAGAGGGGGTGACAGGCGTGCGCCTGCTCCTCCTGCCCTTCCTTGGCCCCCAGCTGTCTCTCAGAGACAGCTGGGGACCAGTAAGGGCCCGTGAGAGGCAGGAACAACAGGCACATAGCCCCTGCTCCTTTCTGAAGGGCTTCGCCAAACCTGAGGTGTCCTCCAAAGGACACCTCAGGTCTAATGAAGCCCTTTGGGGGGGAGGAGGCGTACGCCTGCCCTCTCCTCCTCGGCCCCTACCTTCGGCCGAACGGGCTCCAAGGGGCCTGTTCGGCTGAAGAGAAGGGAGGCCGAAGGGAAGGGCTTGGGCACCTGTTCCAGGCCCTTCCCTTCGGCCTCTTCCTTCGGCCGAACAGGCTCCAAGGGGCTCGTTCAGCCAAAGGGAAGGGAGGCCGAAGGGAAGGGCTTGGCACACCCCGTCCTGGGCTCCCCCACAGCTGTTCCTTCCCCAGAGCTCTCTCTCCAAAGGGAGCTGTGAGGAAGGAAGGGCCAAGAGAGAGCCCAGGAGTCGGCACGCCGCCGTCCTGGGCTCCCCCACAGCCATTTCTTCCCCAGAGCTCTCTCTTGGGAGAGAAGTCTGGGGGAGGAAGGACCCCTGACGGAGCCCAGGACCTGGCATGCCACCACTGCTCCTCCTCAGGGGCCTTTCCCTGCCCCCAGCTATCTTTCTGGAGACAGTTGGAAGCTGGGAAAGGTCTCTGGGGAGGAGCAACTGGCATGCGCAGGTCGCTCCATCTCCCCCCCCGACCTTTTCCCAGCCTCCAGTTGTCTCCAATAGGCAACTGAAGGCTGGGAAAAGGCTGGGAGGAGGAGCCAGACGTATGTGCCTCTGGCTCCTTCTCTCCAGCGCTATTTTCTGCCTTCCTGCTGTCTATGAGAACAGCGGGAGGTCCGAAAATGGCAGGGAGAAGGAGGAACGGGCACGCACATGCCTGTTTCTCCTTCTCCTGGTCCCCGTGCCCACTTCCGGCACTCGTGCCATAGGTTTGCCATCACGGACCTAGAGATTCCTAGTGAGAAAGTGTCTCTAGGCTTTTGTAGGTCCTCCAGGACAATTGTATGGTCAACCTTTGACAGAAATTGACCACAGATTTGTGTTGGAAGACCGAGAGATTCCTAGAGAGGTGTTCTCTCAGGTGTTATTTTATTTGTGGTTTTCCCACTTTCATGGGGAACTGACACCCCGAAACTCCAGCGAATGCAGAGGGTCCACAGTAGGTCAGGCCCAGGGAATGCCTGGCCCTCCAAACATTGCCGAACTGCAGCTTCCATTTCCCTTTATTCATTTGCTACACTAGCCAGGGCTGATGGGACTTGCAGTCCAAGTTGTATCAGAAGGCCACATGCGCCCTACCCCTGTGACAGCAAACAGCACATGGCAGGTGATGGGGATTGTGTGTGCAAGGAATGAAACCCTGACATTATTGCTATTAGGTTATCTGTGAGTCATATTATTAGATTATATAACAGCACAATAAATGCGGGAAGGAAGGGACAGAGCTATTTCCGTGGGCTGCAAGGCCAGGATTCTGGGTCAGTGCCTTGGATTCAGATTTAGGCCTGTTACAGACTGCCAAAATAAAGCTGCTTCGGGTCTCTTTGGAGGTATGCTACTTAAATGATGCATGGGTCCTAAGAGTCCGGAGGTCGCGCCAAGCCACACTCCATTCCTAAGCACTGGAGTGCAGCTTTGGCGCAGCTTCCGGATTCTTAGGGTGCATGCATAATTTAAACAGCATACCTCCAAAGAGACCCGAAGCAGCTTTATTTTGGCAGTCTGTAACAGGCCTTAGTTTTGTTCAACTGGGCCAGAAGAAGCCCCTGTTTCTCTATGGCAGCCTTTCAAATATTCAGGAAGATTGGGAAGTTATTTTTTAAAAATTAATTTGTGATGCAACCTGTTGTGAAGCATCACAACTAATTCTTAACTGCAGCATCTCCAGAATTGTAGCTGATCATGTGCCTTGTTGCATTACTAATTCCTTTATTGCTACTACAGTGCTCCCTCCGCATTCGCTGGGGTTAAGGGTGAAGGACCCCCGTGAATGTGGGAAAACCACAAATAAAAAACCCACTATTCTTTTTACCTAAAAGAACACCTCTCTAGGAATCTCCAGGTCCTCCAGTGCAACTCTATGGTCAACATCTGCCAGATGCTGATCATAGAACCATGCTGGAGGACCTACAAATACCTAGAGCAGTCTTTTCTCTAGGAACATCTGGGTTCTCCAGCACAACTCTATGGTCAACATCTGCCAGAGCTTGGTCATAGATTCATAGATAGACCTACAAATGCCTAGTGAAGTGTTTTCTCTAGGAACTTGGAGACGATGGTGGAGTCCTTCTTCGGCTGCTTTTAAACAGAGGCTGGATGGCCATTTGTCAGGTATGCTTTGATTGTGAGTTCCTGCATGGCAAAAGGGAATTGGACTGAACGGCCCTTGGGGTCTCGTCCAACCCGATGATTCTAATATTCTACCTCAATGCCAATTCTATCCCCATTTCTGCCCATCCCATAATAATATCAGCATAATGTTCAGCCATCCCAGTTTGGTAGGGAACGTCCCAGATAATCTTCTGATGCCCCATTTTTCACCTGCCTTTTTTAAATTAAAAATTTATTTTAAAAAGTATACAAAGAATAGAACAGTAAAATCTTACAAAATCTTACAATTATAAAATAAACTTTCAAATACATCACATATATATGTAGCCCTATACAGTTCAAGTTGTTTGAAAAAGATCGGACCATAGTGACCACTGGCAAGTTGGAGGTTGGACAATTCTAAAATTTGTATTAACATAATCAATAAAAGGAAGTCATTTTTCATAGAAGGATTCTTGGTTTTATTATATTAAGTTACATTTCATTTTATCTAATGGACGGGTGGGAAACAGCATGGTGCCGCTGATTCTAGGGTTCTAGAGTGCACAGCAACCGCACGCTCCGGAACCCTAGTCCATATGGACGCTGCCATTATGGTGGCCTCCAGTCCACACGGGAGCTACCTTGATGCTGCTGCCGCCGTGCAGTGTTTGGACATGGCTGGCAGGAAGTGGTGTCATGGTGTTTGTGCCCTTCCTGTTTGTGATACTGCAAAAAAGAAGCCGCTCTAGGCAGCTTGTTTTTGGCGGCGCGTCTGTGCTGCAGTGTGCGGATGCTGCAGCACAGATGTGGAGCAAAAGTGGGCGGCATGGAGCCACCCATCTGTACTGCCCCAACCTCTCCATTTGCCATTGGTCCCAGACTCTTTTCCACCAATTATCTAGGGACACAAGTCCTGTCTTCCAAGATTTGGCCACTTCAAGTTGAGCTGCCTTCAGGAGAAAGGTAATCAGCATTCTGTGTCTTAAAAATTTATTGTCCTTAGTGCAAACTGAAAATAACAAAAGAGCTGGGCAGAAGCAGGTTTTGTTTTGTTTTGGTAATTAAAGCAATCTGATTGAGCGCTTCATGCCAAAAGAGATTAATTTTGGGGCAGTTGAGCCACATGTGGATATATGTCCCTGGAACTGGTCATTCTGGCCAGCATAAGAGTGACATGGATTTTATCATCTGTGATAATCTAATAGGGGCCAGTTAGTCTTCTGTTGTCCCATTTTTCACCTGCTTTCAATATGTCTCAGGTTCTCTCTCCATTTCTACTTCATCCTTAATGTACTTCAGTTGTTGCAAACTGAATTAAAAGTGATCAAGTAGTTTGCGCTCACTTAACTCATCAGTGGAGGAGTAAGGGGTTGAACGCTCAGCCTTTCCCTGTAGATTCAAGCAAAAGCTGCATTCTTTCCCAGCTTCATCATTGCTAAGCTTTACCATATTGACCACCACACTCTCATGCTGCTTGGCCAAATGCATGTTGGTTGTCGGCTATGAGACATCAAAAGGTAAGTGTCAGCCACAACATCAAACCATGCCTTTCCTGGTCATCTTCCAATGCGAAATATTCCATTCACCTCCCAGATACATCTTTCTGCATCTTTCATAGGACAAGCAAGCCAGTCTGTGTGCATATGAATAAACAACAGGAATGGACAAATCAGAAAATGGTAATGAGAAATTTCAGTTGCATTATGTGACATCTTTCTTGTGTGACTGTTCTCAAGCCCTGTCTGCACTGCTCTGGATCGTCCGGGTTCAAGCACCCAAAGATCCAAAGCAAAGGGTGAGTTATTTTAATTCATTATAAGGGTGTTATATCCCTGGTTTGGTGTTGAATGGTCCAGATATTATCTGGTCTGTGCACACCAGAACCAGGGTTTGGGCCATGGGTTGGTCATACTCCGCTCCAAGAGGAGAGACAGATGGCTTCAGGAAAAAGCAACGCCAAAAAGAAAATCCAGAAATGGTTGAATTCATATTTACCAAGCAGTTGAGTCCGATCACTTGCTGTGTGGATCAGGATGATTTTATCACACAAAAAGTGTCATGGCAATTAAACCGGTCCAGACGGCCAATGTATGCTTGCACCCAGATGGCAGAAATAAGGCACTGCAGCCACTCTTTCCTTACAGCTGCCCTTCAGCCATTGAGATAACAACTAAACGAGTTAATTGATCTATAGATTCAGGATGTTCATCTGCTCAGTGACTGGTCACAGTAATTGTTTTGCATTCATTTGACTATTCATCTATTTATTGCTCTCTATATTTCTTGCATTTCATCACCTGTGACTTCATGGCTTCTCTTCCTTCATCTGTGTGTTTATCTCGATCTATACATCTGTTTCTATATATACATCAGCACAGGATGACATTACATGCATCTGATGAAGCCATCTGCATTCTGCGAAAGCTTTTGCACAAATCAACTGTTTAAAGTATTTAAAGAGCAAGAAAAGAAGACTCCTTGGCTCCATCTGCCCTGCAGAAATAATCCACTTTGGCACCACTTTAACTGCCATGCCACAATGCTATGGGATTCCGAGCTCTTAGGCAGAGAAGATGAAATGTTTTACAAAACTACAATTCCCCAAATTCCCGAGCATTGAACCAGGGCAGTTAAAGTAGTGCCAAACTGGATTATTCTGTCCTGGGCCCAGGGCTATTCAACATCTTTATCAATGACTTGGATGACAGAATTGGGAGCATACTTATCAAATTTGCAGATGACACCAAATAGCTAATACTGCAGAAGACAGGATCAAAATTCAAAATGACCTGAATAGACTAGAAAGCTGGGCCAAAGCTAACAATGAAATTCAACAGGAGAAATGTAAGGTATTTCACTTAGGGTGGAAAAATGAAATGCACAGATATAGGATTATGGGGTTCACCTGGCTGAAGGAGAGATTTATATGTGTGAAAGGGATCTAGGAGTCCAAGTAGACCACAAGTTGAACATGAGTCAACAGTGCGATGCAGCAGCTAACAAAGCCAATGCGCTTTTATGCTGCATCAATAAAAGTATAGTGTCTAGATCAAGGGAAGTAATATTGCCACTCTATTCTGCTTTGGTCAGGCCCCACCTGGAATATTGTGTCCAGTTCTAGGCACCACAATTCAAAAAGGATATTGAGAAACTGGAGCGGGTCCAAAGAAGGGCGACTAAAATGGTGAAGGGTCTGGAAACCATGAAGCCCTTTGAGGAACAACTGAGGGAGCTGGGGATGTTTAGCCTGGAAAAGAGAAGGTTAAGAGGTGATGTGATATGAGCCCTGTTTAAATACTCGAAGGGATGTCCTATTGAGGAGGGAGCAAGCTTGTTTCCTGCTGCTCCATAGACTAGGACCCGGAGCAATGGATGCAAGCTCCAGGAAAAGAGATTCCACCTCAACCTTAGGAGGAACTTCCTGAGAGTAAGAGCTGTTCAACAGTGGAACACACTCCTTCCTCGGAGATTGTGGTGGAGTCTCCTTCCTTGGAGGTCTTTAATCAGAGGCTGGATGGCCATCAGTTGGGTATGGGTTGACTGAGAGTTCCTGCATGGCAGAATGGGGTTGGACTGGATGGCCCTTCTTGGGGTCTCTTCCAATTCTATGATCCTGTGATTCTATTTTTGCAATGTGGATGCAGCCTTTCCATATTAGCTACTCTTCCTAATTTGGTGTCATCTGCAAATTTGACAAGTATGCTCCCAATTCTGTCATCCAGGTCATTGATAAAGATGTTGAATAGCCCTGGGCCCAGGACAGATCCCCACTGGACACCCCACTGGTCACTTCTCTCCAGGATGAAGAAAAGGAGCCATTGTTGAGTCCCCTTTGGGTTCAGCCAGTCAACCAATTACTAGTCCATGTAATTAGGGTTGCCATAAATTGGAAAGGACATGAAGGCACCCAAGAAAAAAAACATGCCAGCTGTTTCTACCAAAACAATTACCACAAGGACCTGTGTGTGTGTGTGTGTGTGTGTGGAGTTGCATGTGCTCCTTGCCTGCCATAATATGGCTTTGGTGTAATGCATTATACAATAAAAGACAGCATTGCAAAGACATGACGATCGGAAGGGAGGTGAGCTTGACTCAAGATGTTCAAGGTGCTTTCTGTTGGAGAATCTAGCTGTAAGAACTACAAAGGGGTGGCATGGAAATGAGATTATATAAATGTGTTTATATAAACTGGAACGAATAAGAATTGAGCCTTGCATGAATTTGAAATTGTACACAGTTTAAGCAGGCAACATTAATGCTCACTGTTCAGTTCTGGCCAGGAAAGTCATAGGACTAGATCTATAGTTTCTCAATAAAGGTTTTCTGAATTTTCACTATAGAAGCCTGGATGTCTGAACTTGGTATCTTTTCGGTAGTGACTCTGTGTGTGTGTGTGTATTACCTTCCCCCCCTTGAACATATAAAAAGCAAATTTGCACAAGTGCAAAGACAGAGGATGGAGTTTCAGTCCAACAAACGAATCTGTTTTCAATACATGTCCATTCTAGTCTGCATTAATTTGCAATCCTTGAAAAATAAATGCATGGGAAAGGGATATTGAAATACATTTTTAAATGCTTATTTATTCAAACCTATGTATTTAAATACATTCAAGTTAACATGATAGTTTTGAAACACTTGTTTTCATTGGGAAATGTTTAGAACATTAGGGAAATGTGGAAGGCAATGAATCATTAAAGCCATTTGTGCAAATTAATCTGAGCGGCGCAGATCAGGTCGATACGCCTGGATCTGGGAGTTGACAAATGTGAATCCCTCAAGTGTTTTTCACTGAAGGTACTGAAGGCCAGATAAAGAGATGCGCTTCACCCAATCAATAAAACCAGTGGCTTCACTGGCTAATTTGCGTTTAACCAATGAGTTTGGTACTGAGGGATTTTGTTATTAAGAAATTTGTTAGCCACCTGGAGTCTTATTTCTTTAGTAGAAAATTGGGATTAAAGGAGTGGGTCCAAAAAATGTGCGTTGATTACTTTGTACAGTTAAGTTACATATGTTTAAGGACACTTAGCTCAGGGTGAATCCACAATGCAGAAATAAAGCAGTTTGGCACCACTTTAACTGCCATATATCTATCCTACAAGATCTTGGGATTTGTAGTTGGATGAGGCACCAGAGCTCCCTACAGACCAGGCTAAATACCTCAAAAAACTACAAATCCCAGGATTCCACAGGATGCAGCCATAATGATGGCTAAAGTGGTGTCAAACTGCTTTATTTCTCTAGTGTGGAAGAGCTACAAGTAACCTCTCCAGGCCCGAGTGCCCAGGAAAGTCGGTATGGGGGCAAAGGTTGCAGTTTTGACAATAGTGTCACAATTGTGAGAGCCAGTGTGGTGTGGCAGTTTGAGCATTGGACTAGGACACTGGGGGACCAGGGTTTGAATCCTTGGGCAAGTCACACACTCTCAGCCTCAGAGGACAGCAAAGGCAAGCTCCCTCTGAAAAAACCTGCCCAGAAAAAAAATGCCTTAAGGTCGTCATACGTTGGAAATAACTTGAAGGCATACAGTGTGAGATACAGATTTTTCTAAGTACCAAAGTACCAAATCAAATGAATCAGGACAAAACAAGTGAAGCAGCAATTTCCAATTTATTCATTACAATCTTGCAAGAAGGGGTGTCTCAGGCAAGTAGGCTTTACACCGTCTGAGGTTTTACACAGTATTTATAAGACATTTTCTGTTACAATATTTCTATCTCATTTTTAATTGGCTAGATCTAGACATGTGATCAATTTTAAGACCACCTTTCCAAGTATGTAAAAACTCCACCCATAACATATCTCATCATACGTCTCATGACCATTTAAATTAGCCATTATAGATTCATAGGTGTGTTCTAATATTCATCGCCCCCCATTTATTACGAAGGGTCAGTTAGACATTTTTGTGGACTTTAAGTCACCCTTTTATAAAAAAAAGTATTCTTGTCAATTAGTGAGAATAAAACTCCCGTATCTCTTGATTTATTTCTCCCTTGTCACATTGTCCTAGATTTACAGGTGCAGACAAAAGTTTTTCCTTTGAAGCTTCTTTGTCTAATTTAACTGTTATATTTGCAATGCAAGTCTATTTCATTATATATATATATATATATATATATACAGAACACTTAGCCATTTTGATAATCTTAATAGAGACAAAAAATACTATTTAAAATAACTAAGTCCAGCATATTTTATAAGCGTATCTTATTATCAACAACATAACCCCCCCTTTATTCTTGTAAAACAATATATTTAATAAATAACAGTGTTATAAAAAGTTTATCTAAAAACTCTTACTAACCTATATATTTTTATAAAATTCCCTTTCAGTTAAAGGCCTCAGCTGACCTTTACTCAATCTTATTAGAATAGATATATTGATTATAATATTATACATATATATATATATATATGTGGTTCCATATTATATATATGTAATTTAATTATAGCATACATTTATATAGTCTTAACACAATTTCTATTCTATTCATGTGTTTCTAACTCTTTTATTAAATCTTATGTTTGATTCAAATCCATTTCTCTCATACAGGACACACACACACATATGTCACAAGTGTGACTAAGGAGCGAAATACATGGGCAAAATAAAGCAGTTTCCAGCCACTTTGAAGGCAACGTTTAGATGAAGCATGACTCAAAAGCGGCTGGAAACCAGACCAAAACTGTATTCTGGTCTGATGCAAGGTGGAAAATGTGCATTTCCACTGCTGCCTATAAATACCCCGTCAGAAGTGTGGGGCTGCAGCAAAGCAAAGAAATGAAAGTGCAACAACTCCAATGGATTCAAAGATATAGGACTTTGTTTTTGTTTGCATATTAGAATGCTAATGCTAAAACCAAGAAAGAAGGAAATTGCAAAAAGGAAAACGCATGGTTATAGACTTGCCCTTCCCCTCGAGGCTGTACAAAAACCTCGAAAGAGCAGCTTAAATAACCAACCACACGCAACCTTTTCCCCTGGCTCACCTGCTCCATTGGTAATTATAGCCTTCCTTGCTGCATCTGCGCATCTGCCAATGGGACCTGGCACGTGTCGAAGCAGATCCTATGATGAAGGCCGCATTCCTCGCTTGCAAATGAGCCTGAAAGGATGCCAAAAGGCTGGCTTGTTTGGCCAGCCTAATTACAGCGTATCTCCAGCGAGCATCTCTTCTATACGATGCAGCAGGATATAAGACAAGCCTAAGCGGGACGGGATGGAGATTTGAGAAGAACCAAGAAGCCGTCCCCAAAAAGGAATTATTGACCCAAGACATCTTCGAGGAACATTCTCAGAATTGAGGGAGAGAAAGCAGTCTAGGGATGATGGGGACTAGTGGATTCCTGGTGGCTGTGGCCATCTGTCTTCTGGTTGTCCAGTTCACAAAGCTTCTTTGGGCCCGCCGGCGGTTCCCCCCTGGACCTGTCCCCTTCCCTTTCATTGGAAGCCTCTGGAGAATCGGCTGGAGGATTCGTCAGGATACCCTTATGAAGGTATTTCTCTAAACCAGGAGTCCCCAACCTTTGATCTGCCAGCTGTTTTGGACTTCAACTCCCAGAAGCCTTGGCCAGCATGGCCAATGATGAGGGAATCTAGGAACTGAAGTCCAAAACATCTGGAGAATCAAAGGTTGAGAACCACGGCTCTAAATGATAACCATCCTGTTGTTATTCCCAACTAGAGCAGAGCCATGGGAAAAGCAGGTTGACTCACCAGCCAGCAGTGGCTTGTCCAGTTGAGTTGGCACCAACCAGCAAGCTTCTCGCCTGGTCTGGGGGCGGCTGAGGAATCCATGCTGGATGTCTTTCACGCCTAGAGAAACACGTTCTTCGTCCACCGGTGACTCCGGTTGAGGTGATGCCCTCGTGGAAGGGCAGGTAGTTCTGGGGGATGTGTCTGAAGGTGGGACTAGGCATCCCAGGAAGTGCAGAATGGACCCTCTTTGGTTTCCTTTTCTTGATGTGTGTAGGGTTGCCAAGGGAAAGAAAGGAGAGGGCTCCTGTGCTTTTAACACCTGTGCAGAAGAGGGGATTTCAACTGGGGGTGGCTTATCACCTGGTGGACATCTCTCTTTTATACAAGCATTAAAGGGAAAGGAACCGTCTCTTCATCTGGCAACCCTAGTAATGTGTAACATAGCGGAAGATGGGTCTTCCTTGGCTGCCTCTGCTCATAAAACAAGGTGGGCAGCTTTTGCACCTGGAACCGTACTACAGGCGTCACGTGGAGGGCCCAAAATAGAAATATAGAACAAATATGGAAATGGTGAGAATTGTAGCTGTGGAAGAGCAATCTAGTGCACCCACCTTTTGGGGGATATTTTATATATATAGGTAAATTTCCCACAGGGAAGATGCTTCATACTTTAAACAGGTTACAAGGGGAATCTTTACAAGAGAGGTAGTTTACTCATTTTGGGCTAGATAATCAGTGGTCCACCCGGATCTAAGTAGGTCAAGAACTCAATCAACCAATCTTTATTTACAGTCAGTAAACCCGGTGAGACATGCTATAACTTGAAACCATATACATTAGAAAGGTTACATAGAATTTAAAACCATATGAAATAGAAAGGTTACATAAAAGATATGAGTAGTTTACATAAAATTAAATTCTCAGATTGGGTTACAACACTGGAGATTATTACTGATTGTATAAATATAGATCTAGGGTATATTGCCCTTAGTCAGACCCCTTTTTAATCGTCTGTTCCCTGTAATTTTAATGGCTAGAGGCAATAATTTTCAATAGACAGGGTAATCCTCATGCATTTGTCCTACAACATCCTTTTAATACAGAGCATTTCAGAACAGCCTGGCTTACAGCCCAATAAGGGGACAATCGTCTGGTTAGGGCTCTGGCTTTCAAAGACACAGGAGAGGAAAATGTGCGAAAGCGTTTCAGTTCCTTGTCATCCATAAGGACAAAATCTAGCAGAACTGTTAAATCACCTTAGAGGCCACCTGTGGCCCCAGGGCCAACACAGTGATGTCTTGTGTGTGCGTTGTATGCCTTCAAGTCATTTCTGACATATGGCAACCCTAAGGTGAACCGATCATGGGGGTTTCTTGGCAAGATTTGTTAAGAGGTCTTTGTTGTTAACTGCCTTCGCATCGATCTCGACCCATGAAGACCCTGTGGATGAGACCTCTCCAAGACTCCTTGTCCTCTTCTGCTCTGCCCAACTCCTGCAAACTCATATTTGTTTTGTCTTTAATAGAGTCCATCCATCTTGCATGCGGCCTTCCTCTCTTTCTACATCCTTCTACCTTTCTCAGCATTATTGTTTTTTTCCAGTGATTCCTGCCTTCTCATGATCTGTCCAAAGTACGACAACCTATTGTTTGTTTGTTTGTTTGTTTGTGGTATTTATACCCCACCCTTCAGCCCTAAAGGCTCTCAGAGCAGCTACCCTAAGTGTTGCCATCTTGGCTTCTTCCAGGGATAGTTCTGGTTTGATCTGCTCCAGGACCCATTAGTTTGTCTTCTTGTCCATCCATGGGATCCTCAGCACTCTCATCCCAAATGAGTGGATTTTCTTCCTATCTTTTTTCTTCACTGTCCAGCTCTCACATCCATCCATGGTAACAGGGAAAACAATGGCTTGAACCCCATTGTGGAGAAAGGCGGGCTATAAATCCTGGAAATAAATAAATACATAGTATTATTCCAGCTTTAGTGCTCAGTTATATATCTCTGCATTTTAGGACCTTTTCTAGTTCTTTCATAGCCTCCTTCCCCATTCTTGAGTTTCTCCTGATTTCCTGGCTGCAGCCTCCATTTCTATCAGTCTTTGATCCCAAGTATGGGAATCCTTTTACTATTTCTTTATTGTCTAATTCTAATTTTTGTTATCTTTAGGCTCAACAGTAGGTCTGCCTTGGCACTTTCTTCCTTGATCTTCCTTATGTGTGTCAAAAATAAATAAATAAATACATCTTAGTGCTCAAATAGACAGGTAATGTGGATGAAAAACGTCCATGGCCCTAGAACGACTCCTGCGTTCTGTTTCACAGTAATCACACTCCTATGTAGCCTTCTCAGCCTGGCACTCCTCTCTGGGCCTCTGGGCAGAGGAGCCCTTGTGCAAAGAGATTACTACGCATGGCTTTTAAATCATGATTATAGTAACAAAATAGCTCCTTTGGCAATGCTTATCACACAATGTCGCCACTGACCCATTGCTGCTGTGTCTGCTGAGTGTGGGTAAAGTGTCCTTTTTTATTGACAGGAAAAACCCATCAATAGCACTCCATTGCATGGCAGTCCCAGGACTCCTCAAGTATGAAATGCTACTGCGACAGTTGCAAGATTAGCAGGCATTTGTTGTCACAGTCTCTTTCTCTCCCCTGTCTCCTCTCCCCAGCAGCCTGATTCCCCTTTTTTGTTGGTACTTCATAGAATCGTAGAGTTGGAAGAGACCCCAAAAAAGGGCCACCCAGTCCAAGCCTATTCTGCCATGCAGGAACTCTCAATCAAAGCATCCCCATTGACAGATGGCCATCCAGCCTCTGCTTAAAGACCTCCAAGGAAGGAGACTCCACTACACTCTGAGGGAGCAATGTGTTCCACTGTCGAACAGCCCTTACTCTCAGGAAGTTCCTCCTAATCTTGAGCAGGAATCTCTTTTCCTGGAGCTTGCATCCATGGTTCCATTGGGTCCTAGTCTCTGGAGCAGCAGAAAACAAGCTTGCTCCTTCCTCAATATGGCATCCCTTTAAATATTTAAACAAGGCTATCATATCACCTTTTAACCTTCTCTTCTCCAGGCTAATCATTCCCAGTTCCCTAAGTCGTTCCTCATAGGCCTACGTGGTTTCCAGACCCTTCACCATTTTGGTCTCCCGCCTTTGGACACATGGGTCCAGTTTCTCAATGTCCTTGTTGAATTGTGGTGCCCAGAACTGGACACAATATTCCAGGTGAGAATACAGAATACAGTGGCACTATTACTTCTCTTGATCTAGACACTATACCTTTATTGATACAGCCTAGAATCACATTGGCCTTTTTAGCTGCTGCATCGCACTGTTGACTCATGTTCAACTAATTTCTTTTAAAAACTTAAATTGCATTACCAGAACTGCAGGATTGCATTTAAAAATGTAAAAAATTAAAATGAAATGAAAGGTAGGGCATAGGGCAGAGAGTCTGGGTGAAGTGCGAATCTGGAGTCACACAATTGCTTAGATGTGCGATTGTAACTGTTCTCAAATGGCTATGTTTGCGTTGTCATTGATTTGCACGATTGCGGCAAATATGAGGTTCAGGTGATGAAGTCCTTTGTCTCACCTTGACTGAGATGCAGTTGTTGGGATCTGTTGGAGAAGGAATCTAACGCGGCTTTGTTGGGTTTTCCCCTTAAGGTGCAATAAGTTTCAGCATAACAATATTTGCCATGACTCATCGGGAATTCCGCAGCAGACTGCAAAGCTAGTAAGTGAAGGTTACATTCCAGCAAATTTTGTTCTTCCCTGGAGCAGAGGCACATTGAAGCTTCCTGATATAATAAGGGCGCGTTTAAACTGATTGTTCCTGGGACTGGTCGGTTTATTTTAACTGACTCATATAAATCTGATAAATCTGATAGTCCTGATGAGGAATCTTTACTCAGGACAGGAGGCCACTGTCAGGACAGAAGAAGGAGAAACAGAATGGCTCCCAATTGGCAAAAGGCTCAG
>NC_056524.1:274045476-274051309 GCF_019175285.1 Sceloporus undulatus
GACGTGTCGCGGCGCCTATGACGTCGCGAGTCCGTGCCAGGCGCCTCGCGACGTCATTGAGGCGCCGCAAAAAGAAGCTCCGAAATGGAACTTCTTTTTTGCTCTGCGCGGGAGCCGCGCGGTTTGGCTGCTGCGGCTCCCGCGCGGAGCAAATGGCGGCGGCGGCGGACCGCCACAAAGCGGCGGTCTGTACCCCGCCAATGAGCACAGAAAATTTGCAGAGATTCAACCTGGACAACGAGGAAATAGAAACAGTAAAAGCAGTTTCATGCCTGGGATCAAATATTGATCAAAGTGGGGACAGCAGTCAGGAGATCATAAGAAGACTAGGAATGGGGAGGGCAGCTATGAGAGAACTAGAAAAGATCCTAAAATACAAAGATATACATCTGAGCACAAAAGTTAGGATCGTACAAGCCATTGTATTCCCTATTATTGCCATGGATGGATGTGAGAGCTGGACAGTCAAGAAAGATGATAGGAGGAAAATCCATTCCTTTGAGATGAAGTGATGCTGGAGAAGAGTGCTGAGTATCCCATGGACAGGAAAAAGGACAAACCATTGAGTCTTAAAGCAGATCAAACCAGAAGCCAAGATGACCAAACTGAGGCTGTTGTACTCTGGACACATCATGAGAAGGAAGGAAAAGACCATAATGCTGGGAAAGAGAGGAAGGCCACAGGCCAGATGGATGAGGGACTCTATGAAGGAGAACATGGGTATGAATCTGCAGGAACTTAGAAGAATAGTGGAGGACAGAGGGGGACCTTGGAGAGGTCTTGTTCATAGGGTCGCCATGGGTCCAGATCGACTCGAAGGTGAATAACAACAACAACAACAGCAAGTATAAAATGAGAGCCCTGAACTGAACCAATGTTTAGTACACTCTGTATTTTCCAGAAAGTTTGCAAAGCTGAGGTACTTTCTCACTAAGCTATGCCTTCCAGACTGTTTTATTGTTTTTGTTGTGTGTCTCCAAGCCATTTTTTGGCAAATTATATTAAAGGTGAATCTATAATAGGGTTTTCTTGGCGGGATACAGACCGCCACCCTGGTTTGGTGTGCGAGGGAGCTGCAGTGGACAAACTGCACAGCTCCCTAACGCAGCAAAAAGAACCCGCAAAAAGACGGTTGTGATGCCGCAGTGTGCCAATGGCGCACTAGCAGCATCACAATGACGCTGGGACGTGCGGACACTAGGCGTTCGTCACGTCAATATGGCGGCCCCTGTATATACAGTGCAAGGGGCGAGTCACGTCTGGAAGTGCCGCCCCTCGCACGTAATGACGGTGCCCCGTAGGGCCTGTCTGTACAGCGCCCTTGTCAAGTTTCTTCAAAGGGAGTTTGCCTTTGCCATCTTCTGAGGCTGAGAGTATGCGCCCAAGGTTACCCAGTGGTTTTTCCATGCTCAAGTGGGAATTGAACCCTGATCTTCAGAGTCATAGTCCAATGCTCAAACCACTACACTGCATGGCTTTCCATGGTTTACACTGACATTTTAAAATAAAATAAACCAACCTGGGAAGCTGGCATGAAAAGTCTCTGATCATACTGGGAGCTGGCAGAAAATATTCTGGGATAAACAAAGGTGTATGGATCTCCAAAATTATATTGGAAAGAACGGGAACATAAATCTGGAACTTTCTGGACTTTTCAGTCAGTCTGGAAGCAACCTAAGTTTCTCACTCAGAAGGAAGCAGCAACAAGTGGCCAGTTTGATGCCTCATGGATAACAAAAACATCAGACAGTTTGCTGAAATTGTCTCAGCACCTTTGCAATGTATGAAGGGCCCCACAGTTCAAAAGGGATGTTGAGGAGCTGGAGCCATGTGTCCAAAGAAGGGTGACTAAAATGGTGAAGGGTCTGGAAACCATAAAGCCCTATGAGGAGAGACTTAGGGAGCTGGGGATATGTAGTCAGGGGAAGAAAAATGGATGCGAACTACAGGAAAAGAGATTCCAGCGCAACATTAGGAAGCACTTCCTGACAGTAAGGGCTGTTCGATGGTGGAAGATGTTCCTTTGGATATTTTGGTGGACTCTCCTTGTTTGGAGGTCTTTAAGCAGAGGCTGGATGGCCATCTGTCAAGGATGCTTGTGAGTTCCTGCATGGCAGAAGAGGGTTGGACTGGATCAGGGCCCTTGGGGTCTCTTCCAACTCTATCATTCTAAGACTTGTCCAGGGCTCTCCTTTTGTACTGCTGTCCAAATGTGTGAGAGAAATGCTTTTCTTTCCCTAAGGCAAGCAAGAGCTTTCTTTTTACAGTGGCCTCTGACAGAGGAATACCTTTTACTCTGCAATGTGCCTTGTCCTTTTATGCACAGACTTCTGTGGCTGAGTCAACGTTTTTTAGGGAGGAAAACTAGATGAGCTGCTGGCTTGGCTTCTGTTTGAAGTGGGGTTTTTGGGTGGCTTCTTGTAATATTATTATGTTTTGCTTTGTCGTGATTCAGTGTTATTGTTATACTAGCTGTAGTGCCCAACATTGCTTGGGAGGAGGAGGATGAATCACCACTGACGGTTGTTCAGTTTCAGCTGATCTGGAGGATGGCTGCCTATTTTTCAACTGTTCTTCCCATTGCATCTTAGACTGCTTCTGCACTGCAGAATTAATGCAGTTTGACACTCTCTTGGCCCATCCTATGAAACTCTGGTCTCCTAATGCATAAACTACTACACCATGCTGGCTCTTGGACTGCCACATGGATTTGCTCATGCTCTCCATATCAGCATGCCATGCAGTTTGTTATACAGAGGGAACCATGGCAAGAAGGCTGCATCCGCACTGGAGAAATAATCCAGTGTAACACCATTTTGACTGCCATGGCTCAATGCTGTGGAATTCTGGGATCTGTAGTTTGTCATGGCACCAGAGCTCTCTGCCAGAGAGGGCGAAATAGCTCATTTAATGACATAACTGGGGCCATCCTTAGGTCTCAGGTTTTGACTTGGGATTGGAAGCTCAGGGCCTGGGATGCTCCTGAACTTAAAACCCTAATTTATATTCAGGCATATATTGATGGGTCAAAACGTGAGAATCGTGCTTTTAACTTCCAAACCTGGTGTGGCTGAAGTGCTAGCGTCTTGTGTTTCTGTTGCTCCAGAGAATAGGATCCAGAACAACGAACAAAGCATTAGGAAGAACTTCCTGACAATAAGAGCTGTTTGGCAGAGGAATATTCTGCCTTGGAGATTGTGGTGGAGTCTCCTTCTTTGGAGGTCACCTCCTGGGGGTACTTTGATGGAGAGTTCCTGCATGGCAGAAGAATGGGGTTGGACTGGATCAGGGCCCTTAGGGTCTCTTCCAACTCTATGGTCCTATGAACTGAACAAGGAAATGGTGTCGTGCCCATGAGGACCCACTGGGCTTTGGTTCCAGGACCCCACAGGGATACCAACATCAGTGGATGCTCAAGTCCCATTAAATACAATGGCCTAGAGTAGGGGTAGGCAACCTGCGGCCCCTGGTCCGGATGCGGCCTGGCGAGGCCTTGGGACCGGCCCCAGCCTGGTCCTCCTGCCAATTGCCGCCGGGGCCTTTGGCGTCTCGCGTGAGGGGCATGGTGGGGCAATTGTCTATAGAAGCCTCAGAAACGTGCATTTATCTTAACATTTTTTAAAAAATCAGCAATTTTTTTTGCGTGTCCTCCACTTTTTATTTTAAAAGTGCCCTCCATCTGAAAATTTTGTCTTACATTTGTCCCGGTTTATTTATTTATTTAATTTATTTTAAAAATTACTTAATTATTTATTTTTTGGCTTTGGCCCCCAGTTGTCTGAGGGACAGCAACCCGGCCCCCGGCTCAAAAGGGTTGCCTATCCCTGGCCTAGAGGAATGGTGTCCTCTGTATAAAATGGCAAAATCAAGGGTTGCCTTTTGGAATACATACATTTTGGAGTATTTTTCAAGCTTTGGATGCTTGAATCCATGGATGAAGAATCTGTAGATATGGAGGGGCAGCTTTATAGGGTCACTGAGACGTTGGGTTTTTTCAGCAGAACAATGAGAATAAACTCACTCATGCATTCTGGGTTTGTTATTCACACTATGGAACAGCATCTCTGCACATCTCTGCAAGTTCAGTTACTTGCACGTCCAGGCATTTGAATGAACATGGAGTTGATGCTGCAAATACATTCGAAACACATTCAAGGCATGCAGAGTTTAATCCTGGGTCTAATCCGCATCGGTCATTCTGACTGCCAATGAAGCAAATCTTTTTTAAACATTATTATTATTACGTCACCCTTATGTCCTGCATTGGAATCCCTTCACTGGCTCCCCCTCCCTTTCCGCATTCAGTATAAGCTCCTGCTGTCGACATTTAAAGCCCTCCATGGACTGGCCCCTCCTGACTTATCAGACCTTCTTTCTCCTCACCTTTCCACCAGGGCCCTCCGTTCTGGTAGCCAAGGTCTGCTGTCCCAGCCCAGGATTTCCTCTGCCCCATCCCAGATTTGCCCTTTTTCACTTGCTGCCCCTCACTCCTGGAACCTTCTTCCCCCGCGAGACACAAGGGCCCTGATCACTTCTTTAACCAGCTTAAAAACGGAACTGAAGATCATCTTGTTCAGAGGCATTGCATAATTGTCATTTGCTATTTGATGTTCATAGAATCATAGAATCATAGAATCATGGAATCGTAGAGTTGGAAGAGACCACTAGGGCCCTGATCCAGTCCAACCCCCTTCTGCCATGCAGGAAATCCAAATCAAAGCATCCCCAACAGATGGCCATCTAGCCTCTGTTTAAAGACCTCCAAGGAAGGAGACTCTATCACCCTCCGAGGAACGAGTGCATTCCACTGTGGAACAGCCCTTACTCTCAGGAAGTTCCTCCTAATGTTCAGGTGGAATCTCTTTTCCTGCAGCTTGCATCCATTGTTCCGGGTCCTGTTCTCTGGAGCAGCAGAAAACAAGCTTGCTCCCTCTTCAATATGACATCCTTTCAAATATTGAAACAGGGCTATCATATCACCTCTTAACCTTCTTTTCTCCAGGCTAAACATCCCCAGCTCCCTAAGTTGTTTCTCATAGGGCTTCATGGTTTCCAGACCCTTCACCATTTTGGTCGCCCTCCTCTGGACACGCTCCAGTTTCTCAATGTCCTTTCTGAATTGTGGCGCCCAGAACTGGACACAATATTCCAGGTGAGGCCTGACCAAAGCAGAATACAGTGGCACTATTACTTCTCTTGATCTAGACACTATACTTTTATTGATGCAGCCTAAAATTGCATTGGCCTTTTTAGCTGCCGCATCACACTGTTCACTCATGTTCAACTTGTAGTCTACTTGGACTCCTAGATCCCTTTCACATGTTCTTTTGTTACCTGTTTTATTGAATCATTTCCTGTATTGCTATGTACTTTATATGTACAGTGGTACCCCGGGATACGAATTGACTGTGTTACGAAATTTCCGGGATACGAAAAAGTTAGATAGGAAAAAACTGTTCCGGGTTACGATGTTTTTTTCGGGTTACGAATTTTTTTTTGGCGTGAAATTCAAACGCGACCGCTAGCCGCGCTTCGGAAAAGCCTTTTTCGGCTTGCGAAATGCATCGGGTTACGAACGCCGCGGCGGAACAAATTAATTTCGTAACCCGAGGTAGCACTGTATTATCCTACTAGAGAGGCCCCTTCCCCACCACCTCTCCCTTCTCCCTTTGTGTTGTGTCTTTTTAGATTGTAAGCCTGAAGGCAGGGAACCGTCCAATTAAAAAGATTGTATGTACAGCGCTGTGTAAATTTACAGCGCTTTATAAATAAAGGATAATAATAATAATAATAATAATAATAATAATAATAATAATAATAATAATAATAATAA
>NC_056524.1:274051319-274061220 GCF_019175285.1 Sceloporus undulatus
ATGTCAGGAAAAATCCCAGTATCGATTATCCTGGGTTAAGTGGGTTTTTTTGGCAGACCCCCCAAAAAACCTAACTGGATGCATTCAGGAAGCATGTGAACAATGGAGATTCATCCTGGATTAATCTTGGATTATTTTCACTGTCTGAATAACCATTCTGGTAAAAAAATAATAGTCAAAGTGCTGATGGCGCAGCCTTGTCAATCACTGTCAGCAAATGGAGGTCAGATCCCCACTTCCTGCGCTTGGGGCCCTTCTCCCGCCTTTACGTCCAAGGAGACAGCTGAAGGTAAGGAGTTGCTGAACTGGTTCTGTTAGATTCATTCAAACCAGTCCTATTGGGATGAGTTGCTGGAGCATAAGGTTAACATGCGCCAACCTTTGCATCACCTGGAAACCGCACCGAGCAAATGAGATAAAATAACCATTGATGTGGTTTGAAGGAATCTAACCTATAAAGGCAGAAACTGCATGATTCAGGAAGGTTGGGAACATGCAAACTTTGACAAGTGTGTCTCGTGTTCAAATGACACCCCCATCTTTTATATGTTTAATTGCATTTTATTTTTTAAATGTGCGACTGGAGTTCTGTTTCAACGCTTGCTTTTTAAAATGTTTTAAATTGCATTGTCCTTTTCCAGTTGTGAGCCTCTTTGAGTCCCACTTTTGGAGAAAAGGTGGGGTATAAATAAATATAATAATAATAATGATAATGATAATAATAATACATATTTATTTATAGCCCATCTCTCCCCGAAGGTTCAAGGCGGGTAACAATCATAAAATGCAAGATTAACAACTATAAACAACACGATCTCCTTACTCCCAGTTAAAACTAACACAACAGCATTAAATAAATTCAGTGAGTAAAATTAACCAGTTTGAACATAATTAAAATGAGGCATCATGGGAAGAACAAGGGCAACCTATTTCAGTATCATGGAACTAATAATAGTCATAATAATATTTAGGATGATTGATTTTGATTATTGTATTTTGGCTTTATTGTTTAATTTGTTTTTTTTTAAATGTTGCCTTTTATTAAGTTGCATTTCATGATTTTCCCTGATATATAATTTTCACTTACAAACACACAATTATAAAACATAGCACTCATTTTAAAACAGGAAACACCAAACAAACCATACAAACATTAACAGAAACCTAACAATTACTATACTACAAACATACAATACTTTCTTCCCGATTTCTGCAGTCCCTAATTTACAACAAAAACCTAACTTTTGCTTCATCCATTCTAATTGATTTCCTCAGTAAAGACCAATTCTGTAAATTCAAAAGTTCATTTCTCTTTCTGAGTTGCTAGTTTTGCAAAATGTGTCGCAAATGATAACACAACATGAGGCATCACATTCCAAACATTTTCTATCTGTTGACTTATCCATCTAGATATTATTCATCTGCATTTTGTATATCTTAATTATATTATTAATATGTCTTTTATTGAATTTTAAAAATGTATAAAACAAGCATCACAATATACAGTAGTAGTAGCTAGCGTTCCTTGAGTCTTAGCAAATGGATTTGACTTCCATTCCCAAGATTATATCATACAGTTTTATAACTGACAACTTCAATATCCATTTGTTAACTTGATCACACACTTTGGAGTTTATCAGACTCAAGTTTTGGACCCTGCAATTGCGCTAAGGAAGTGTAAAGAACGTTGCGAAATGACTGTGTCGTGTGATGTCTTACCACATTGCTTGCTTTTCCGTCATTCCCGCGTAACGTTATATTAGCGCTACAATTGCGCAAAAGTTGCGGTTTGCATGATGCGAAACCACACATAGCGGAACTGTCTACTACACCAGTGCCTTCCGTTTCTGTTGAGCATTTCGCAACAAAATCCTTGCGCATGCCCTTTGGAGGTTTTGGTGGCATCATGACCTTTGTGCTTCTGGGGGAGCGAGGGGGTCCCCCCCATCTTTAGGGTCCTATTTAGCAGAGGGGAGGGGGAGAAGGAAAGAGCCAAGAAAAAAGGGAATCTGGATGCAAAGAGTGACAGAAGGCAAAAGTGGAAATCAGGGTGGCTTTTGGTGGGGGGGAGAGTGGAGAAAGTGATGGAGGAGGAGGAGGAGGAGGAGGAGGAAAGAGCCATGGGAAGAAGGGAGCCACGGAGGGCATCCTATAATGGAGCAGGAGGAGGAGGATGAAGGACCCAGGGCAGCTCAGAGGGAGGGGAGGGTCGGAAGGAAGGAAGGAAGAGGAGGAGGAGGAGGAGGATGGCCCAGGGAAATAGGGCTGTGGAGAGGAGCCGGGGATGTGGGGAAATGGATGCAGCAGGAGCAGCCTCTTTTGACAATTTATGCACATGATTTTTGGGGTGCTTGCTTTCTTCTTGCTCCTGGAACTTAAGCGCCATTATTATTATTATTGTTGTTGTTGTTGTTGTTGTTATTGTTATTGTTGTTGTTTGTGTTATATGCGGGTGCTACAGTCAGAATGCCTGCGCTGCATTTCCATTTTATTCCCAACTGATTCCATGGGTCAGTTGGAACTGACAGGTCACTCTGTCTCAGCCTCAGTGGAAGGCAATGGCAAAGTGAAAGCAGGAGGAAAGGGGGCAGTTCAGGTCAGGTCAAAGGCAGGGCATGAACAGAGCTCCCATCAGGCACTTTCCTCCCTTTTTGGCAAAATGAGCGCATGTTTTGTTGTGTTTTTTCCAGAGGAATATATATATATATATATATATATATGTTTGCCCTTTGCAACAGTATCCCTTTGCTGGAAGTCAGCTAATGAAAGGGGAAGGGAACAATGAAAGGGCACTTTTTTCCTTGGAGAATCCATGCTAAAATGCGAATGTTACAATCGAATGTTACGTTTGTTGCTGTTGTCAATTAGGCAATTGGCAAAACGATACATGCTTTTGCAAGGAATGCAGGGATAGCTCTGAAGTGATTTTAAAGTTATAAAAGAATGCATGACAATTGCATCCTTTTCTGGCATTTACGAGGTGACAAATTTATTATTATTATTATTATTATTATTATTATTATTATTATTATTATTACATGTGCAAGAGGCATTCTGGGGTGGCACTTACAGCCTCCTAGGAGTCCATGCAGGACAGAGGAATGGGGCTGGGATGGATGACCCCTAGGGACTCCTTGCATTTGCAGCCCCCCAGGTGTCCATGCAGGACAGAGGAATGGGGCTGGAATGGATGACCCCTGGGTGTTCCTTACATTGGCAGCCTCCTAGGTGTTCATAGAATCATAGAATCATAGAATCGTAGAGTTGGAAGAGTCCACAGGGGCCATCCAGTCCAACCCCATTCTGCCATGCAGGAAATCACAATCAAAGCATCCCCGACAGATGGCCATCCAGCCTCTGCTGAAAGACCTCCAAGGAAGGAGACTCCATTACACTCCAAGGAGGTTTGTTCCACTGTCAAACAGCCCTTACTGTCAGGAAATTCCTCCTAATGTTGAGCTGGAATCTCTTTTCCTGGAGCTTGCATCCATTGCACCATTGTGTCCTATTCTCTGGAGCAACAGAAAACAAGCTTGCTCCCTCCTCAATATGACATCCCTTGAAATATTTGAACAGGGCTATCATATCACCTCTTAATCTTCTCTTCTCCAGTCCTGGAAAAGGAAGACCACCGGAAGGGAATGGGGTCAAAAAGCAGCCCAGCATCATGGGAACTTTGCAATCAGTAACTTTAGCGTTGCGTTGTTCTGCTGCCTACTACACCAAACCATTTCGCAACACATTTCGCAAGATAACGGGAGACCATGGCCGGGCTTCTACTTTTGCCCGCAATGCCCAAAAAGGGGAGGAATGACGCTTAAACTACAGGAGCATTGCGCAACGGGCTCCCATAGAAATGAATGGCGTCTGGAAGAACATTGCGCTTTCATGTTATTGGGCAACGTTGGTGACGCTAATATTGTGCGATAGGCAAGAAAAATCGCCAAAAACTCGTGTCTGATAAACCTCCTTTTTCCTGTCAGATTTAAATGTCCAAACTTAGCCTTCCTTTCTATTCTTATACCTTTATCCCCTTTTGTTCTGCAATCTATTTAAACCAATCTTCTCTGATTCATTTTTTACCGTTTATTCACCCTTCAGGTGAATTTAATTTCGTTCATCTAATGTCTGTATTTGTAAGATCCAACAACCTTCACCAATAATCTCCAACAGCAACTTGCTTAAAAGCAGTGAAGTTTATTGAGATATGAATGAAAGTGATCAGACAGACTTTTTAGTGAACTCTGAAAAGCAAATCTCAAGCCTCAAGTTAAAAACACTCCTGGCTGGCCCCCACCTTTTTTACTCTCCCGCCTTCTACTCCCCACACCTCTCCCTCCTGTTTGCTTCCCAGGCTAGAGAAAGCAGGGTGACCTTGGAGAAGCTCTGCAGATGTCTCTTACTAATTAAACAGTGCATTCCAGACCTATGCAATTATCCCGCCAAAGCATCCCAACCCCCATAGCAAAGCAAGCTGGCAGACTACAATTTTAAGCCATTACAACAATATGAACAGTAACTACAGTGGATGGGAATATTGATTAGTTATTGGCTTTGGAGTTCTGACACTCTGCCTCCCCAAAACTTTATTTATCCAATTTAGGCTTGTCAGGGTAGGCCAAATGAAACTCATGAATCAATTTGTCAGCATTTACATGTTTAACCCCCACCCATTCAGCCATATCAACTGGAAAATGCTTCCACTGCACCAGATACTCCAATCCCCCCTTTACAATTCTAGAGTCCAAAATCTTTATAATTTCAAAATGTTCTTCCCCCTCAATGAGCAAAGGCAGGGGAGCAGGTTCGTTCAGTTCATCTTCAGTCCTCTTCCCAGCAGGCTTCAGCAGGCTGAAATGAAAGGTGGGGTTAATGTGTTTGTACATCTTTGGAAGATCCAACTCAGCAGTCACCTCACTAACCAGTCTTTTTACAGCAAAAGGACCCACAAACTTGGGGCCTAATTTTTTGCAAGGCACTCTACACTTTAAGTTCTTGGTAGACAGAAACACCCAGTCTCCCTCCTGGATGTCCCAACCAGACTTCCTGTGCTGATCAGCAAAATGCTTGTAGTCCAACTTGGCCTGCTTTAAAGCCTCCTCAATTTTAGGCCAACTGTCCCTCAATAGTTGGCTCCACTTTCCCACTGGCACAGGATCCTTTGGCTCAAGGGATAGCGAGGGGATAACCCTGGGCTCATAGCCAAACACCACTTGAAAAGGAGACATTCCAATGCTGGCATGACTAGATACGTTGAATGCCACCTCAGCATGGGGTAGCAAGTCCATCCAGTTGTCTTGTAGGTAATTGACATAGCACCTTAAATATACCTCCAGAGACCGATTAACCCTTTCCGTCTGACCGTCCGTTTGTGGGTGAAAAGCAGAGCTAAAGGCCAATTGCACCCCCAGTTTATCCTGTAAGCACCTCCAAAATTTTGAAGTGAAAGATGATCCGCGGTCAGACAGAATCTTGTCTGGTAAGCAATGCAACTTGTATATGTTTTCAATAAAAAGGTCAGCCAGTTTGGATGCAGATGGGACCCCCTTGCAACCCACATAGTGTACCTGTTTGGAGAACAAATCTGTAATAACCCAAATGGTGTCTTTGCCCTTGCTTTCTGGCAAATCCGTAATAAAGTCCATTGCAATGTGTTGCCAAGGTCTAGATGGAGTCTCCACAGGTTGTAATAGGCCACTTGGCTTGCCTGTGTGAGGTTTGGCTCTGGCACAGATTGAACACCCCTGTACATAAGCCTCAACTTCCTTACGAGCTTTGGGCCACCAATACTTTGCACTCAGGGTCACCCAGGTTTTAACAAACCCCCAATGTCCTGCAGCTTTGACATCATGACAAAGTTCAAGCACTTTCGCCCTGCAGGCTTCAGGCACATAAACTTTCCCATCTTTGGTCCATACCCCCTGTTCAGAACATTGGAGTTTGGGTTTTAGGCTTGTCAACTCCTCATCAGTCTCATAATTCTCCAAAATTTCCCTCAACATAGGGTCTAGGCTTTCTAAGCGAGACTCCTGTTCCTTCTTGGCCTGGGAGCGGGTGGTCACACCTAGCCCCAATTGTTTTGAGGAGAACAGAGTTTGTAGCTCCCCCCGTTCCTGTTGATCCCGACCATGCATTCGGGACAACCCATCGGCAAGCACATTGTCTTTGCCAGGAAAGAATTTTATGGTGAAATTGAACTTGTAAAATTCTTTCGCCCATCGTCTCTGTTTGGGAGTCAAATGCTTGGGGGTTTGCAGGGCCTCTAAGTTTCGGTGATCAGTCCACACTTCAAAAGGGTGTGGAGTCCCCTCCAAGAATTGCCTCCACACCTCTAACGCCCTTTTAATGGCATATGCTTCACGCTCCCAGCATGGCCAACCGGCTTGGGTCGAATCAAAGCGCTTAGACAAGTAGGCGCAAGGCCTCAATTTGCCTTCACTGTCCCTCTGCAACAGCACTGCCCCCACGGCCTCGTCCGAGGCGTCCACCTGCACCACAAAAGGTTGTTCGGGGTCTGGGTGCTTTAACACAGGCTCAGTGCTGAACAGTTTCTTTAATTGCACAAAAGCCTCAGTGCACTCCTTAGTCCATTCCACCTTATAAGAGGGTTTCTTTCGGGCTGCCTGTTCCTCAACAGTGGCAGGCCCCCCTGAAGTTCCCTTCACTTTGGTCTTCAGCAAGTTTGTGATGGGCAAGGCAATTTGAGCAAAGTTGGGAATGAACTGTCTATAAAAATTAGCAAACCCTAGAAACCTTTGCACCTGTTTGCGGGTTTTTGGTTGCGGCCAATTCATGACATCTTGGACCTTGTGTGGGTCCATCTGCAGACCCTTAGTGGATACTCTATAACCCAAGAACTCCAAGTTGTCGGTATGGAATTCACATTTTGACAGTTTGACATACAGTTTGTTATCCAACAGTCTTTGCAACACCTTGCGCACCAATTTTACATGGCTGGACAGGTCTGGGGAATAAATAAGGATATCATCCAAGTACACCAGCACCCCATCGTACAACAGGTCCTGCAGTACTTCGTGTATCAGCTGCATAAAACAAGAAGGTCCTCCAGAAAGTCCAAAAGGGAGGACTAAGTACTCAAAAGCCCCTAAGGGGCAATGGAAGGCTGTTTTGTACTCATCCCCTTCTTTAATCCTTACTCGAAAGTAAGCATCCCTCAAGTCCAACTTGGTGAAAACTTTCCCTGTCGCCAACCTGCTCAGCATGTCCTTCATTAATGGCAGAGGGTATTTGCTACACGTGCTGATAGCATTCAGATTTTTATAGTCTGTTACCAATCGAAGGGTCCCATCTTTCTTTTCTCTAAAGAACACCGGTGCCCCAAACGGAGACTTGGAGGGGCGAATAAAGCCTCTAGCCAAATTCTTATTGATGAACTCCTTCAATGTCTCCATCTCCCTAGGAGTCATTGAGTACAGTTTAGGTTTGGGGAGCGGGGCCCCGGGTGTCAATTCTATAGCACAGTCCGTGTCCCGGTGGGGCGGCAGGAGGTCACATTCCTTTTCCTCAAACACCGCCCCCAAGTCCTGGTAGACCCATGGAAATTTCCCCATCTCCTGAAGCTGGTTGACGACCGCTTTTGGGAAAGGGCCATATACAGTCACCGCTGTGGCTCGGTTGGGTTCCCTCCCCAGGGTTCCCGACAAAGCCACATGTTTGCTACACCCAGGGTCGTTGAACACCAACTGTTTTGTTCTCCAATTGATGTATGGGTTGTGAAAGGCTAGCCAGTCTATTCCCAACACTAGATCACAACCCCTGGTAGGACCCACCACAAACCGGATGGATTCCCAGTGTCCTGCAATCTGTAGAGTAAGTCTCTCCGTCTGGTGGCTGCTGGGTTTTCCCCCCATGACTGTCCCATCCATCTGCAGGAAAGGGATTGTCTCTGGCAAAGGCTCCAGTTTAATCTGGAGAGCTTGCACCAGTCTCTCACTGATCAGACATCGGGTGCATCCCGAGTCTAGAGCCGCCAACATGGGCTCGGTAGTCCCTTTTATTTTATGTCCCAATTTAACTTCAAGGTAATATATGGAAACCCCTCCACTCACCAAGTCCGGGATGTCATTGTCCGGAGCCGGTACAGCTGGGCAACTGTCATCGGCACCTGCCGGCGCGGCCGCCTGGCCGGCTGCCCCTTTCCCTGACCCTCCGGAGCCGGTTGCTGCCGCCTTGGTCGCCTTTTTGACTGTGGCCCTCTCCGGACAGGCAGCAATCAGGTGGCCCTTCTTTCCACATGCCAAACAGAGGCCAAGTTTCATCCGGCGTTGTTTCTCCACCTCCGCCGTAGTCTTGGGTTTGCCCTCTCGTCCTGGAGCCGCTGCCGCCTTCCCTTGCTGGAAAGCCGCCCGCTGCTTGGCCAGCTTGATCCGCTCCCTGGTAGCCTCCGCCTCCCCAGCACAACGAATCCAGTCTTGGAGGTCCGTGGGCGACTCCTTCATCAGGATCCACTCCAGCAGTTCTGCGCGGAGCCCATCCTGGAACTGGCGCGTCATCATCGCGTCCGGATAGTCCGTAATATTGGATGCCACCCTCCGGAACTCCATCACGTACTCGGCCACCGATCTGCTTCCCTGCTGCAAGGTGGCGAACTTGGCTCTCGCCCGATCCACGCGGAATGGGTCCTCGAACCTTGCACGAAGAGCCGTCATGAAGGCATCCAGGGACCGCAGCTCAGGAGCCCCACAATCATACAGCTGCACCAACCACTGAGCCGCTTGGCCCTCCAGTCGGCCGGCCACACATCTCACCTTCTCGGCTTCATCCGGGAAGTAGTCCCCTCTCGCCCGCATGTGTCCCGCCACCTGCGCGAGGAAGAAGGGAAGCCGCTCCGGGTCTCCGTTGAACTTAGCCTCCAGCTTACCAGCCAGCAGCTCCCGCAGTGCCTCTGCTTCCCCACGGTGACTGCGTGCGGTTCCTCCCGCTCCTCGCCGACGAGAGGGCGGCCTGGAGCCCTGGACATCTTCGTCCTCCTCCTCCGAGTCGGAGTCCTCCTCCAGGTCCAGCCGACGGGCTGCCCTGGCGGCGGTGGCTACGGGTGCCTTCCGGGCCTCCTGGCTCGGTTTCTTCCCTTCTTTGGGCATCAGGGTTGCCATCATCTCCTTCAGTTGGCGGAGGTCGTCCTTGACTCCTGCCACCTCCTCCACTAAGTCCTCAGCTCCGGGGCTTTGCCACATAGCTTCCCCCAAGCCTTGGTCCCAGGCCGTCAATCTGCCAGCCCGGCGCCGGTGTCTTCCGGTCCCTGCTGGCAAATACCACCAGTCCTCTGGTTGTTCCTCAGCGCCGGTCCCGGTCTTGGGCCTGGCTCCCTGGCGTCCCTCGACGCCACCTTTTCCCTCAGTCCCGAGGGCCTCGGTTTCCTTCACCACCTCGATCTCCAGGTCGGATGGGTCAACTTGCACCTTCACCTCGGTCATGATGACAAAGAGATTACAGCAGGAGTTCACTAACTGTAAGATCCAACAACCTTCACCAATAATCTCCAACAGCAACTTGCTTAAAAGCAGTGAAGTTTATTGAGATATGAATGAAAGTGATCAGACAGACTTTTTAGTGAACTCTGAAAAGCAAATCTCAAGCCTCAAGTTAAAAACACTCCTGGCTGGCCCCCACCTTTTTTACTCTCCCGCCTTCTACTCCCCACACCTCTCCCTCCTGTTTGCTTCCCAGGCTAGAGAAAGCAGGGTGACCTTGGAGAAGCTCTGCAGATGTCTCTTACTAATTAAACAGTGCATTCCAGACCTATGCAATTATCCCGCCAAAGCATCCCAACCCCCATAGCAAAGCAAGCTGGCAGACTACAATTTTAAGCCATTACAACAATATGAACAGTAACTACAGTGGATGGGAATATTGATTAGTTATTGGCTTTGGAGTTCTGACA
>NC_056524.1:274061230-274074759 GCF_019175285.1 Sceloporus undulatus
GTATTCTTCTCTCCTGATTGACTTTGTTCCATTTAAACACAGGAATATAACAATTGTTCTTTTGATACCAAGGCTTGCTATTTATTTGCTTAATGCCTCAATAAACCCTTTGTATCTTAATTATATTGAATTCTGATATTAATACATCCTGTCCCAATCTTTGCCAAAATTTTTCTACCGGAGCCTCTCTTAAGTAGCGATGTTAATTCATCGTTTTCATGCCGCCATGGAGAGAGCATCGCTGCATTTCATGTGTTTTTCATTAAGTTCGGTAGGGTTTCTTTTAGTGCTTTTTTCTAAAAAAAGTGAAAAGGTAGAATTAAAAAAGAAAAGGTAACGGGGAAATTGTGACGATTGGCCCATCTCTAACATCACTTCCATCTGCTTTGGTCCCACTTACTTGCAGCTTGCAAAGAGCTACGGAGATGTCTTCACCGTTTGGGTTGGACCTTATCCTGTGGTTGTATTGGCCGGATTCGAAACGGTGAAAGAAGGACTGACCGACAATTACGAGAGATTGTCTGGACGACCCATGATCCCCTTCTTTAAATTCCTGAGCAATGAAAAGGGTAAGCTTTTGTAAAGAAAAGAAGGAAAGGAAGAAAGAAAGATGAGTCCCTTTCCTTTCAGTCATTTGATGGGTTGGTGGGTCCAAGGAGTTTATCACACTGGGCCTGATTTCGGCATTAAAGAGAGATTAAAGCGCACTTAAAGAATCAGCATTCTTTTTTGCACAGAAAAACAACATTTTCTGCATAGGAAATAATATGTCTATGCAGAAAGATTATTTGTTTCTGCAGAGAAAATGATGTTCTCTGTACAAAAACAACGCCTGTGTGTGTGTGTGTGTGTGTGTGTGTGTTCAAAACAACCACGTGCAAATTTTGCACAAACTATGTCTCAAGCTGTGAATATTCTTGTCAGTTTAGGATTCTTCTCATCAGGGTATTTCAATATTTTCTTTTAAATTTGATCATTAAAATATATATTTTCAAATATGGTGTGGCAAGGAGAGAGCGTGATTCAGTAGTATCCTCCTCATTGATGGCATTTGGTGAAAAGTGAGGGCAGGCATCCCTTTCAAGAGCCATGAAAAACGACATCCCTGAAATCTGCAAAGGGATCTTGCAGCATCTTTGAAACGGTGTGAAAGAAGTTGCAGCATATATTTTAACAGATCAAAGCCCCATACAGACAGGCCAAAATAAAGCTGCTTTGGGCCACTTCGGAGATATGCTGTTTAAATGATGCATGCGTCCTAAGAGTCCGGAAGCTGCACCAAAGCTGCACTCAAGTCCTTAGGACCGGATTGTGGCTTTGGTGTGGCTTCTGGCCTCTTAGGACGGATGCGTAATTTAAACAGCATACCTCCAAAGTGATCTGAAGCAGCTTTATTTTGGCCTGTCTGTTAAAATTTATGCTGTAACTTCTTTCACACAGTTAGTCTCAAAGGTGCTACATGATCTCCTTGTATAATGATATTCGAGACTAAACAAAGTGATGTCTCTGAGTTCTTTCCCAAATCTGTGCTTTTAGCACACCTTCATTTGGTCCGGTAGAGCAGGAGGCATTGTGTGTGTGTTTGTGTGTTTGTGTTTGTGTATGTGAAGACTGGAGAAGGAGTTTCTCACACAGGAGGAATTTCTCTTAATTTTGAATGAAAAGAAAGTGGGGCCAAAACGCATTCATGTGAATTCACTAGTTCAGCCAATTTACGTGAATTTGAATTGCGTTTGAACTGGCTTTCCATTGCCCGAAAACAGCTTTCCATTGCCTGAAATTGCATCTGGCAGTCTATCACGCAATAATGTGAAATCCCATGATTGCGTTCCAATTTCCCTTGTCTGAGCAAGACTGGGCTATGAGCCACTGATCCCTGTTAAAACGTCCTTCTATTTGTGTGATAATAAAATCATAGGAGAGAAATATAACAACAAGAAAAAGAATGGGGAAACAAAGGGGGGGGGGGGGTCATGGAACAGCTTATTAAGGCAGAAATATTCGGAAGCAAAGAGGTTCGTAGGAAGTTGTGTGTGGGTTTTGTGTGTGTGTGTGTTTTTCCAGTATGAATGTTTGTACATATGAAGAAGTAGGAAGAAAATAAAGGCTAATAAACGATTAAAGGTTAATGAAGGTAAAGTATGTAGAAGAGGGTAGGAGTAAGTGAATGGAGGTTATATTAAAAGGATGAGAAGGGAAAAGGAGATGGAGAGAGAGTAGGGAGAAGGAAGGTCAAGGAAAGATGATGTGATAGGAAAGAAAAGAAGGAAAGGGAGAAAGAAAGGTAAGGAGAGAGGTAGAGGAGGAAGGGAGAAGAGGAAGGGGAAGATAAGGGTGGGAGGGAGAACCAATAATTGGAGAAGTATGAAAGCGTATATTAAAGCATTTAAACGTGATCAGAGATTCATATAATTGTGATGTGTTTTAATATGTTGGTATGTTTATGTTGTGTATGTGTATGTTTGTATGTTTTTGCAATAAAATTAAATTTAAAAAAAAACAGGGATCTCTGTCCAATGCAGATAAAAAATGTAAAGAAATTAAAACCTCCTTCTGGTTGTTGGTTGTCGCAGGCGTCATGTTCTCCAATGGCAAAACCTGGAAGGAGCAGAAGCATTTCAGCCAGGCTACCCTACAGACCTTAACTCAAATGCAGAAGGATCTGCAGCGTCAAATAGACAAGGAGGCTGGTCATCTGGTGGAGACCTTTGCGCGGGAAAAGGGTACGTACGCAAGGGCTGAAAGGTTTGGCCAGTGTGCCACTGGATCTCCTTGGCGGCTACGGCTTCGGTCCAAACGATATGGCCTTAAAAAGACAAAGTCCCGGTCTCAAAGCGGGTGGATGCCATGGGCAGAATATTCGATGCCGGGGAACAAAATGTTCTTTGAAGACTCAGGAACCAGTTCAATTATAAGTGATGGCAGACTTATAAGACCTTGTTCCTCCTGTTGGTGCAGTGTAAAAATAGACTGTTATCTGAATAAAAAGGTAATAGCCTAATCCAAAAACCAAAACAGTATTACAAACAGAAAGGTTTAGGGGAAATATATATATAAATATAAAATAGTGTTCAAAAGCAAAACATAAAAATGAATTGAATATCTAAACTATATTCAAATAATACAATAACAATAAATTCTCTTATATCCAGTGTATAAAGAATGCAATACACCGTGCAGAGATACATAGACAGCAAAGAATATCCAAATATCCACATGCATTTTGACAAATGTCTTCCTTGGTGGTAAAGTAAAGCTGTAAGGGCAACACAATAATCATCCTATTACTAAAGAGTCATCCAGAGTATGAAAGTAGGCTGAATCAGGCTAATAACAAAAATTCCGTGCACCCTGGATGCTCAAAGGGATGTACAAAGGCTATTGTATTATTATTATTATCAGCCAGAAGCCTCTATCATGGTCTATGTTGCATAATTTTATGTATACTTAATTACGTAGAAGAGGCTCTAAGAAACCTTAGCAGTGAATTGTGAAGATGTGTAACAACAGGAAACCAGCAAGAGCATCCCATGGCACATCGACACTTCCTAATAGGAGTCCCAATGCATGATAAGATTAATGCCCATTGCTTCCCTGCATCGTAATATCACAGAAGCCCCTTACTGTATACCAATGCTAGGGTCTTCTCTTCGCCAAGCTGAACTCGCCCCGCTCCTTCAACCTCTCCTGATATGTTTTGTTCTCTATACCTCTTATCATCCTTCTTGCCCCACTCTGAACTTGTTCCAACTTATCTACATCCTTCTCAAAAGAGAAGCATGTTTGTGAGGTGCTGCCACCAGGTGAGGGTTCTTCTGCCTGAGGTAGATGGGACCCCTTGAGACCCCCTTTTACCTAAAGAACTCCCTGCCACCAGCTGAGGATTGACTCATAGAATCCGAGTTGGAAGAGGCCCCCACCAAGGGCCCTGATCCAGTCCAACCCCTTTATTCTGCCATGCAGGAACCCTCCATCAAAGCATCCCCATTGACAGATGGCCAACTGCCTCTGTTTAAAGACCTCCAAAGAAGGAGACTCCACTCCACTCCGAGGAAGAAGTGTGTTCCCCTGTCGAACAGCCCTTACTGTCAGGAAGTTCAGAACTGGACCCAGCGTTATTCCAGGTGGGGCCTGACTCTTCCCAATTTAGCAATGCACCAGGAGGACTTTGCTGAGAATTTCACTGGCGCTTCCCTTGCTGACTGTAGGGAAGAAGTGGGCCAAGCTAAGGCATGTGAAAAGGAGTGCAGGAGAGGCAGAATACTTTAATAGAAAAAGGTTTTATTCTAAGTAAGGAATTTCTATAGCAAAGGATATCTGCTCCATGAAGAACCACCTTGTCCTCCAGGCACAGATAGAAAGTATAATTTACAGAGTATAAGTTTAAAAAGGTATACGTTACAGATCTGGAAGAAGAGAGTGGCACTATTACTTTCCTTGATCTAGACACTATACTTCTATTGATGTAGTCTGAAATCGCATTGGCCTTGTTAGCTGCAGCAAGAAGGCTCTGATATATGGAGGGACTTCCATTTATCACAACATTAAACATGCTTTCCCATCAGTCCTACTGGATCTTGTCCTATGTTTCCAAAGACCAGGGTGATGCATGCTTTGACTGTCATTGTGTCTGCAGGACAGCCGTTGGATCCTTTATGGCCGCTCATGCACTCAGCCTCCAAAGTGATTTCTACTGCAGCCTTTGGCCATCAGATGTCCATTGAGGAGGAGGCCTTGCGCAACCTGACCGAACATGTCAACACTGTCACCAAGTTTAGGGGCAGCGCTGGAGAAATGGTGAGTATGATGCATCCCCCGTGGAATGGGAGAATTCTCCTTTTTCCATGGGATTGTGGTAGCTATATTCAAAATATTCAATTTGTAATCAATATGTATACTTAGCAGGTGAATGGAAAAGGGATTTAGTGATGAGGCCCAGGCTGAGAGGGTGCTTTAAGATAGATAAGCTAAAAGGTTTAGGGCGACATCTCAAAGGTTTTTCTACCCACTTTTTGCTCCTGAGAGGAGTTGCATTAAGATATAATTAATAATGTTATGGAATGACATCTTGGAGCATCCTGGCACAGGTAATAATAATAATAATAATAATAATAATAATAATAATAATAATAATAATGATGATGTATTATTATCCCACCCTTCTGTGTAACACAACCAGAGTGTCTTGCAAGATTAAAACAAGGCTAGTTAAAACAAGGCTGATAGAAGAGATAGAATGTGCTCACATGGGTTTCAAATGTATGTATATTTGTAACCAACAAATGTAAGAATTATATACCTGTATGTTTAACTTTTCTTGTAGCCAATCCATGATATAGAAGAGTTTCCTTTGTCTAAAATCCCATAAAACCATAAGTTACTTTTTGCTTCGGGCTTCAGAATTCTGGAAAGTTATTTCCATCTGGAGCAAATAAAAGCTGATTTCATGCAAAATTCTGGGGTCTCCTATCTGACTGTTTGTTGGTGAAGGAGAAGGAAGATTTCTTAGCCTTTTTAGAAATCTATAACAGGATGATATCGGTGTTGAGTGTAAATCGGCTATATCGAATCAGATCAACGCTCAGTCCAGCCCAACAACTTTGCAGGTGTTCAGACCAAGAGGAGTATTTTGTAGTACCTGCGATCCTTTTCTCCGAGAGATGAAGAGGACTGAATTCATAACTTTCTCCATGTTAAAACCTGATCCGCTGTAGTACTGTCTCCCTCCTTTCCTGCTGCCTTCCCCTTTTACAAGCAGCTGCTCCATAATGTTTTCAGGAACATCCACATAGGTTTTTTAATGGGCTTTTCCTGCAGGTCTACAACATCTTCCCTTCGCTTCTGCAACATATCCCTGGACCTCACAAGAAGGTCCTCTCCTCCTGTGAATTTATACGTTCCTTTATCAAGAAGGAGGTCGAAAACCATAAGAAGAAATGGGCACCACATGGTGAGCCACAGGACTTCACCGACTTCTATTTGGCCCAGATCCACAGAGTAAGTCTTTTGTTATGTATTATACTTATCATTACAATTACAAACAAAAAACCATATTGAGAACATATGTCTTCATAAGTGGATTCACATCCGAGGAAAATAGAATTGAGCAGTTCCATAAATTCATGTTCAGTAAAGGGCTGCTGCTACATTACTGTGCAGTGGGTTTGGCAAAATTACCGATGCACATTGGGAGCAATGCACAATGGGAATGATGCACATTAGTTCCAGTGTGCATTGGTCCTTTTTGTGCATCTGGACACTAGCTAGGGACTGCAGATGAGCATTAGTAGAGCCCAATGTGCATCCAAATCCTCTTGCCAGTATCCTGTCACACATCTTTGCAATTCATAGAATCATAGAATCATAGAGCTGGAAGAGACCACAAGACCGCAATTCACTAACAAGGTTTTATAGCACCTCTGCCATGTCGCTAAGTATTTGTACAGTTACATAACATAGGTCTTGCCTGAATGAGCCAAAACAGTCTGGACAATGGGGCTGTACAGGCAAAATTACCTGTATTTACCTAAAGCCACCCTTTTAGAGCCAGACTGGGGCCATGGCAACCGCACACGGCGGCCCTGAGCTCACCTTTCCTCAGCACAAAAAGGAGCCTCAAAAAGCGAATCCTTTCTGCACCTCAGAAAAGCTACCATAGCTGGGGCGTCGTGGCTTTCCTGTGCTCCTTTGGCACTGTATCATATAGACGCAGTGCCAGAGGAGTGCCATGACACTGTGCGCTGTGTGGTACAGCGCACAGCATCATGCTGGCCTGGTGGCATCATCAGGGCATGCGTCATTTGGATGCCATGTCCTGACTCTGCTGTAAGGCCAGCCAAAAATGCTTGTCTGTACATCCCCCAAGTCTGGCATGTTCAGCAGCAGAACCCTTAAAACAAATTTTAAAAATGTACCTCTTACTCTGCATCTTCTGGGCTCTGGATCGTCCCACGCGACGTTGACTATAGAGTCATGCTGGAAGACCTAGAGGTTCCTATAGAGGTGTTATCTCTAGGCATTTCTAAGTCCTCTGGTGTGGTTCTATGAACTTCCACCAGAAGTTGACCATTGAGTTGCACTGGAGGACCTAGAGACTCCTAGAGAGGTGTTCTTTCTAGGTATTTTCTAGGTCCTCAAGTACAATTCTGTGAGATGCTTCTGCCAGAAGTTGACTCTAGTGTCATGCTGGAGGACCTCTAAAGATTCCTAGAGAGGGGTTGTCTAGACTTTTCTAGGTGCTCCGGTACAACTCTATGGTATGGTTCTGCAGTCATCCCCATCCGCCATTCCCCATCTTCTGGGAAGATCTGGAGCTCTCCGTTCCCTAACTGGCGTGACTGTCTGCATGGATGTCCCACTGAACCACCCACCTTTCCCCTGCAATGACTGGGCTGGGCCTGAGTGGTTTTTGGTCATTGACCGAATAGCATACTGATGGAGGCCCAGAAATGAATGTGAAATCCTTTGTCCTAGATGAGGAATAAATTACAAAGGGAACCAGATTTCTGCAGTACAGGCTGAGTCTCCTTTATCCAAAATTCCCAAATCCAAAACTGTCTACACAAGTAGCTAAGATAGTGGCCCCTTTTATTTCTTTTGGTTCAGTTTACACAGGTTTTGTTTCATGCACAAAATTATCAAGAATACTGTGTTTAAGATGACCTCCAGGTTGTATGTACAAGGTGTATACAAAGCATAAATGCATTTCATGCTTAGACTTGGGTCCCATCTCCAAAATATCTCACTATGTATATGCAAATGTTCCAAAATAAATAAATAAATAATCTGAAATCCGAAACAGTCCTGGTCTCAAGCGCTTTGGATGAAGGGACTCAACCTTTCCTCCTTTTGCTAGAGAGTACACTTCTTTCCAAGGCAATGTTTCCAAAACATTGTGCTCTGCTCTGTATTGCAAAGTAGGGTTGATAGGGATTGCATGTCTGGATGATTTCCCCCTTATCCGTGTAGAAGGCTAGTATGTCAGAGAGAAACATCAAAGCCTAGCCTTTACTATTTAATTGGTTTTCTGAAAACCTGGAGAGCGATGTGAAACATCCCAAACAGTAAATGAATTTAATTGAGTTTAACGTTGGGAGAAGACAAAGGGGAAAGCATGCAGCGGCTGCACTGAGAGTCAAAGCGCATTATTATTATTATTATTATTATTATTATTATTATTATTATACCATATCTATATAGCACTATAGATTTACACAGCGCTGTACATAGAGACAATAAAATGGATAAAAATGAAACCTGCCAGTGGCGTACATTCTACGAAATACACATAAAACAATATAGTAATACAAGATAGAATTAGATAAAATTCAGGCAACAGACTGAGAACATCAGAGATCAAATGAAATAAAATAGATGATTTGTTTATTTAGCAAATATTTAGAGAGGTTTTTCCTTAAGCGCTGAAACACACCTCTTTGTCGCTGCGCATGATTGTCCTCAACTGAGTATCTTGCATTTCTTTTGCAACTGGATTTTGGAAAATGCTTGCTTTGCATAATTTGAATGTGATTGCGAAATTGCGGTTTTGTGTGAGGAAATTCCATCATGAGGGGAAATGCATCAGTGGCTGGGAATATGCGTTCATTTTACGTGTCCTTTGAGCCTAAGGCTACTTTAGGTCCAATATCTTGCTTGCAATTTTGTGCTTCTAACCCACAGGAGCAAATGGACTCCACAACTACATTTAATGAAGACAACCTGGTTCAAGTTATCGCTGATCTGTTTGTTGCCGGCACAGACACCCTGGCGGCCACCTTGTCATGGGCTCTGCTCCTTATGGCTATTCATCCCGAGATCCAAGGTGAAAGGAACTGGTGTAATGCATGGAAGGATGCTTACTATAGCTTTATGTATTGAAAAACAAAATCCTAGACTTGTAACGGAAAGAAACTAGAGTTGGCTGGCTCAAACCAGGCTGGTTTAAAGCTTGATTTACACTAAATGACTACATCAAAACCAAGAGCAAACCAAAAAACATTCCTGGTTTTTAAAAATTAATTATTCCTGTCTATCTATCTATCTATCTATCTATCTATCTATCTATCTATCTATCATCACACACATAGTCTGGCTATTATTACTATTTCCAACCCTCTTATTAAGACAATTTAACTTTAATCGTTTACTGACAGCCGCTCATTGTTAGCCAGTATCCAGTGTCAGTGGCTTCTTTTTAATCGCTTTATTTTATAATGAAAGAAATGCCATTCATAACAAAAACTTCAATTATGACACGGGCAAAATTGGGCAAAATTAGGGGTTTAAACAGCTATTATCCCATGCAAAATGCTGTATTGCACTTAAGATTTTCACATGATGTTGTTGTTAAACAGGCAATAAACAGCAACAAATCATTGACGGGGAAATCCTGAAAATGACTTGTTCCTGTTTATTGCCTGTTTAATAGCGACGTGTGTGAAAATCTCAATTGTGATATCGCGTTTTACATGGGATAACTGCTGTTCAAACCCTCTGTTTTGCTCTATTCCCCCGTATGATTAGGTCCAACCAAAAGACCTTGCTTTAAAACAGCACTTTCCGAAGAACAATTATTATTTAAGCTAGAGGCCATGACATCCGAACTGCATTTTGTGACTTCATTTTCTGATTGAGCCTCAGATATCCTTTGGTTGAAACCCTTCCCAGTTCAAGAGGAAGCATTTTGGAGTCCTGTTTGATCATCAAAAACTAACAGTGTGGATCCAGAAAGTTATGAGGTTATAAATCTTGGCATACAACCTTGCAATTGTTGAAGAGGACGCTAGCTGGGTCCCCCCTTTGATGAAGCCCTTTTTGTTTTCTCAAATGGCAGTTGACCATTTTCTCAGGGAAGTATTGCCTCATTAAGGACATGAAAATATTCATCTATTTTGACACATTGTCTCATTAAGAACGTGCCAATATTCTTTACATATCTATGGCACAGGAACATCCATATTCCTCTTAGCTTAAGCTCTTGGTAGACCAGGTGCTGGCCCTGTTTCAAGTTACAGATGGCAACTGGGCAGAAAGTTCCTTTTAAGAACAATTTTATGCTGGAGGGACCCATAGGGACAGAGTAGTATGACCCCAGAATACCTTCCCACCATTCCTGAGTTATGGATAGCTGTCATTATATGCATTCATTCTTCTTTAAAAAATTAATACATTTCCAGGCTCTGATTTTGGAGCCTTATCAGCCCTCTTGGCTAAAGAGGGGCTGCATCCACACTGTGAAAATAATGCAATTTGATGCCATTTTAACATCCATGGCTCAGTGCTATGGAATTCTGGGATTTGTAGTTAGATGGTAGTTAGATGGTGGGACCAGAGCTCTCTGACAGGGATGGCTAAAATCTCACAGATCCCAGAATTTCACAACTCTGAGCCATAGACGTTAAAGTGGTGTCAAACTGCTTTATTTCTGCAGTGCAGATGCAATCCGAGCCTGAGGGAACTATGCCAAAAGTATGTCCAAAACAAATAATCATAATCATCATCATCATCATCATCATCATCATCATATGGCTCCCACCTATGAACTGGAATGTTCTTCCTCCTCCTCAGCGAAAGTCCAGAAGGAGCTGCAAAGTGCTCTGGATCCCTCCAAACTGGTCGGCTACGAGGATCGGAAGAAACTGCACTACACCAATGCTGTGATTCATGAGATCCAACGCTTCAGCAACATCGTGCTCTTTGGCCTCCCCAGACTGTGCATGGAGGATTTAAATATATTTGGCCATTTCATTCCAAAGGTATGGAGCAATGTATACCACTGGCTTTCTCTTTCCTAAGAAAAGGGTGGCAACTGTACTGGAACATCCCCCACCAGCAAGGCTCAGAGGTGTAAACATTGACTAAGATCCTACTTAATGCTAGTGGAGGATAACAGTACAGCTGGACCCCTGTATCCACAGGTCCAGTAACAGTGGTCTCACTTACCTCTCTGTATGCACCTGGAGGTCCTGCAGCATGACTCTATGGTCATTTTCCACTGGGCCACTGAGTACAATTCCCTTCCATGCAGTAATACACAGTCAAAGCATCCCCGACGGATGGCCATGCAGCCTCTGTTTAAAACTCCCAAAGAAGGAGATTCCAAAGCCGCATACTGTATTATGCGTGACTATAGGTCAGCCTCATATATAAGTAGAGGGCAGGTTTTGGGGGCCAGAATTATGGATTTTGATATGACCCATGGATAAGTCAAGGGTAAAACTTAGAAGCAGGCAATGAAGGATGCAAAGGATGAAGCAAAGGAAAACAGTGCAAAAGAACTTACAAAATTCCAGCAGACATAAGTATTTGTGTTCATACTAAAGGCTGGATGGATGAGAGAGCAGAAGGGGATCAGTGCTTCCAGGGCAGATTAAACTCTTGCCTTTTACCATAGACAGATAGATAGATGACTTAAAATACAGTACTTACACTGACCCATGGATAAGTCGACTCAGGATTTTGGGGTTAATTTTTTAACCTAAATTTCTAGACTTAGACATGAGTATATACAGCATTTCACTGTTGACCAGCTCTTACCATCAGGAAGCAATTTCTAATATTGAGGTGGAATCCCTCTTCCTCTAGTTTGAATCCATTGCTCCATGTCCTAATCTCTGGAGCAGAAGAAAGCAAGCAGACTCTATCCTCAATATGACACCCCTTCAAATATTTAAATAGGGCTATCATAGAGTTGGAGGAGATCCCAAGGGCCACCAAGTCCAACCCCATTCTTCCATGCAGGAATACACAATCAAAGCACCCAGGAAGATGGCCATCCAGCCTCTGTTTTAAAACCTCCAAAGAAGGAGAGCCCACCACTCTCTGAAGCAGTGTCTTCCACTGTCAAACAGCTCCTACTGTCAGGAGGTTCTTCCTAATGTTGAGGAACATTAAGAGAGTTCTTTGATTGAACTTTGATGGTGAGTTCTTGCATGGCAGAATGGGGTTGGGCTGGATGACCCTTGGGGCTTCTTCCAACTCTGTGATTCTATGATTCTAAAAGGTCCTGTCACTTCTTAACCTTCCCTTCCACAGTTAAACATATTCAGATTGCTATGCCGCCGCTCATAGGAGAGAGTTTCCAGATTGTTAACCATTTTAGTCACCCTCCTCTGGACGTGCTCCAAATTGTCAACATCCTTCTTGAATGGTGTTTATGTGTCTCTAAAAGAAATGCATTTGAGTCCACCTTCCTCTTCTTTTTAGGATACTCTGGTAGTGCCAGACCTGTGCTCTGTTCTTCTTGACCCCAAGAAGTGGGAGACCCCTCAACAGTTCAATCCTAACCACTTCTTGGACAAGGATGGAAAATATACAGCGAGGGAAGAATTCTTTGCATTTGGAACAGGTACATGTCTGGAATTCTGTTGGTTTTAAACAAATGGTGTTTGGTTTTAGGAAGGCATAAGAGTGAGAGTTTCTGAAAAATCAATGATGAATGTTTGAAAACAAGCTTTTACTACTTTCTAGATGAGAAACCTGTCAATAAGTTGGTATAGTGCTAGTCCTCAAGTGTGATAAGTCACTCCTGTAGCAGTTCTGGGATGCCATAGTCATGCCATGTCAGTGTCCCCATCTCCCCTACTCTAATAATAATAATAATAATATGTTTTATTTATAGACCGCTATTCCGCAATGATCATAGCGGTGTACAGTAAAAATTGTAATACAATACAAAATACAAGATGACAGTTGAGGAGGGAGGAGCCTCTTCCTTCAGGCTGTCCCCGATGTTGCTCTACCCTTTGCTATTCCAGAACAGCCTTTCCCCCATTACTTTCTCCCTCACTCTCGCTCTCTCATATATATATGTGTGTGTGTGTGTGTGTGTGTGTGTGTGTGTGTGTATGTGTGTGTGTGTGTGTGTGTGTGTATGTGGATATATATATGCACGTAACTCCAGAAGAAGGGCAAGCTGGGAAAGGCAGGGAGGTAGAGTGAAGGATAAGGGTGGAAGAGAGTGAGAGGAGCCAGCAACATCCTGGCTGAGCTAATGGAGGCATGTGTTCCCAAAATGGTATGTATGCACTTCCCTTTATTAATGAAATAGTGGTGAGAACAGGGGTCATGTGACAGAATCATAGAGTTGGAAGAGACCCCAAGAAGGGCCATCCAGTCCAACCCCCCTTCTGCCATGCAGGAAATCTAAATCAAAGCATCGCCATTGACAGATGGCCATCCAGCCTCTGTTCAAAGATCTCCAAAGAAGGAGACTCCACTAACTCCGAGGAAGGAGTGTGTTCCTCTGTCGAACCGCCCTTACTGTCAGGAAGTTCTTCTAATGTTGAGGTGGAATCTCTTTTCCTGCAGCTTGCATCCATTGTTCCGGATCCTGTTCTCTGGAGCAGCAGAAAACAAGCTTGCTCCCTCTTCAATATGACATCCCTTCAAATATTTAAACAGGGCTATCATCATATCACCTCTTAACCTTCTCTTCTCCAGGCTAAACAATGTGTCTAAAGGGGTGACTGAATGAGGTCTGGAACCATGATAGCACTATGAGGAAGGACTTAGGAATTTGGCTGGGGATG
>NC_056524.1:274074784-274092352 GCF_019175285.1 Sceloporus undulatus
TCAGGTGGAATCTCTTTTCCTGCAGCTTGCATCCATTGTTCCGGATCCTGTTCTCTGGAGCAGCAGAAAACAAGCTTGCTCCCTCTTCAATATGACATCCCTTCAAATATTTAAACAGGGCTATCATCATATCACCTCTTAACCTTCTCTTCTCCAGGCTAAACATCCCCAGCAATTCCCTAAGTCCTTCCTCATAGTGCTTCATGGTTTCCAGACCCTTCATCATTTCAGTCACCCTCCTTTAGACACATGGCTCCAGTTTCTCAATGTCCTTTTTGAATTGTTTTTCCCAGAACTGGACACAATATTCCAGGTGGGGCCTGACCAGAGCAGAATACAGTGGCACTATTACTTCCCTTGATCTGGACACTATACTTCTGTTGATGCTGCCTAGAATTGCATTAGCTTTTTTAGCTGCTCCATCGCACTCTTGACTCATGTTCAACTTGTGGTCTACTTGGACACCTAGATCCCTAGAGTAGGAGATTACCACCCTCCGCAGCAGTGTCTTCCACAGTCGAATACCTCTGACCATGAGGAAGTTCTTCCTGAGATTTAGATGGAATCTCATTTGAGATTGAATCCATTGTCCAGGTCCCAGTCTCTAAAGCAGCAGAAACAAGCTTGCTCCATCCTCAGTATGACACCCCTTAGACTCCAAAGTAAGGTAGAGCCTGGGGGAAAAAGTAGGGCTCAGTAGAGTGGAGCATCCGCATGCTCCCAAGCCCTACCGTGCGCCATGTGTGCCATTTTGGTGCGCCTCTGTTTACATGAGGCATGCCATGATGATGTCGCTTGTGCTTGGTGCACAAATGGTGCCGCACATGGGGAGCGTCATGAGGGTGCAACATGACCCTTATGGTGCTCCTGTAGCATCAGCAAAAGAGGCTCCTTTTCAGGGCTTCTTTTCCCGGTGACTTGGGGGTGTGGCATCCGGTTGCTGCGTCCCCAACCCTGCACATCCAGGGCCGCTCCTTTTGGGCTGTCTGTACAGCCCCATAGTCTTCAGTGGGTCTTTCTCCCAAGTAGGGGCAGCTAAGGTTGCAACCTGAGTGATCAATGAATGGATGTGACTTGCTCCTGGCTTCATGTTTTCATTGCATCATGCAGGCATAGGCACTGTTTGTCCTTCCTTTTCCATGGGCATGTGGTGGGACTGGTGCACCAGGGTGCTTCAGCGGTGATAGAGTACACTGTGTGCAAATGGGAGCTTCCCTTCTATGCTTGAAGCTATGTGGTGAGGGCAGTTTCTGTTGGGACGGTGGCTGAAGCCAGAAGCATTAAACTTCCCCTCAGAACAGGCTGTGCTTCCCTACCCTTGTGCCTGCAATTAAAGACAGAAAACAACAGCCAACCATGTTCCACATGACATATGTCACATCATGTGCCATTTGGCCCTTAAGGCCAATGTGGTTGCATCAATGGGAGTATAATGTCTAGATCAAGTCATAGTGCCACTCTATTCTGCTTTGGTCAGGCTTCACCCGGAATAACATTATGTCCAGTTCTGGGCACCACAATTCAAAAAGGATGTTGATAAATTGGTGTGTATCCAGAGGAGAGACAGCAAAATGGTGAAGGGTCTGGAAACCATAAAGCCCTATGAGGAACTACTTAGGGAACTGGGATGTTTAGCCTGGAAAAGAGATGGTTAAGAGGTGATATGACAGCCCTATTTTAAAAAGTGTTTGAAGGGGTGTCACATTGAGGATGGAGCAAGCTTGTTTTCTGCTGCTCCAGAGAATAGAACATGCAACAATGGATGCAAGCTCCAGGAACAGAGATTCCACCTCAACATTAGCAGGAACGTCCTGACAGTAAGAGATGGTTATGAGGTGGTATGATAGCCCTGTTTAAACATTTGAAGGGATGTCATATTGAGGATGGAGCAAGCTTGTTTTCGGCTGCTTCAGAGAATATGACCCAATGGAGCAATGGATGAAAGCTACAGGAGATTCCAGCTCAACCTTAGGAGGGACTTCCTGACAGTAAGAGCTATTTGACAGTGGGACAGTGGACAGTGTCTTTTCAGAGATGTATGTCTGAGATGCTTACTGCCTTCTCTTTCTCCATCCGCAGGATGCCGAGCGTGTCTGGGGAGGCAGCTAGCACAGACTGAGCTCTTTATTTTCTTCACCTGCCTCATGAAAGCATTTACCTTCCGCTGGCCAGAGGGAATGAAAGGACCTGATGTGCAGCCCGTAATGGGTGCTGTGGTCCATCCCAGCCCTTTTAAGATCTGCGCTGTTCCTCGCTAGGCTGCAGTGCGTCAAAGACCAACACAAGAGGACACAAGGAGTTGCTGATTATTTGCCACTGTACATTTTTTAATCCACCTCTACTTTGCCTGCTTGTCTTTGGCCCTGTCTGCTTGAGCGAAATAAAATATCCAAGTGGACACGTCCAGCCCACGAGGACAAGTCCAAACGATGCAGGGCCCAATCCCCATTCTGGTGCATACTGTCTGGATGATGTCTGGCCAGTGTAACACGGAACCTGCCATATATCCCATGTAACACATTTTTTATAAAAACTCACCTTTTGTTTGATCCAGAGCTCTCTGTTGCAATGCTGGGCAGCTGTTTACAACACTTCCTGCTGTGGTGCCAGCCACCATTGCCAGTGCATGTGAGGCTCATTCTGAGATCAGAACAAGGTGGATACAGTGGCGTCACAAGGCGGTGCGGAGGGTGCGGACCACACCAGGGGACACTTAGGAGGAGAGTGTACACCTGATGGAACTGGTGCAGCTGTTGGATGAGTGTGAAAGGGTCTCGCATTCCTTTTTTGCTTGCCCAGAAGCCATGCCAGAGCCCAAACAGCCCTCCGGAAGCCACGGCAGTCCTCCCCGCTGCTGCCATCAGGGCACTGGATGCCACTCTGTGTCCATTCACGTGGTTAGTGCTGGCCACCTTGTTCTGACCTCAGAGCGAGTGACTTGCACCAGTGCTGGTAGGGCCAGGCAGGACAGTGGGACGTTTGTGCAAACAGCCACCCAGCACCACAGTGGAGGAACGCAAGTAATAGGGCTGCTCCCAGAGTATTTCTGCTGGGCTAGATCCAGTCTTTATTTCATCATCATCTGACATTTCCACTCAACAGTGCCTGTCTGTATGGATGCTGTGGAAAAAGGAAATGATGTTAGGGGTTGATTTGAGAGTTTTAAACAACATATATACAGTCGCCCCTCCTTTTTCGCAGGGGATCCATGTGCCTTCCAGTCATTTACAACTTATGGCTATCTTAGGGCGGACCTATTATGGGGTTTTCTTGGCAAGATTTGTTCAGAGTGGGTTTGCAGCCTTCCTCTTAGGATGAGAGAATGTGACCTGTCCAAGGTCACCTGAGTGGATTTCCATGGATGAGCGGGGATTTGAATCCTAGTCTACCAGAGTCCTAGGTCAACATTCAAACCACTGTACAAAGCTGCTTTCAAAATTCCTTGGGGAGGCACCCAGGTTCAACCGAAGACCTCTTCAAATTCAGGTTACCCAAGTAGAAGACATATGTGCTCATCCAACATCCAACTGGAACATCCAGTTGGCAACAGATATCTCAAAATGTGAACATGTAAGATTTAGAATGTATACCTGCAAAATACAGTCTGGGCCTAATCATCACTTTGGTCAGTGCTTCTGAGTCTTTCAAAACGATATGTGAAATGAGTGAAATGAGAGTTTTGTCAGGGCTCTTCCCTTCCTTTACTGTTCATCCAGTCCCAAGTTGCCCTTATTATTGGCTTTTATGACCCATAAGCAACTCTTGCCACCCATTCTGCCCACAGCTTCAATAAATATTTAGATATTCAGTGCTTGTGGATTTCAATGGCTTCCCTGTGCATTCTGACCTGATAGTAGTTGAGGGCACAGGGAAGCCATTGAAATCCACAAGCACCTGGACAACTTCATCAGGAAAGAAGAGACCCTTAAAGTTAGTAAAGCTTGGCTACCAGTCCTGAAAAAACCACTAAAATCAAGACTCAGCAAATGCAAATGAGAAACCAACCAGCAGATAATGGATCTCTACTTAAGCAGACACTAATGCTCCTTTCATCTCCTCCCACCCAGAGGCCTTACCATTCAACAACAGATTAACAATGGAAATCACTCCTCCCAAACCAGGGTCACACAGTGTGTGTGTGTGTGTGTGTACGTACACACACACACACACACACACACACACACACCACTCTCTTCCATGCCAGCCTTCTCTGAAGATGCCAAAGCCACAGATGCTGGTGAAACGTCAGGAATAAACTTTTCTAGAACTTGGCCACTTGGCTGGAAAACCCACAACAAGCTATAAATTAAAAGCTTTTCCAAATTGTTGGCACGGATGTGGTCAAAAAGGACCATGCATTCATCCGTGGTGGGAGTGCCCCTATGTACAACGTTTTTGGTTATGTGTTATACAGGAGATAAACAGGATGATGGGGAGATACTTTCAATCTAATAAGCAGAATTGTTTAACCCTGAACTTGAGAGAATTCGGACTGAATAAAACAGAAGATTGAATAATAAAAATTTGTTAGGGGCTGCACATGCTGTGGTTGCGTTGGGTTGAGGGGGTTTTTTTGGGGGGGGGGGAGGATATTGGTCACATATATTGTAGAATATCTTTTATTTGAATACTTCAGGGAAAGAAAACGAAAATATAATGTTCAAATAAATGGAATGGTCTGGTGGGTGAAATGAGGACGTTGGATTGAGAAAGTTAAAGTTTAGCGAAATTATTCATAAGATATCCCACATTCTGGGCCTGGGAAGTAATTTATTTGTCAAAGACATCGCAGGAGAGGAAGGGGCCGAAACGTATGTGATCTAATAATAGTAACATTTTGTAAAGTTTTATTATATACATTGTGTTTTGGATCATAAAACTTATTTAATTTTTTTTAAGTTTTAAAAAAGACAAAGTAAAGCATTCTGTTCCCATCTAAATCTTCATGTGGATTTCACCTTTTTGGTGGCAGAATCTTGGAGAAAGATGTTAATACAAACCCTAACTCAAAAGTATATAATAATAACCAAAATTACCTTATTAAAAAACCCTAAAAACCAAGATAGCATGGACCAACTAAGGCCTCACTCCCACTATCTTTTAAACCAGTTTGCAATTCAGTTTGAACCAGTTCAAATGAACCTGGTTCCCACTTAAATCTAATTGCTGGAGCGATTCGGAGGGGGGGCCCATGCGCCAGACCCATTTAACCTGCGTCTTTTTGATGCTGATGTTTTCCGCATCTTTTTCAGTAAACCGATTCTGCACAAGTGTGAACCAGATGTGGCTTGGAATCGATTTAAATTTGCCTTTTGGTTGGCTAGAGCAGGTCCATTTTGAATCAATTAATGCATGAATGTGAGCCATAAGTGGATTATTTTGGAGGGAAAAAATGTGATTGGGGCAAATGTAGTGGGAACCAAGCTCCGCTGTCGAATCGATCCATCGATTCGGATCACACACCGATTTATCTGTAAGTGGGAGTGAGGTCTAATATACCAAACTATTGTTTGAGTGATGTACGGTGGCAAAATGAAAAAGAAGGCAGAAGGCCTACACAATCTTTGGTTTGGTTGTGTAGAAGACAACAGGCTCGTTCCCACTGTGATTTAAAGCAAATTGCTGATCGGTTTATATGACTATCGTTCTGATTTGAAACCGGTTCCGATCCTACTTTGATTGGTTTCTGTCATGATAAAGCAAGGCAAATGCAAAAAAAGTTTTTTCCAGACACTAATTTCCTAGCGGTTCTTTGGGAAAAAATCGATTCCGGAGCGTGTTCAACAATCGGGAACGACGGATCTGAATCGCGTCATTCTGGAGGAGAGGGACCAATGGCAGAGGGGTGCTTACCATCCCTCCTCAGTTTTTGGGAGATCCACCGCCCCCAGAGCTGCCTTTGTGCTTCTGGTGTGACTTTTATGGGCACATGGTTTAAAAAATAAACAATAAAATTGACAGACGATTCGATCCATTGATTTGGCAACTATTTGCAATCAGTGAGGCAAGTAGTTGCAAAACCAATGAATCGAATCTTCTATTGATTTTTAAAAAAGTAAAACTGATAGAAGGTTTGATTCAATGGTTTTGCAACTACTTGCAATGAGTGAGATAAGTAGTTGCAAAACTAGTCAATCAAATCTTCTATCAATTTTTTAAAAAGATATAGTTCCCAAGCTGGTCTGCCCAGGCTGCCGCTTACTTCACCGATGATGCGCTGATGATTGACATGCATTTTGAAGCGGCGCAAACCAGTGGGGATGACAATCGTGCCAAAAAAGAAGCAATTCCTTTTTTTTTTTTTAAGTCATCATGACTGTATATCCATTGCGAATACACACAAAGAAAAATTAAAATAAGTTCCATATAACCACTAATAGTTAAACATATCTTGTCTAATCTTAATGAACCCTTCATAAATAAACTTCCTTCTGCCCCGGACTTGGAAAGTAACAAAGCTTGGAATAAACTAATTCAACTTTGTTACAACGTTTAGTATGTAACACAATTATCTTTATCACTCATCTTTTGTATGTTTGGTCAATTCCCTTAGTTTCAATAATGATAGTTTCATGATCTAATTCTGCACATTCCTAAGGTAACTTGCATATGACATCCAAATTTAAGGTCATACAAACTTAAAATTGTATACAACTCTTTACAGTTAAAGGTAAACTCATGGTTACAACTTTTAGCCTTTTCAATTTCCCTTTTCTTTGGACACACTCTTCGGCACCACTTTGTTTCATAGCCCATTTCTTCTTTTAATTTATGGCTACCAAGGGAGAGAGAGAGGGAGAAGATCATTAAAGCCAAGATCACTCTATTGATTCCAGAAACTATACAAAATTTGTTAACCTTGATTCCTCCCATTTAAACTTCATTGAGTTCTATCTCCAAATTCCATTCTTTTTTCAAAAAATCAGTTATCTTTCTCCAATCTTCTTTCGATCTTTTCCTGCTAAAATTTTTAACATTACAAGAAAGCATATCTAATATTCTGTAATCATTAACTTTCATCAACCAAGTATCTCTTGTAGGAGTTTTATCTGATTTCCATAGCTTAGCGATCTCAACTCTTGCCGCTGTAATCATATAAAGTATTATCCTCCAGTAAATTTTTTCATCCTCCGGTTATAGCACTGTTGTCATATTCAAAAGGTAAATTTTGGGATCTAACGGAAATTTTATTCCCAATATTTTTTGAATCAATTTATGAATTTCTTTCCAGAATCCTTGAATAATTTTGCAATGAATCAGGTTACCCTTCTCACTGTTACACCTCCAGCATTTCCCATGTTTCAACTTGTACATTTTTTTAATTCTCCATGGTGTATAATACCACCTGTTCATAATTTTAAGTAAATTCTCTTTGGGTTCCTGTGCTATGGTAAAATCATGGGTTTTTTTCCATGCACTTTGCCACTCGTTTAAGTTGATTGTTTTCCCCAAGTCTTGTGCCCATTTCGTCATGTATGCTTTGACCATTTCCTGTTCTAAAATACGGCTGCGTAACAATTTATAAAATTTTGAGACCTTCTTTTTGTCAGGTAGCCAAAATAATATATCTAATTCATTCATTTTAGCTTCAATTCCTCCCCTTTCCATGTCCTCTTTGAATTTATTTTGAACCTGATAGTAGTTAAACCAATTTAAATTAAACCCCTCAGTTTTTAATTCCTCCCTAGATTTAAAGGACCAATTCCCTTGTGGGTCTTTTCTTACACAGTCCTTATATACCATCCAGGTATGATTGTCTTCCCTTAACCATCTTCCAAAGAAAGCCTCTTGTGTTGAAGTCCATATCGGTATTTTAAAATAGAACATCTTTTTAAGTTTTGCCCAAGTCATTAATAACGATTTTCTTATTGGGTGATTGTCAAAATCCTTATTCTTCCCTAGTTGCTCATAGCATAAAAATGCATGCCATCCGTATCTTAATTGCGTATTTTCTAAGTTCAGTACCTCTTTTTCATCCAATTTTACCCAGTTTTGAATCCACATCAGACTACATGCCCAGTAATAGATCTGAAAATCGGGGAGTGCATAGCCTCCATTTTCCTTAGAATCTTTCAGTATAGAACTCTTAATCCTTGGCTTAGCTCCCCTCCAAATAAAATTATTTAATTCTTTTTCCCACACCTTAAATTGATTTTTTCTTATAATAATCGGGAGGTTTAGAAATAAAAACATTAGTTTCGGCAGAATAACCATTTTGATCACCGCAATTCTTCCCAAAAGAGAAAGGTTTAACCTGTTCCATCTATGTAGATTTTCTTTAATCTCTTTCCATTTGGTGCCATAATTATTTTCAAACAGTCTTAGATTGTCTTTTGTTATAGTCACGCCTAAATATTTCATATGTTTGACTATCTTGAACCCTGATTTCTCACTCAGTTTTTTTTTTCCTCTTCTAAAGAGAGGTTTTTAGTGATCATAACCGTTTTATCCTTATTTATCCTTAAGCCTGCTAATCGACCGAATATCATTAATTCTCCCATTAGGGGTTCAATGCTATGAAGTGGATCCTCCAGGATTATTGCCACATCGTCTGCAAATGCTTTAGATTTTATTAATTGACCTTTATTCTTAATTCCTTTTACGTGTTTATTTTCATTGATTTTCCCTATTAATATGTCAATTGCTAAAATAAAAAGTAATGTAGATAGCGGGCATCCTTGTCTCACTCCTTTCCTCACCTCAAATTCCTGGGATCTTTCATTGTTTACTATCACGACTGCTTTTTGTTTTTTATAAATTTGGCTCAAAGCTTTAATGAACTTATCCCCCATGTCTCTTTTCTTTAGTACTTGAAATAAAAAATCCCACCTTAAGTTGTCAAATGCTTTTTCCATGTCTACTGAAATCAAAGCACATTGTTTTCCGTTATTCACATGATAATACTCTAGACTATTCAGGATCGTTCTAATGTTATTCCTTATTTGTCTTCCGGATAGAAACCCATTTTGTTCTTTTCCTATTATTTCATTCAAAATGCCTTTGAGTCTCGAAGCCCAGATCATTGTATAAATTTTATAATCAACATTCAGGAGACTGATAGGTCTATAGTTAGCCATGCATGTAGTATCCTTATCTGTTTTAGGGATGAGTGTAATCATTGCCTGCTCCCATGTCTGGGGAATGCCCTCCTCCTCAACCAAGTTGAAAAGTTTTAACAAAGGATCTACCAATTCTGATTTAAAGGTCTTATAATACATTGCAGAAAAGCCATCCCCTCCTGGAGTTTTCCCTTCCTTTAAACGTGAAATAGCATTCAAAATTTCTTGTTTCGAGATTTTAGCTTCTAAGATTGATTTATGTTCCTGGGTTATTTTCTTAAGTGTTACACCCTCTAGATATTTGTCAGTCCTATCTGTTGAATTTGTAGCTTCACGGTCTTGATTATATAATGTTTCGTAATAGTTCTGAAATCTTTTTATGATTTCCGATTGAGTGGTTACAGTTCTTCCATCTATTACTAACTTCACTATCTTTTTCTTTTCCTGACAGCCCTCAATTCTTCTAGCTAACCATCTTCCCACCTTGTTTCCATTTTCAAAGAAATTTAATCTATTCCGTTTAAGATCTCTCTCTAGTTCCTCATTAATCCGATTTTGAAATTGTCTTCGCAAAATTTCCACCTCCGTTATCAATTTTTTATTCGATGGATATTGCTTCAATATTTTTTCCTTCCTACTTAATTCTTCAATAAGCTTCTCTTCCTTGACTTTTTTAGCTTTCCTCAGTTCTTTCTGTTTTTTAATTAATAACCCTCTGATGACCGCTTTGCTAGCGTCCCAAACAGTGTTCATTTTTGCCTCCTTGGTCTCATTAATTTTAAAGTAAATTTTTATCTCTTCTTTCAGGAATTGAATCGTATCCTCATCCTTCAACATCTCCTCTTGTAATCTCCAATTTCTCCCCTTATTATTATCTAAATTCACAGTACATTCAATCAAACAATGATCAGAAAGGGTTTTTGGGTCAATTTCCATTTTCTGTGTCTTGACTAGCAGTGATTTTGATAAAAGAAACAGATCTATCCTTGACCAAGATTTATGGACCTCAGAGTAAAAAGTAAATCCAGATTTATTGTTGTATTTATACGTTCAAAGATCATCTAAGTCATGCTCTGCCATTAAGTCAAAACAGCTCTTAGGGAGTTTCCCCTGTGAGTCCTTTAGTTTTTTCTCTGACTTCCTATCTCTTTTCACCTTCAGGACCCCATTGTAATCACCTGCTATAATTAACTTTCCTTTATCATGCTCCATTAAGTCCTCATTTAGTTTTGCAAAGAAGCTCTCTTTTCTTTCCAGGGGGCCATATAGATTTACTATCGTTAACACCTCATTGCCTGTATTAACTTCCACTATCACATACCTCCCCTCTGAGTCTGTCTTAACTTCTTTCGCCTCCCATTTTTTATTAACATAAATTACACATCCCCTCTTTTTCTTCTCAGTCGCCGTCACAAAACACTTACCCAATCTTGGGTTTCTTAAATACTTTAAATCTCCCCTTCTAATCTTGGTTTCTTGTAAGCAAACCACATCATATTTCCTTTTTTCTAATAAATGAAAAATCTGTTTTCTCTTTCTTTCCTTATTAATCCCCCCTATATTCCAAGATGCAATGTTCAACATTTTTAGCCCTTACAAATACCCAACAAAAGGAAACGAAGAGGAGAGGTTTCAAACGTAAAAGAAATTAAATTCCTCTATACCAAACCTTCTTATTCTAGATCCAACTCTCCCAACAATAAATCCTTTTCAGTATTCAGTATGTTTTCTTTCGGATTTCCTTTATCCAAATCACCTCCTCCTTCCGACAAGTCTTTTCCTTTCTTAGATGGGGTAAATTCTCTTATAACATCTAAAGAGGGGTTTTGTGTTTCTTCTTCTCCTTTTTCCTCGTTTTGGAGCAGTCTCTTATAAAACTCCTTTGCCTTGTCCAATGAGTTAATTTTAAAACGTCTTTCTTTGAACATAAAGACAACCCCTTCTACATTCCCCCATCTATAACTAATGTTCCTCCTCTGCAATAACGAAGTGAGGAACCTGTATTGCTGTCTTTGCTTCAATATAGGTAAAGGTAGATCCCTATAGATCTCCACCTCCACATTATCAATAACCAAGCTTTCATTGAAGTTTTTCTGAATAACCCTCTCTCTAATCCTCGCGTTGTTGAAGCCGACTGCTATGTCACGTGGCAGCCCTTTCTCTTGGGCTACTTTAGAGAAAATTCTAAACAACTTATCAATTTGCACATTGATCAAATCCACAGGAGAGTCCAAAAAATTTGCTAAGGCCGGAATAATTCTTTCCTCCAAGTTTTCTCCTTCCGTTTCTGGGAGACCTCTAATTTTTATGGCTCTATCCCGCTGTTTTTTTTCTTGCCCCCATAAAATTCTCTCTTCTTTGCTTTGTATCTTCGCTATCTCTTCAATTTTATTTTCCAAGTCCTTCGTCTTCCTTACCGTAAGTTGGACTTCTTCCTTAATCTCTTTAAATTCAGTGTTCAAACTATCAATCTTCTTCCCTAAACCATAGATTTCTGTCTGCAAGTCCAGTCTTATTTCTTCCCTTAGGCTTTTCTGCTCTTCCCTTATCTCCGCCTTGAAGAACTTTTTAAATTCCCATAATTCCTCTAATATTATTACATTTAAATCTTGCTGCTTATTTGACCAGTCTGTGGAATCCCTTCTACTTCCCGAATGCGTCCAACTCATGTTGTCCTTCCTGCTTTTAGTTTAGAAGCAATTCCAAGGGGATAATGAAAAGATCCGCTTTCATAGTGGGAACGATGGACCTTTTGGAATCAATTCATTGACATGGAGCAGAGGCGAATCTCACACCGGTTTAAATGTAAGTGGGAATGAGCCCCTGGTCTCCCAGAGTCCTGGTCCAGGACTCAAACCACTACATCACACTGCCTCTCTGCCCTTTGGGCTCCAACAATCCTCCACATCCTACTCTTACAACTTGTGTTGATGCTGCCACAAACACAGGGGGGTGGATTGGGACCTTTGCTCTTTCCTAAATGCTGTTTTGGAAATCCCACTTCCAGTTCCTGATTGTCTGTACAAGGGAAACACCACGCAAAGGCCAGGGATGTTGCCCTCGACTGACTCCTAGTGGCTTGTTGCGTGTTATGCTAGCTCTATTTTACTGGCTAAAAGTTATGGATAAGTCTTACATTTGGTTTGTCCCACAATAAGGCAGCTTTGTCGTTTTACATTTTTCAAATGTCGTGCCTTTGACCCTTTGTAAAGGACTGGCGCAGGACGCACATTTCAGTCTGGGAATTAACTACAATTTCAGACTGCCATTGAAACTGAATTTAAAAAGAAAAGGGAGCCATGTTGATCCATAATAACTACAGACTTGCACTGTGGTGACTACTAGTGGCTTACTACAGCTACTGCTCTGAACAATGAGTCTCCTTCCTTAGAGGTCTTTAAGCAGAGGCTGGATGGCTATATGTCAGGGATGCTTTGACTGAGAGTTCCTGCATGGCAGAATGGGGTTGGACTGGATGGCCCTTGCCATCTATGATACTCAAGGGATATAAGGAAGAGAGCCATGATGGTGTAGTGGTTTGAGTGTTGGTCTAGAGGACGCTGGGTTCGAATCTCCATGGAAACCGACTGGGCGATCCTGGGCAAGTTACACTCTCTCAGGCTCAGAAGAAGGCAAGGACAAACCTCCTCTGAACCAGTTCTGCCAAGAAAACCCTACAATAGATTTGCTTTAGGGTCGTCATGACAGACATTACTTGAAGACACACAACAATACAATATAACCATATCTCCATACCAACAAACATAGATATGTCGTCACGGCTATTTTGCTCCAGGGAGACAAAGGCCTTCTTCGAAGGAAGCAATTGCCATGAAAGCCTTTGACTTAACATTTTTAAAATTCAAAAACAGACACGCAAACACATATCTATTCCATTTCGTTCAATGCAGTTTTTCTCTGTACATCTCATACGTTCTCATTGACTAGCTTGCATAACAAACTTTTACATTGTGAGCCAATTTGTTTTTTTAAACTGGAACCACTTTGACTCTCAATTTTTGGGGGAAAAGAGGAATAATAATAATAATAATAATAATAATAATAATAATAATACAGTCCTTCATCGTCTCAAACTATACACGAGTGGTCCAGAAAGAAGTAAAAATTAATAGTATTGAAGGCCGATGGAGTATGGAGTACGTTTATGTTCTCCTGCCTCCCTTCTTGTAGTAGCACTCATCTCCAAGGGCAACCAGTACTACAACTGAAACTACAACCAGTTTCAGGGCACCCAGCAGCCTGGAAACCAAAACAGTCGCCAGCATCAAAGGACGCCTGTGGCTGACCTGCTCTTGCATGTTTGATTCTCTTAACCAAAACAGATAAGCGAGATGCTGGCCTATAATTTGCAAATGTTGACTTGGGCAGTAATGGCAGCTTAATCACAGCTTCTTTCAAAGGGGTGAAGGAAAACCCCATCCTGCAGTGAGCCATTAGTCATAGTTGCGATTACACTTTCCTGTACATTTTGGCTGGATCAGGGACTCCCGAGATCAGAGGTCAAGCAGAATCTCATCATTTTCGTTGACACTGGCTGCCCTTGAGTTGATTTCAACGCATGGTGACCCTAAGGATGAGATCTCTCCAAGGCCCCTCTCCTCCACTGCTCTGCTTAGTTCTTGTAATTTCACACCCGTGACCTCCTTAGTAGAGTCCATCCGTATAGCAAGTGGTGGCCCACCTCTCTTTGTACTTCTCTAGCATTATTGTTTTTTCCAGTGAGTCTCACCTTCTCATGATGTGGCCAAAGGGCAATAGCCTCAGTTTAGTCATCTTGGCTCCCAGGGAGATTTCTGGCTTGATCTGTTCTAGGGCCAAAGGATGCAGCCTTGCCTGACCTAAGTACACATCCCTCATCAGGACTGTCAGATGTCTTGGCACTTTCATGTCTGTAAGGTTGCTCCATAGTCTTTCAAGACCCATGCAGTCAAAGGAGGCCCACCAAAATGGTGAAGGGCCTGGAAACCATGAGCCCTGTGAGGAACTGGGGATGTTTAGCCTGGAGAAGCGAAGGTGATATGATAGGCCTTTTTAAATATTTGAAGGGGAGTCACATTGAGGAGGGAGCAAGCTTCGTTTCTGCTGTTCCAGAGAATAGGACATGGGGCAATGTATTAAAGCAACAGAAAGAGAGATTTCATCTAAACATTAGGAAGAATCTCCTGATGGTAAGAGCTATGCGAGAGTGGCACACACTCCTTCCTTGGAGTCTGGCGGAGTCTCCTTCTTTGGAGGTTTTTAAAGAGAGGCTGGATGGCCCTCTGCCAGGAGTGCTTTGATTGAGAGTTCCTGCATGGCAGGATGAGGTTGGACTGGATGGCCCTTGGGGTCTCTTCCAACTCTACGATTCTATGAAAACAATCTCGTACAAAGCATAAGATCCATGTTCTGATATGCATTATTATGATTTTTAAGAGTGAACACTGCAGCTTCTGGTAGTTCATGAGGAGGACTGGTTATCAGGTGAGTAGATGTGCAATTACTGCTATCTGATGTGTAGTAATCATCTATGTTCCCTATGGAAATATATAAGTAGACTCAACTTATAATCACTGTGTTGCCCACTCAGCTAATTTCCTGTTTGTGGAAAAAAAGCTTTGATGTCACAGACAAGTTGTTCTTGAGTATGGCATCAGAAACCAAAAGACGAATCTACAACGAGGCCACAATGGGTGTTCCCCACAGCTAATCTTTGCCACCGCACCAGTCCTCCCAAACGTAGAACTCAAGAAACAAAACTAAACAATACAACAAAACCAAACACCAAAAAATGTCAAGAAGGAGCAAAAAAAGCTTGTAGAATGTGGGCTAGACAAGGTAACACTTACATGGATTTGTAATTGGTTGACCGGCTGAACCCAGAGGATGGTCAGCAATGGCTCCCTTTCATCCTGGAGAGAAGTGACCAGTGGGGCTCTGTCCTGGGTCCAGTGCTATTCAACATCTTTATCAATGACTTGGAGACAGAATTGGGGGCACACTTATCAAATTTGCAGATGACACAAATTAGGAGGAATAGCTAATACTCCAGAGGACAGGATCAACATTCAAAATGATCTGAATAGACTAGAAAGCTGGGCCACAGCTAACAAAATGAACTTCAACAGGGAGAAATGTAAGGTACTGCACTTAGGGCAAAAAAATGAAATGCACAGATATAGGATTACGGGGGACACCTGGATGAATGAAACTACGTGTGAAAGGGATCTAAGACTCCAAATAGACCAGAAGTTGAACATGAGTCAACAAGGCCAATGTGATTTTAGGATGCATCAATAGAAGTATAGAGTCTAGATCAGTGATGGTGAACCAATGGCATGTGTGCCAGAGGTGGCACTCAGAGCCCTCTGGGCACACATGCTGTCACCCTAGTACAGAGTTTGCTAGAGTTTCTTACTAGAAAGCCAGAGGGATGTGGCACTCTGCAATAAATAAGCGGGGTCTGGGTTGCACTTTGGGCACTCAGTCTGTAAAAGGTTCACCATCACTGGTCTAGATCAAGAGAAGTAATAGTGCCACTGTATTCTGCTTTGGTCAGGCCCCACCTGGAATATTGTGTCCAGTTCTGGGCACCACAATTCAAAAAGGATGTTGAGAAACTGGAGCCATGTGTCCAAAGGAGGGTGACTAAAATGGTGAAGGGTCTGGAAACCATGTCCTATGAGGAACGACTCAGGGACCTGGGATGTTTAGCCTGGAGAAGAGAAGGTTAAGGGGTGATATGATAGCTCTGTTTAAATACTTGAAGGGATGTCATATTCAGGAGGGAGCAAGCTTCTTTTCTGCTGTTCCAAAGAATTGGACACAATGGAGCAGTGGATGCAAGCTACAGGAGAGAGGTTCTACCTCAACATTAGGAGGAACTTCCTGAGAGTAAGGGCTGTTGGACAGTAGAACACACTCCTTCCTCAGAGATTTTGGTGGAGTCTCTGTCTTTGGAGGTCTTTAAACAGAGGCTGGATGGCCATCTGTCAATGCAGATGCTTTGACTGAGAGTTCCTGCATGGCAGAAGGGGGTTGGACTGGATGGCCCTTGCGGTCTCTTCTGATTCTAGGATTCTATGAAAAGCAATGCTAAATCAAGTTTATGAAACCAATTATCTGGACCCATTTCAAACTGGTTTCAGGGCGGGATTCGGAGTTGAGACTACCATGGTTGCCTTTGTCGATGATCTCCGTCTGAGTATCGACAGCAGCTTTCGATACCATCGACCATGGTATCCTTCTGGAACGCCTGAGAGATTTAGGTATTGGGGGCACTGCGCTCCAGGGGCTCCGGTCCTACCTCTCGGGAAGGATCCAGATGGTGCGGCTGGGGAACAATTGCTCTTGCAAAAGAGAGCTGATATCTGGCATCCCTCAGGGCGCCATCCTGTCCTCCATGCTATTTAACATTTACATGAAGCCACTGGGAGAGATCATCTGGAGGCATGGAGCACAGTGTTATCAATATGCTGATGACACCCAGATCTATCTCTCCATGTCTCCGGCTGATTCAGTGACTAAGGAGGGCATCTTTCCTCTGGATGCCTGCCTGGGGTCAGTAATGGGCTGGATGAGGGAAAACAAACTCAAGCTGAATCCAGAGAAAACAGAGGTACTAGCGATAGGTACCCCAGATCCAGACAGAGAAATTTGTCATCCAGTCCTGGACAGGGTCACACTTCCTCTAAAGGACAAAGTCCGCAGTTTGGGAGTACTCCTGGATCCATCTCTACAGTTATCATCTCAAGTAGATGCGATGGCCAGGAGTGCTTGGTACCAGCTTCGGCTGATACGCCAACTGCGTCCCTGCCTGGATCGAAAGGACCTTGAAACTATAGTACATGCACTGGTAACCTCTCGGTTAGATTTCTGTAATGCGCTCTACATGGGGCTACCTTTGTACCAAGTTCGGAAGCTTCAGTTAGTTCAAAACGCTGCAGCCAGATTGATCACGGGGACACCTAGATCGGACCATATTACACCGGTATTAAAATCTTTACACTGGCTGCCAGTTAGCTTCCGAGCCCAATACAAAGTGTTGGTTATGACCTTTAAAGCCCTAAATGGCTTGGGCCGGAGTTACTTGAGGGAACGCCTCTCCCTACACAATCCGCCCCACACTCTCAGAACAACTGGGAAGCTCCTACTCGAACATCCCAAAGTGAGATTAATAGCCACTCACCAAAGAGCATTTACAACTATGGCCCCAACACTTTGGAATAATCTCCCAGAAGAGATTCGACTCACTTCCACTCTAGACGCCTTTAAAAAGGTGCTGAAAACCCATCTCTTCCAGAAAGCATACCCCTCTGACCCTTTATAAGGGAAATCACCCCAAATATATATATCTACCTCAGGATGTTTTTTAAATTGTATTTGTAAATTGTGTGTGGTTTTAGATATGTTATTTTATGAGCTGATTTTAAATGATTGTAATTATGATGTATCATTAATAATAATAATAATAATAATAATAATCTTTATTTATACCCCGCCTTTCCAC
>NC_056524.1:274095352-274101285 GCF_019175285.1 Sceloporus undulatus
ACCGAGTCCTTCAAGGGGAGCGTGACCCCATTCAGGACCGGATGACAAATCTCACCACCCGGAGCAGGGGAACCTATCACCAGTACTTCCGTTTTCCCTGGATTCACACTGAGTTTGTTTTCCCTCATCCAGCCCATTACTGACGCCAGACAGGCATCTAGAGGAGAGATACCAGCCTTAGTTACTGCATCAGTCGGAGATACAGAGAAAACTATTTGGGTGTCATCAGCGTACTGATAACACCGCGCCCCGTGTCTCCGGATGATCTCACCCAGCGGTTTCATGTAGATGTTAAATAGCATAGGAGACAGAATCGCTCCTTGAGGGACACCAGTATTGATTTGATACTGACTGTAATCCCGCCTCGATCCCTGGGGAGAGGCGGGAAAATATGAATCAAAATGTTATTATTATTTTTATTATTAAAATGCTTTAAAAGATTGGTAGACTGAAAAACCCACAAAAAACCATTGGTAGACTGAGATTGTTGGCTCATGGCTTATATATGCATCCAATGTTTTCAAAATGTTGTTATGGTTGGAGGGGACATGCATGAAAGTGGTTTGGAAAAGTCAACAATTCCAAGACACTTGAAGAACTTTCTGTTGGCATGTGAGACTATGATATACGTACCTACACAATTGACGAATACATCGCAAGTTAATTTCTGGAATATGTGTGGCCCATAATTGATCCTGTGTTGGTCCAGGGTTGGGTTATAATGACCATTGAAATTAACCTTCCCTTCAATTACTTGAGTGTCACTTATGGAATGATTAACTGTGTTGACGACTACCTTTGGGACCATAATATACATCTGGAGGACCACATTCCAGAGCTTCTTGAATAAGATGTCAGGCGGCAACTTCAGTGGGGTGTTTTCAGTAGGAAGTCCTAAAGAAGTAGAAGGCATAAAAGGGTGCTGGCCAGACAAAGAGAGAGTTTGCAAGTGGCAACATCTCCCAAGGAAGCAATTGAAGGCCAGTCAACCCTTCCCAAAAGGTTCATCGACAGAGAACGGCAAGAAAATGCTGGGAATACTTAGTTGTTTGATTACTCTGATTCCGCGCCTGATTTTGGGCTTCCTGAAACAGTTCTGGTCTTGCAGATGCTACCCTCCTGGGCCTTTTCGGCTTCCTCTCGTTGGAGGCGTTTGGCGGTTTGGGATAAAGCTTTCTGAGGACACTTTCCAGAAGGTACGCCTTTCTGAACCATTGATCGTCCAATTATGAGGATGAGTGAAAGCGTTTGAAATTACACTCATCCCTCCATATTTGTGGCTTTGATGTTTGCGGGTTTGATTATTCATGGATTTGATTAATATGTTCTCTCTAGGAGTATCTAGATCCTCCAGTACAACTCTATGTTCAACGTTAACTAAAAGTTGCACTGAAAGTCCTAGAGATTCCTAGAGAGGTGTCCTCTCAGGTAAAAACATTGCGTTTTTGATATTTGTGTTTTTCCATATTCACGGGGGCCTTGAGCCCTAACCCTAGCAAATATGGAGGGACAAGCGTGTTTTCTAGCCATGGGAATCCAGATTACTTGTGCGCAGGAGGCATCATTGAAGGGCTCCTCGGTCTGGTCGCACGCATGGCTTTAGCACCTCCCTGGAGCTCATTCGTTCTAGTATTCTCAGAAAAGAGTTGAGAAACGGAGGGGGGAGAAATAATGCTTCAGGGCTTCATGAAGACACATCTGTCCCCAAAACCAAAGGACAAAAACAAGGCGGTAGTGGCAGGGAAGGCCAATGGGGCTACAGCTAGCGTTGTCAGGTTTTGAAGATAGCAATAAGGAACAGTTGAAATTTGCGACAGAAGTTCAGGTTTGAGAAGTAGAAAAGTAGATACGAGCAAGTCTGTGTCAATACTCAAATGCCAAATGAAAATATTGATTTCAGGGACCCTAGGGTGCATCTACACTGTGGAAATAATGCAGTTTGGCATCGCTTTAATGGTCACGGTTCCATCCTACAGAATCCAGGGATTTGTAGTTTGGCAAGGCACCCTGAACTCTTTGACAAGGAAAGCTAAAGAACCTGTAAAACCACAAATCCCATAGATTCCATAGGATGGCGCTACAGCACTTAAAGTGGTGTCAAAATGCATTACTTCTACAGTCTAGGTGCACCCCTAGCAATGTATTTCTCTATAAAACTACCAAATTGTCTGCTTTCATAAATTACAGTTCTGTTTATGAAGGGCTCCAAAAAGGGCCCACACTCCAAAAATATGGGATTTAATTTAATTAAAAAACAACAACAACAAACGTATTGTTGAGTCTATATAAAAGGCAAAGCTTCAAAGTCCTCAAATAGGAGAGCATTCTTTTTAATAAAGGACAGCTGCCCGCTCAATAAAAGACAAGCTTTCTGGACCTCACATAAGGGACAGCTCTTCTTCGAAGGGACAACTGGCAACACTAACTACAACTCCCTGAATCTTCAGGTCATTTGGTGGGTTTTGGGAACTGCAGTCCACAAAAGGAACATTTCCAGGCTCAGGTTTCTGGACAGAACCAGTGTTTAGCGTGGCATCATTGAATACTGGACAAGTCACAGCTACCTGGCATGGGTCTGTCTGACCAAATGTTCCTTGCTGCCCTCCATTTCTGCTTTAGCTGCTAATGTTCATTTGCTAACAGTACTCTAAGACACAGAAGATTACTATGTGTGGCTTTTAAACCACAATTGGATCTGTAAACAAGCAACTTTGGACATTATCAGACAAGGGAAATTGGAAGTATAATCCAATAGCAATCCGAATGTAATCGTGGGGTTTAATGTTATTGCGTGAGAGGTGATCACATGCAATTTCGGGCAATGGCAAGCTATTTTCGGGCAATGGGAAGTCAGTTCGAACGCAATTCACATAAATTCGCTGAACTAGCAAATTCATGTGAATGTGTTCTGGCCCCACTTTCTTTTCATTTGAAATTAAGAGAAATTCCTCCCGTGGGATAAACTCCTTTGACTATATTTATTTCATGCCACTTCCTCTGACCCAAACCATGGTTTGAATGTCCCTCTTCATTGATGGGGAAATCCTGTCAATGAGCTCCCAATAGAGCAAAAACCCAGGTGCAAATCGTTGCTCCCGAGGCAGTCACACTACTGTCCCCTTCCCTTGTTGCTATTCCAAAGCAGCCCAATTGAAGTAGGTAGTTTAAAATTGAGATTTTTACTATGCTCAGAGGCTGAAAATTACAATCCTGAAATGGTTATTGAGGGCAAGGGTTGCCAGAATAATGAACAATTGGATCGGATCAGGGCTCTGAAATGCAAAGGCCCTGAGATGGTTCCTGCTTTACGTTCTTATCCAAAACAAAAGGATGTAATGCTGAGACAGTTTAGAGACAGTAAAGAGAAACATATAAATAATAGTTTGACTGATGGACACCACGAGGGACAGAATAACGCAACACGGACGTATGAATGAACACCCAATAAGTGTAAAGGGATGTATATGTTTAGTTCAAATGTAACCAATGCATGTAATTTGTAAGTTTCCTTTGTCTAAAATGCTATAAAAGACTATGTCACCCAGAATTTGGGGCTCCAGAAATTTGGATGTATTTCCTTCTGGGGATGCTGCAGCTCAATAAACCCTGGTTTCCTTTTCAAGCTGACTTCTGGGTCTCTCTATAGAGATAAGAAATCTACAACACAATTGCCTTCTAAAATTTCTTCCATTAAAAAAAGAAAGAGTCAGATTGCAGAGCAGAGCTCCAGAGTTGCCCAAAACAGTGAAAGGAAGTAGAAACGGAAACAGAAAACCCCAGAAGGCATCTGGGGTAGGAGATAAGGGAGAAAAGCGAGGTTAGAGGGAGTCAGGAAGCAAGTGTGATGGTGGCAGTTGTGCGACTGAGAAAACGTGATGATCCATGACTACAAATAGGTACAATTCTCTTTACACTGACAAGTGCGACTGCAGCAAGAATGGGGCCCAGAGAGGAAAACAATACCCATCCTTTAGCAATCTGTGGGTGCGTAACAGCAACACTGCCGGGGAAAACAAAGGATCCATGATGCAAAAGAAGCATTAATTTTCATGGATACGTGGTTGAATAAACAGCTGAGAAAATGTTGACTAAACTTAAATCTTCCCTTACTTTCCACATGTCTCTTTCTAGAACTTGGGAAAGACGCTTTTCCCAACAAATGCCAGAATCTCCTAGCCACTAGGCTTCATGGCCATATCGACCGGAGGATCCAAGGAGCTGTACTCTAAAAAAGCTATTTTTCCAAACTCAACTAATTTTCCAGCTCATTTCTGATCTTTGTGGAGGTTAAGACCTTCAACGGCTGCTGGTCAAGATGACCGTACATGAACGCTCTTATCCTCCTCGCCCCAATAGAGAAGGTCATCTGCTGTCTTGTCAGTGCAGAGGAGCTCTATGCCCATGGCGCAGTTGGTCAACTTGTTCATCTCTTTGCTCCCTTGGGAGCAATTTGTTGACCAATTCAGGGCCTTAGAAGGACAAAATAAACCCTTAAAACTTGTGGAAGGGTGCAAGCTATACTGCGGATATAATACAACAAATTTTTAATGTGAGGATTTTAAATTGTTCTCAAAATTTTATTGCTAGGTTTTAGTTTGTTCTTTATGTGAGCTGCCTTATATTAATTAACTCATTCATTCATTCATATCTATATTCATTCATTCATTCATTACTTACTTACTTCATTTATGTGCTGCCTTTCTCCCAGAAGGGACCCAAAGTGGGCTTATTCATATATATTTCATTTATATAAATGAAACAAACAAACAAATAAAATGATGTCAGATCTATGTAAGCTGATTGACAGACTTCTCTCAAAATTCCCGTAGCTATATTTTAAACCAGCTGAAGTCCCCAAACTGTCCACAACGGAAGACCCATAAGGAATGAAACTGTAATCATCTAAATTGGTAGAGGACAAGCCAAAGCTAGTAAAGTGTGTGGCTTGTTAATTACTAGCCCTGTGGTCACTAATTAATAAAAATATATCTTTTAGTTATGATTGATTTCCAGTAGTTCAATAGCCATCGCCGTTCCCCACAGTTTCTACATGATCAATAATACAGCTTGAGTTTCCCTTATCCAAATGCTTGGGGCCAGAAGTGTTTTACATTTTGGATTTGGATTTTGGATTTTAGAATCATTGCCTATACGTAACAAAGCACCTTATTGCTGGGACCGAAGTCTATACATGAAAGTCATTAATGTTTCTATACCCCTCATACACACAGCCTGAAGGCAACTTCGTATGTAACATTTCAAAATAATTTTGTGCACAAAACAAAGGACTTTATCACACAAAGGAGATCGGGAGTTTATCCCGTGAATATCCTGGAAAAATCATGTAATTACACACAACGATTTCACACAACCTCCCACAAAACCCACCATTAAAGTGGTCAGAAAGAAGCATTAATGTGCATCTTTTTACTTTGGGGCTTTCAGCGACAAGGCATTTTCGATATCACTTTATTTGAGCAATTGCGTGTGATAATCATTCGCTCAAGGACTTGCCTTTTCCGCTTCATTTACGGGATGCTCTAAATGCGCTTTAATCTCTCCTTACTGTTGAAATCAGTAGGAAGCAGGAATAAACAACAGATAAAGGGCACAGGCATAGCCCCGTTATTTTACAGACTTACAGCAAGAGTTGGGGAGTATCTTGCCCCAATCTCAAACGGGGAGTTCATCTTCCCTTGCTTCCATGTTGCAGATTAAATGGACTTGCTTCCAAATCCTGAATGAACCTGCAAGTGGTTTCAGTCTCACTGAACTGTGTGGGGTGTATATTTGTGTCAAGATGTTGTTTGTGAGACTTGTTCTCTTACCATCTTTACGCCGATGATACCCAACTGTACATTTCCACCCCTAATCTTTCGCCAGAGCTAGAGCAGCAAGTGTCATCCTGTTTAACAGCTGTCTCCCACTGGATG
>NC_056524.1:274104285-274108997 GCF_019175285.1 Sceloporus undulatus
AAGCCCACCCTTCACTACTCCTTTTCTATTTCTGTCAATAACATTTCTATCCAGCCGGTCCAGGAAGCCCGTAGGCTCAGTTTCATCTTTGACTCCTCTTTGTCATTTATCCCACAGATTCAGACTACAGCCAAAGTCTGTAGATTTTTTCTCTATAATATCGCCAAAATCCGTCCATATCTCTCAGCTTCTACCGCAAAAACACTGGTCCATGCCTTAGTGGTCTCACGACTAGACTACTGCAACCTCCTCCTGGCAGGGCTTCCTCTCTCTCACCTCCACCCATTAATTTCTGTTCAGCATTCAGCTGCACGTATTATTTCACTCGCTCGCCGTTATGATCATGTCTCCCCTCTGTTGTCTTCCCTTCACTGGCTCCCTCTTCCTTTCCGCATCAGGTACAAACTTTTGTTACTGACCTTCAAAGCTCTGCATGGGCTGGCCCCTCTTTATTTAACTGATCTTCTCTCTTCCTACATCCCTACTCGCACTCTCCGCTCTGGGAGCCAAAATCTCCTCTCTCAACCCAGGATCTCCTCTGCCCCGTCCCGGATCCGTCCCTTCTCTCTTGCTGCCCCTCATTCCTGGAACCTTCTTCCTCTGCATTCACGGCTCATCACTTCCCTAACCAGCTTTAAGACAGAGCTGAAAACCATATTGTTTAGGGAAGCATTCTCAGGGAATTTGTGATTGTCATCTGGCTGTCTGACAATATTTGATGTGATGTGATTTGTTTGATATTTGATGTTTTTAATCTGTTTTTTTCTTTTCTACATGGTAATTTTATCTATTCCTTCTTTTAAATGTTATTATCTTAGAATGTACGCCTTGGACAGGCTTTTATTTACTCCTAATTTTACCAACTTTGTACAGCGCTGTGTATAATTACAGCGCTATAGAAATAAAGTTTAATAATAATAATAATAATAATAATTGTTAGCAAGTAATAGCAGGTATGGCCTCATTCCCAATAATGACAGAATGGGGGGCAAGGGACGGAAGAAGGCCAGGGACAGAGAAGCCGGCGGAGAGGCAAGGGAGGCCAGTGACGGGAGAAGACAGGGGCCATTGCAGCTGCCTCCCGCATCACAGGGAGCAGATTCGAATCCACATGGTTCACATTGGGATGAATTGATTTATTTCAAAATAAACCAATTCAACCAAAAAGAACCAGAAAAAACCAGTGTCATTTTGACATGGGTTAAATGGGTCAAAGCATGGTCCCCCTTTCAGAATCGCTTCAGCAATTCGAATTAAGTGGGAACCATGCTCTTTTAAACACGATCCAGTTTAAAAGGTAGTGGGAATGACCCTTATATTTCTATACTGTTTACCTATGTACTAAGCGGTTTACAAAGTGTAAGCTAATTGCCTTCACCAAGCTGGGTACTGATTTTAGCAACGTATGGAAGGATGTTAGGCTGAGTTGACCCTGAGCCCCTGCCTGGGATCCAACTCACAACCTTGTGGTTTTGTGAGTGAGAGGCTGCAGTATAGGCATGTAACCACTGTGCCATCAGGATTGATGGGGAAACAGGCCCCTGTTGCCCGCAGTGCCTGCTGCCCAGTAAGTGGGGATTGCAACATTGTCATGATCCCTCCATATCCATATCAGGATTGTGACCAGATGATGCGAAACCTAATGATGCCACTGTCACCCAGCATGATAACTTACGGGGTCTTTCCCCCATTGACTGCCTCCTATATCACACCATACAGTCCTTAGTAATGTTTTTATACTAATATTACTCATAAATCATCATTCCTGTACATCGCTGAATGTAACGGCAATGGTTATGACATAAGCAACCAGCAAAATTAAAATTATACCTTTAAATGGCAATATCATATGCGACCCACTGTGCCACCAGGGCTCCATGTTGCACCCATTTCAGCAAAGAAGATGTCCATGCCTCCCCAACTGGCCCAGTTTGGCAGGGACAATCCCAGTTAATCCTCTGCCATCTGTTCAGCTGCTTTAAAAATGTCTCTTTCTTCCTCATACTTTCCTCCTTTGTCCTCATCTTGCTTCAGTTGCTGCAAACTCAGTTCAAAGTGCAAAAGTAGTAGTAATAATAATAATAATAATAATAATAATAATAATAATAATTTCTATCCTGCTTAATCACTTGGAATCCAAGCGGATTACAACAATAAAAGAGGATTCAGTTAAAATTCTAAAACCCCTATCCCTTGCACTCAACTTAGGAAAGGGTAGAAGGGAAGAAGAACAGAATCTCTCCCTTCCCAATAGGCTCAGGCAAAAGCAAACTGCTGCATGCTCTTCTAATGTGTCTTTTTAACCTCCCTTATCCTTAATGCTTGAAACCAGAAGCATTTTGGATGTATTTATTTATCACTTTTGGGAATATTTGCATATACATAATATCCTGGAGATGAGATCAGTCTAAACATGCAAATTGTGAAGTCAAAGGCTTTCATGGTTGGCATCCATAGTTTTTTGTGGGTGTGGTGATCCCTGGGGCAATCAGCCCTGTGCGTGGCTCTTACTCCCAGGGAGTCCCTTTCACACTTTCCCCTCTAGGATCTCCTAGGTCTCCATTCCCACACTCCCTGCTGAGCTGGATGAGACCCCTTGAGGTCCTATATCTCACTGCCACCACTCAGTGAATTTTAGTGCACTACGTTCCCTAAGCACACACTGAGACTTGCTAGGGACCTCTCTAGTTTAAGCAATCAGTAATCAGCAACCGAGCTAAAAGGCATGTGTCCAGGAGCAGAAAGAGCCAGCAGATACTTTTAAAGAAAGATATTTATTTTAAAGAAGTAGAACAGAATAGGAGGATATCACTCATGCAAGGCCTCCTTGCCTTGCAGGTATAGAAAGCATAGTTACAAAGAGTTCATTTCAGGCAAGCTATTAGATAAACATAACAAAAACCTAGATGCACTAACACAGTTCCTAGCTACTCAGACAGGGATGGGATTTGCAGTCCTTGTTGAGTTCTCGGATGCAAGGAGCTGGCCCTCATGGCTAGGGATGCCATAACCCGGTGGCTGCCGGGAAAAACCCGCTTTTGGGGGCCCCTCCCAGTCCCAGAATGGTTTGGCCCTCAGCCATGCCTTGGTCCCGGTTTGGGGCCCGCTCCTGCGGCCATTGCCGCTGCTGCTAATGCGGCCGGCCACGGCACCAACCCACCTCCTCCTGCTCTTCCTGGAGTGGTGGGGGACCATGGGCAGCATCAACTCACCTCCTCCTCCAGCTCCGCCTTCCTCCTCCTCCTCAGCAGCAGTCGCGCTGCCGCCGCCGCGCCTCCTGCGCCAAGGCCAGGGCTTTCCTGCCCGCGCACGCAGGGGGCTCTAAAGCAGGAGCTTGTCCCCTGCTTTGGCCAGCCAGCCAATGGCCAGCTGGCCAAAGGGGATGGGCTCCTTGGCGCGTGCTGCCCGGGCCTCAGCAAGGGCCAGCGGCAGCGTGCATGCCTGGCCCGCTTCCCTCCGTGTGTGCGCGCCCCTGCCCTGCTTCTCACCGTGCGCGCGTGCCTGCCCTGCTTTCTTTTGTGCGCGCGCGCCAGCGCCAACTTAATAAAAAGGAGGAGGAGGAGGGGGAGCAGAAGGAGGGGGAGCAGGAGGAGGAGGAGGGAGGAGCTGGAGGAGCCGGAGGAAGGGTTCCTTGAAGGGCAGAATAGGGGCAGAGGAGGAGGAGGAGGAAAGCTGAGTCAGTGGCCATTAGGTCTGCCTTGGTTTTTTTGGTTTTTTAAATTATTTCTTAAAAATATAAAATACTTATTTAATTTTATTAATTATTTATTATTTCTTGGTTTTATTTTATTAATGTTTTTATTTCTTGGTTTTATTTTATTAATTTTTTTATTTATTGGTTTTATTTTATTAATTTTTATTACTTCTTGTTTTTATTTTATTAATTTTTATTATTTATTGGTTTTATTTTATTAATTTTTATTATTTTGTGTTTTTTATTTTATTAATTTTTATTATTGCTTTTTTCCTCATTATTTTTATTTTTAAATATATACACCCCTGTCTTGATTTTTATTTTTTTGTCTAGGAATAATGCCAAAATGTCCTCCATTTTGATCATGCCTTAGAAACATGCATTTAGATTAACATTTTTAAAAAATCATCAATTTTTTTCGCGTGTCCTCCACTTTTATAAAATCGTGTCCTACATTTGAAGATGTTGTCCTACATTTGTCCTGGTTTGGAGGTCCTGGCTTATGGCAACCCTACTGATGGCCTAGCTCTACTTGCATCACTTTTGCCTGCCTCCCTGCAAGCACACAGCACACATGATGGCCGCAAAGGGCCTTTTAAAGATTTTCCATAGAATGTTCTTGAATCTCGCGGTCCTACTCTCTGATTGGTCAGTTAGACCTTACATCAGCTATGATGTCACAGCTCATTAGCATGTGATGTCAGCTCTCATTAGCATGTAACTCCCCCAGATTAACCCTTTGTGGTCCAGGAGAAGTCTCCAAATGACTGGAGGGCCCAGTCATTACAGTGGGTTTTTGGGGCTCTGTGGCCATGTTCTAGAAGAGCTTATTCCTAACATTTCACCAGCATCATTCTCTGAAGATGCCAGCCACAGATGCTGAAAAACGTCAGGAATAAACTCTTCTAGAACATGGCCACAGAGCCCAAAACACCCACAAAAAACTCATTTGTGTTCTGTATGCGCCATATATATATATATATATATATATATATATATATATATATATATATATATA
>NC_056524.1:274109007-274138656 GCF_019175285.1 Sceloporus undulatus
TCACCTTATATATGTGCCTTTATATGCAATATTTTAAATAATTGTCTGCATGAAGCAAAGTCTGTGTACACTGAAGTACCAGAAAGTAAAGTTTTACCCAAATGCCAGGGTCCTGGGAGGGCACCCAGAATTAATTTGCAACGGGGAAATTGTATTAGTCCTATTGGAAGCAGCTAAAGGGCTTGATAACTGAAGTAAGGATCTAGCCTGTATATACTGGTTCTGAAGACAGAATTCCAGAGTGTAAGGTTCAATTCAATTTTATTTAATTGGAAGGAAGTCACCATTCACTCAAGGGCACTCTCTCATGAGCACAACTAAGAGCAAATGATACAGAAGGTGGTAGTAAACACTCAGTTGAGGGTTTCAGAGGGCAGTACTATACCACTTCCGGAAGCCAAGCTCCAATCCGGGGATACCATGAAGTGGAAGTAGCCCAGCAAGCTGTATGGGGTTCATTGCCTGGCCAGCAAGGCAAGGAATCATGCGTGATATGGACAAAAAGGGTTTGTCTGACCTCAAGACAGATGGAATTGGTAGTGCCTAAGCAGGCCTATTTGGATTGCAAAACCTATCTTGGGGCAGAATTTGAAATTAAGAGTGGATTTTCCAGGAGGGAAGAATGGGACAAGAATGTGGGAACGATGGGACAATCAATGCAATTGTTTCTAGACAATAGAATATTGCTTCCCTGGGGAAGTAATAATAATAATAATAATAATAATAATAATAATAATAATAATAATAATTTGTATCCCACTTCTCCAAAAAGATCAAAGTGGCCAACAATGAAACATCCATAAAATACAATAAGCATACTATAGATGTCTCATTGTCCATTATATCCCAAATCCTCCCAACCTTTTCACCCACAATAAAATACAAATAAATGATTAACAATTGTTGAAACAATTAGTAAAAGCAAGGCAGAGGCAGCGGGCGGTTGCTAAATCATTAGTTAAAATTGAAAGGGGTTTGTTGGAAAGTGAAGCTGGGAAGGGCTGCCGGAAGAGATACGTCTGGACTGCCTTTTCAAAGCTTTCGAGACGGATGATATATCGGATCTCTTCCTTTACTTTTAAGCAAGAGGATTATCACCCAAATTTGCACCCACTGGTGAAGGGATGATGGAGATCCTGATCCTGATCAATCTCTTCTTGGCTCCATGGTCTTGCACCTCTCCATGTTGAGCCTTCCAGATCCCCTAAAATGGTCCCTTAAATGATGTGGCTGTTTCCTCGCACTGGAGACACATTCATAGTTACAGGCCTCAAACATCCTTTTCATACTAATAGAAAGGAGAGGGGTGACAGGAAGATGGATCTTGGGGTAACAAAAGGCGTCACTATCTCAGCCACCCATTTGGATGATTTTGGAGTATTCCAGATAAGGGAGATAATGCCTGTAATAACTTTTCCCCATCTTGAGCTCACAGTGATGTTTCCATTTATTAAATGTTGGAGGAGATGGATGTTCTTATGATTGATTGGAGCCTTACTTGAACAGTCACCCATTTGCTATTTAAAACTAGATTTTTACAAACCAGAAACTTTGCACCAGGGAAGGTGGGAATGTGGGTCCATGATACAAAAGGACGGACTGTGTTTCTTTCACTTGCAAACATACATGGCCTTCTGGGGTTTTTTGGTTAAACTTGTAAGCCTTGTAGAGTCTTCCATTTGACCAACCTACAGTATTTCTTCCAAGGGAAATGCAGATACTGTAGTGGAATAGCAGGTGTAGCAAGAAAATAGTTTTGGCCACGGCCAACACAGTCCAGTGGAGGAGACGCCTTCGAATTATGCCTCCTTAGATTCCTGCTGAATCTTAGTGGATACAAACGAATGCGTGTGGTGTCATTTTGGATCCTATTATTACAACAACGGCATTCCCTTTGGAGGAGAATAATCACAGTGAAGCATTGCAGGTAGCTGTTCAATATTTGAACAATGCACAGAGCTATCGCTTGAATGTTGGACAATTCTATTGTTGCCTATTGCCCAAGAAAAGAAAACAACAGATGCCAATGAGAGAGTTACATCAGTTTGATCACTGTCAGCCAATGGAATGCATGCCCTTTATTGATTTGAGAATCTAGGCCATTAGATCCAAAACAAGAGCTTGGAAAATTCAGTTTGGACTTCATTGCTGTGTGCCTTCAGGTCATTCCTGATTTATGGCAACCCTAAGCCGAACCTGTCATGGGGTTTTCTTGGCAAGATTTGTTCAGAGGGCTTTTGCCATTGCCTTGGACTAGCTCCCAAAATCCATCAGTCATGTTGGCTGATGGCTTCTGGGAGCTGGAATTTAACTCTTCTCAACTTTGTCCAAAACATACTTGTTGGTAAACAAGACAGGTTAAAATGGAGACCGTAGTCGTGTCACAACAGGCTCTGAATCTAACTGCTGTACATTAATTTATTTAGGAAAAAAGGGTAGAATTCAGTTGTCAGCATGGTGTTGTTTTTGTTGTTGTTTTTAACTGCCCTGGAGTCGATCTCAGCCCATGGCAGCCCAGCGGATGAGACATCTCCAAGAACTCCTCTGTCCTCCCCTGCTCTGTTTAATACCTGAAACCCCATAAAACCCATAGTGACCTCCTTCGTAGAGTCCATCCACCTGGCATGCGGCCTTCCTCTCTTTCTACTTCCCTCTGCCTTTCCTAGCATTACTGTTTTTCCCAATGATTCATGCCTTCTCATGATGTGTCCTAAGTACGGCAACTTGAATTTTGTCATCCTGGCTTCTAGGGAGATTTCTGGCTTGATCTGCTCCAGGACTCATTTGTTGGTCTTTTTGGCCATCCATGGGATCCTTGGCACTCTTCTCCAGCCCCACATCTCCAAAGAGTTGATTTCCCTCCTATCCTCCTCCTTAACTGTCCAGCTCTCACAGCCATCCATGGCGACAGGGAATACAATGCAGGAGCCAATTATTTTAATAAAATATTGTGTCAGTCTTTAATATAACATATTGACAATTCTTTCTTGATGATTAGAATCCTAGAATCCTAGAGTTGGAAGAGACCACAAGGGCCACCTAGTCCAACCCTATTCTGCCATGCAGAAAATCTAAATCAAAGCATCCCCATTGACAGATGGCCATCCAGCCTCTGTTTAAAGGCCTCCAAGGAAGGAGATTCCTCTATACTCCAAGGGAGTTTGGGTTAGGGGTATATAAAAGTATTTTGGATGATCCTCTGTATGGTAGAAGTGGACAACTGCATGGAGGCCAGCAAATGCCCACCGGACAGCAAGCCCAAATACCTCCATTTTCTTTCTTTGAAAGAAACTCCAGAGAAAAGGGAGATGTTGAGAATAGTACAGGGCTCTGGGACGCTTGTTGTGCGGGGTGCCATTTTTTCACCTATTTTCCCAAGTTGGGGAGGGGACTTTCTGGATGGTTTTGAATAGTAAATTGCCCCCAAAGCTTATCGTTGTTTTAAAAACATTGGTTGGGGTGTTTTGAGGGGCTGGGAGGGGATTCAGGAGCCACAAAAGTGGGGTACAGGGCCACATCTGGTTTGCAAGTCGAACTGTGCCCACTTCTCCTCGGTGGTTACATCTGCAGGACTAAGAGAAAATGCAACGTAATTCTAAGGTTAACTAGGAGGTGTCCAGTGTCCTTAAGAGTAGAATAGCTTTTACAGGTTGAGTCCCCCTTATCTGAAATGGTTGGGATCAGAAGTGTTTTGGATAACAGATTTTTTTGAATTTTGGAAATTATTATTATTATTATTATTATTATTATTATTATTATTATTATGTTTATTTATATCCCGCCTTCCTCCCAGTACAGGGACTCAAGGCGGCTAAGCATATTTGCATATACATAATATCCTGGAGTTGAGATCCAGGTCTAAACATGAAATTCATCTATATTTCATATACCACCTTGTAGATGATAATAATAATAATAATAATAATAACAACAACAACAACAATAATTATTATTTATACCCCGCTCTTGAGCCAAAAGGCTATCAGAGCAGCTTAAAACTTGTTAATTAGACATTTCCCTGCCCTCAGGCTTACAATCTATATAGCTCTTAAAATAGCATCTGATAGTCCTGAGGAGGAATCCATCCTGAGGACATGAGGCTATTCTCAGAACAGAAGATGGAGAAACCAAATGGTTCCCAATTGGCAAAGGGCTCAGACAAGGCTGCATCCTTTCACCTTCCCTGTTCAACTTACAGTATATGCAGAATGTATTGTAAGGAAAGCAGGCTTGGACATAGAAGTAGGAGGACTGAAAATAGGAGGAAGGGATATATAGACCCACTTTTTCCAGGCAGGCATTCTCTGAAGATGCCAGACACAGAACACAGATGCTGGCGAAACGTCAGGAAGAAAATCTTCTAGAACATGGCCACAGAGACTGAAAAACCCACAAAAAAACCACAGATAGTATACCACCAGTAACAAGATCCAGAGAAGAGGAGCCATCCAAGGTAATAAACTGCACACATAGGAATCATAGAATCATAGAATCATAGAATCATAGAATCATAGAGTTGGAAGAGACCCCAAGGGCCATCCAGTCCAACCCCCTGCCATGCAGGAAATCCAAATCAAAGCATCCCTGACAGATGGCCATCCAGCCTCTGTTTAAAGACCTCCAAGGAAGGAGACTCTATCACCCTCCGAGGAAGGAGTGCATTCCACTGTCGAACAGCCCTAACTGTCAGGAAGTTCCTCCTAATGTTCAGGTGGAATCTCTTTTCCTGCAGCTTGCATCCATTGTTCCGGGTCCTGTTCTCTGGAGCAGCAGAAAACAAGCTTGCTCCCTCCTCAATATTACATCCCTTCAAATATTTAAACAGGGTGATCATATCACCTCTTAACCTTCTTTTCTCCAGGCTAAACATCCCCAGCTCCTTAAGTCGTTCTTCATAGGGAATGGTTTCCAGACCTTTCACCATTTTTGTCGCCCTCCTTTGGACACGCTCCAGTTTCTCAATGTCCTTTCTGCATTGTGGTGCCCAGAACTGGACACAGTATTCTAGGTGGGGCCTGACCAGAGCAGAATACAGTGGCACTATTACTTCTCTTGATCTAGACACTATACTTCTATTGATGCAGCCTAAAATAGCATTGGCCTTTTTAGCTGCCGCATCACACTGTTGACTCATGTGCAACTTGTGGTCTACTTGGACTCCTAGATCCCTTTCACACGTACTTTCATTCAGCCAGGTGTCACCAATCCTATATCTGTGCATTTTATTTTTCCGCCCTAAGTGCAATACCTTACATTTCTCCGTGTTGAATTTCATTTTGTTAGCTTTGGCCCAGCTTTCTAGTCTATTCAGGTCATTTTGAATCTTGATCCTGTCCTCTGGAGTATTAGCTATTCCCCCTAATTTGGTGTCATCTGCAAATTTGATAAGTATGCTTCCAATTCTGTCATCCAGGTCATTGATAAAGATGTTGAATAGCACTGGGCCCAGGACAGAGCCCTGTGGGACCCCACTGGTCACTTCTCTCCAGGATGAAAAGGAGCCATTGTTGAGCACCCTTTGGGTTCGGCCGGTCAACCAATTACAGATCCATTTAACAGTTCCTTTGTCTAGCCCACATTTTACCAGCTTGTTTGCAAGAATGTCATGGGGAACTTTGTCAAAGGCCTTACTGAAATCAAGATATACTATATCCACAGCATTCCCTTCATCTACCAAAATGGTAATTTTATCAAAGAAAGAGATTAGGTTTGTCTGGCATGACTTGTTTCTCTGAAACCCATGTTGACTTTTTGTGATGATGGCATTGCCTTCTAGATGTTCACAGACTCTCTCTTTAAGGATCTGCTCCAGAATCTTTCCTGGGATTGATGTCAGACTAACTGGACGATAATTGTTGGGATCCTCTTTCTTCCCCTTTTTGAAGATGGGGACAACGTTTGCCCTCCTCCAGTCTGCTGGGATCTCTCCTGTTCTCCAGGAGTCCTCAAAGACTATTATTGCCAATGGCTCCGATATGACATTTGCCAGTTCTTTTAGTTCATCTGGTCCTGGAGACTTAAATTCATTTAGATTAACAAGGTGTTCCTGTACTATCTCTTTACTTATTCTGTGCTGAAATTCCCCTATTCTGTCCTCTGCTCCATTATCCTCAGGTTGAGCCCCTTTTCCTTTTCTGAGAAGACGGAGGCAAAGAAGGTCTTGAGGAATTCTGCCTTTTCTCTGTCTTCTGTTAGCATTTTGCCATCTTCTCCACGCAGTGAACCTACCGTTTCCTTCTTCTTCCTTTTGCTGCGGACATATCCAAAAAAGCCCTTTTTATTGTTCTTAACCTCTCTAGTAAGCCTGAGTTCATTCTGTGCTTTAGCTTTTCTGACTTTACCCCACAAATGCCTGCTATTTCTTTGAATTCCTTTTTTGTGATTTCCCCCTTTTTCCATTTCTTATACATCTTCCGTTTCAAACTCAGCTCAGTTGAAAGTTCCTTAGTCATCCATCCTGGTTTCTTGAGACTTCTCCCGTTTTTCTTTCTCACTGGAACTGTTTGAAATTGTGCCTTCAGTATCTCCCTTTTGAGAAAGTCCCATCCGTCCTGAACTCCTTTATCTTTTAGTATTTCTGACCATGGAATCACCCTCAATACTTCTCTAAGTTTACTGAAATCCGCTCTCCTAAAGTCTAGGATGTGTGTCTGACTCTGCCTGGCTTCTCCTTTCCACTGTATTACAAACTCCAGGAGAACATGGTCACTTCCACCTAATGATCTCACCACTTGCATCCCATTAACCAAGTCATCCTTGTTGGTTAGGATCAGATCTAAAATAGCTGACCCCCTTGTTGCCTCTTCCACCTTTTGGACCATGAAATTGTCTTCCAGGCAAGTGAGGAATTTGCTAGGCCTTGAGGATTTTGCTGAGTTTGACTTCCAGCAAATATCAGGATAGTTGAAGTCGCCCATCACTACTACATCTCTCTTTTCTGACTGTGTGGTCATCTGTTCTAGAAAGATATCATCCAATTCCTCTGTCTGACTCGGGGGTCTGTAGTAGACTCCCACCGTAACATCCTTGTTGTTTCTCTCCCCTTTGATTCTTATCCAGATGCTCTCCTCCTGGCTTCCATGATTGATGTCCTGGATCTCTTCACTGGTGTAAATATCTCTGACATATAGTGCTATTCCTCCTCCTTTCTTGTTTGGCCTATTTCTCTTTAAAAGGTTATACCCCTCTATTTCCACATTCCAATCATGAGACTCATCCCACCAGGTTTCAGTGATGCCTATTATATCATATTTGCTTTGTTGTACTAGGAGTTCGAGTTCATCTTGCTTATTTCCCATGCTCTGTGCATTAGTGTAGAGACATCGCAGACCATAGTTCCCTTTTACTTGCTGCCAGTGCAAGTTTTTTTGCTTCCCACTGTTGGGTCCTTGCACTTTTTTTCTTGTTTCCTCTATGTCAGTTTGACTATTTTCGCCATCCCTTTCGCCTTCCTTAATATTGCCTCCCTTCCCCTCGGAACTCAGTTTACAGCTCTCCTGATCAAGTTCTTGAGACTGTTGGCAAAAACATTTCTTCCAACTGGCGTGAGATGCAACCCGTCTGTTGCAAGAAGTCCCTCCTCATGGAACCGCAGCCCATGATCGAAGAATCCAAATCCTTCTCGGCGGCACCATCTGCGAAGCCAGTTGTTCACATCCGCGATTTTCCTCTCCCTTCCTGGACCATGCCCTTCAACTGGCAGAAGAGACGAGATGACAACCTGTACATCCATTCCTTTCAGCTTCCTACCAAGCGCCTCGTAATCCCTTTTGATGTTCTGAAGGCTGTGTCTTGCAGTATCATTAGTTCCCACGTGGACCAAAAGGAAGGGGTATTGGTCAGAAGGCTTGACCAGTCTTGTCAGCCTCTCTGTCACATCACGGATCTTTGCACCTGGAAGACAACACACCTCTCGAGACATCTTGTCAGGCCTACAAATCACTGCTTCTGTACCCCTCAGCAAGGAGTCCCCCACTACGACCACACGCCTCCTCCGAGGCTTAGCAGCGACTGTTCCCTCGGGTGGGACTCTCAGGCTCCCCTGCTCTGTCCCTGAAGTCTGTCCATGCTGCTCTTCTTCATCCTCCTTGATAAGGGAAAGAGCTTCGAATCGATTCTCTAGCTGCAAGCTCCCCGAACAATTCCTTCTTGGCTTACTTCTCTTTGTGACATTCCTCCAGCTGTCTGCCTCCTGTGTATGGCAAGTGACCTCTTCCACCCCAGCATCTTCCTCTGCATGGTACTCATCCAAGATGGTTAGTTCTATTGTGTCCAGGAAATCCTCTTGTTCCCTAATATGCTGAAGTGTAGCTACTCTGGACTCCAGCTGCTGCACTTTCTCCTCCAAGAGTGCTACCAACTTGCACTTGGTGCATGTGAAGTTCTCGACTTCTGTGGGCAAGAAGAGAAACATCCCACAAGAGTTGCAGGTGACTACAGCAGATCCCTCGTTGTCCATACTGCAAAGATGACTATAACAGTCAATCTACTGGGAATACTTCTTTAAAGGAATGTACTGGCTGCTATCTGATACTTAAAGGCAAGGTTCTATTTCAATATCTGATTCTAACCTGATGCCACTTGAGTAGAGTTGATGAGTTGAAGAAAACTAAAACTAACAGCGCGCGGCTCTGGAAGTTGGTATATAAAGCTAGTCTGCTAGCTCCGCCCCCTTGTGACTCACAGATGTGACTCACAGAAGCTCCTCCCCTTCAGCAACGAGCACACGGTCTCAAGCACACGGTCTCAAAATGGCTGCCAAGCAGCTCCTCTCCTTCTCCTCTCTCTGGCCGACTGCTCTGGAAGGCTCTGGAAGTTGGTATATAAAGCTAATCTGCTAGCTCCGCCCCCTTGTGACTCACAGATGTGACTCACAGAAGCTCCACCCCTTCAGCAATGAGCACACAGTCTCAAGCACACGGTCTCAAAATGGCTGCCAAGTAGCTCCTCTCCTTCTCCTCTCTCTGGCCGGACTGCTCTGAAAGCAGGAATTGCTGAAGTGCACAATGAGATTTATGGCAGCAAAGGAGTGCATTGACTAGCTCATCTCCCTTGTGGTCAGGATATATAATAGTCAGAAAGGCTGCCGTTACTCATTGCTTCCATTGTTCTGGTTCCAAGTAAAGGCAGAGCAGGGGAAATGGCGGAAGGAGATTCAGAAGGAAGGCTGGAAGACGGAATGACTCAGGACAGTGGCCCTCAAAGTTTTTTGGGTTGCCGCCCCCTTTCCTCTTGGGTGACACCCCTATTGCCCCCAACTCCTATTTCCTGACATTTAACTGTTCTACTGTACATTTAAAACAACCGACCGTGGTGGCTGCTCCCTTTGCATCCAGCCACCTTGGGAGCAGCAACCAAGCAGCTTGTTGAACAGTGACTGAGAAACCTCTTGCCTGTGCCAGCCTTGCAGCTTCTTGGTCATTCCTCATCTGGCTACTTGGTCGCTGCTCCTTTTGCATCTGGTTACCATCAAAGCAGCAACTGTGCAGCTGGATGAGCGGCATCAGAGAAGCCCTGGCTTTGTTGCAAAGGCCAGTGTGGGCATGAAGCTCCTCGGTTTTTGCTCAGCCAGCTGCCTGGTTGTTTTCCCAAGGAGACCAGGTGCAAAAGGAGAAGCTTCTGCCCTGCAAGGAAGGACTCTCAAGCCTTCTTCGTTGGGGCAGAGAGTGGCACAGACAGTGTGTGCGCAGTGGGTTTACAGTGGCAATATTCTCTGGATTGGAGACCTCTTCTCTGGAGGTTTCATGCAACCCTCAACCCTAGATAAAAGTGTCAGAATGAGGAGAGATACTGAAGTTTGCATAAAAATAATTATAGAAATAACTTGGATTGTCTGAGTATTATGCTTCTCTTCTCCACTTTGACCCCAATGGCAGATGGCAAAGCAATACGGCAACGTTTACACAATCTGGGTAGGGCATTATCCTGCGGTGGTGCTGTCTGGATACCAAGCAGTGAAAGAAGGCATGATTGACCACTTTGAGGAATTCGCTGAGCGACCGGTGTCTCCGTACCTTCAAGCAGTAGTTAGAAAAAGAGGTAAGCCATGTAGACCAAGGTATTTTGGTGGTTTTCAGTGATACTATATGAGGGGTTCAAGAAACAAGATAATGGAGTGGGATTGAAGTGGTCTAATTGTGTATTATTGGTTTGTCCTTCCTTCCTTCCTTCCTTCCTTCCTTCCTTCCTTCCTTCCTTCCTTCTTTCTTTTGTTTTTACATCACCATCCCATGACAGCTGAGCATGTTCAGGCCTCAGTGGTTTCTTTTGGGAAGGGTCAGATTCCTTAAATTTTCATTTATACCTCCCTGCTGCTTTTCAGTTCTCCCTTTTGACTGCAGCTGTGTTGGTGCTAAAAGAATGATAATGATAATGGAAATTATAACAACAACAACAACAATTGTTACTACTTTTTATCAACAAATTAACATACAACTTGCAATACAAAACATCACTTTGAAACACACATTAGTTAAAAACACGCATCAGTTTAAAAGAACAAATAAAACCAGTCCACATTCAGGAAATTATCACATTAGCTTTGCTGCCAGGATAGACCTGGGATGTAACTTTCTTAAGGCGGATCTTATCACATTCAACCATTGCTGGGCAGTATGCAGCCCACATGCAATCTGGGCTTCTCTTGCAGCTTTTCAAGAACAGGATTTTCCCATTCTTGAAAAGATGTGGGGACAAGCCCATAGAAGCCTGGGTTGCATATGGGCCGCCTACTTTCCGGCGTTGGGTGAATGCAATAAGATCCGCCTAAGAAAGCTACATCCCTGGTCTATCCCGGCAGCGAAGCTAATGCGATAATCTCCTAAAACAATCAATCCATAGTGTAAAATTCACAATTTAAAAACCATCTGGATAGGCCGGCCAGAAGAGATTAATTAGCCTTTAATGCTGTTTTAAATTCATTGTTAGCCGTCGAATCTCTTCCGGCAGGTCATTCCACAATTTGGGGGCGGCTGAAGAAAATGTCCTCTGGCCGACAGTGGCCAACCTAGTCCTGGCTGACCGGAGTAAATGTCCGCCAGAGGACCTAAGAGTGTGGGACAGATTGCATGGGAGGAGGCGATCTTGAAGGTAACCTGAACCCAAAGCATGTAGAGCCTCAAAGGTAGTAAGCAACATTTTGTACCTTGCCCAGAAACTAACTGGCAGCCAGCAGAGTAATTTTAATATTGGTGTGATATCATCACTCCTGGACGTCCCATTAACCAGTCTGCTGCCGTATTTTGAACTATGGTAATGGATGTTTCCAAACTTGATTCAGGGGTAACCCAACATACAGCACCTTGCAAAAGGAGTCCAGCCTTGAGGTTCCTAGCATGTGTACTACCGTCTTTAGGCCTTCTCACTCTAAGTAGGGCTGCAGCTGGCATATCAGCCAAAGCTGAGCTCGCTGTGTTTAAGTCTTGCTTCTTAGGTGATTTCTAAAGTGTATATCAGTCTTTACTATGGAAGACAATCTATAATACACAGATTGATTCTGCATCAACCTGGAAATGTTTAGATTGCAAACTTCATTGGCATGAAGTATGTGGATTCCTCTCTATGCTAGCAATCTATTTTTGTTTTTTAAAAAAATAATATTAATTACATATTGAACAATGTTTTCTTATTGGTCCCTGATTAATTCCAGGGATTGTATTTTCAAATGGCCACACCTGGAAGCAGCAGAGACGGTTTGGTGTAGTTACTCTGCGGAAACTGGGACTAGGGAAGAAAGGCATGGAGCACCAAGTGGAAGAGGAGGCCCACCGGATGGTAGAGGTTTTCACAAAGACAAAAGGTTTGTAATACTAGGAGGTCATGCTATAATGCCTTCCTAATTCGGAGAAATAGTTGTATGGCCTATCTGCTTTTTATTATTCACCGAATACCTAAATTAATCTAGCCCTGTGTTCCTGATGCAGCATAACACCTTGAGATGTTCCATGATGCCAAAGAAGTTTCTGTTCAATCTCACCATAACTATCACCAGGGATTAAGGTTTTGCAGGATCTCACAAAAATTTAGTGCTAGTTGTGAGATGTCAAAAGAATTTTAGTAAACCTGTCTTGCAAGATTTTATGTAGGTCCCAAGCTCTTGCAAGGTATCTTGAGATTTTTTGTGCTAGTCTTGACCTCTCATGAGATTTTGCACTGGTTGCAAGAATTGGTGCGATTTCACAGCAGTCTCTGGGGCCTGATTCCCACTACCTTTTAAACCGGATTGCAAATCGGTTTGAACTGGTTCAAATGACCCTGGTTCCCACTTGAATCGATTCTCTGATGCCATTCAGAGAAGGGGGTCACATGCTAGACCTATTTAACCCGTGTCTTTTTGATGCTTTTTTTCCCCGTGTCTTTTTGGATAAACAGATTCCGCACAAATATGAACCAGATGTGGATCAGAATTGATTTAAATATGCCCTTCAGCTGGCTGGAGCAGGTCCATTTAGAACTGATTCATTTGTGAATGTGAACCACAAATGGGTTATTTGACAGGCAAATGTAGCGGGAACCACACTCCGCTGTCAAATTGATCCATCGATTTGGATTGCAAACCACTTTTTTTGTAAGTGAGAATGAGGTCTGGGATTCTCTGGCAGCCATGAGAACCGGAAAACTTTGAATGAAAGCTGAGAAAGAGGGAGAAGAGAAACCTGCCAGAGACAGAACTGATGAAGGAATGAAAAATCCAGAAATAGAGAGAGAAAGCAGCCAGAGGGATTGAGTAAGTGCAGAGAGAAAGGTAGGAGAAGTAAAGCAAGTATTCACAAAGAGAAGTATACACAGACAGGGGGACCTACAAATGCCTAGAGAAGTCTAAGGCTTTCATGGCTGGTATCCATTGGTTTTTGTGGGTTTTTCGGGCTCCGTGGCCACATTCTAGAATATTTTATTCCTGACATTTCGCCAGCATCTGTGGCTTTGGCATCTTCAGAGATTGCCAGTCGTGTTTTCTCTAGGGGCTTCTAGGTTCTCCAGCACAACTCTATGGTCAACTTCTGGCAGAATTGCGTTGGAGGATTTAGAGATTCCTAGAGAGAACATATTAATCAAACCCATAAATAATCAAAGCCACAAATGTGGAAGGCCAACTGTACTAATGTAGCGGAGCTGGCAAAATGTCTGATGTGCATTCGGCCCCAATAGGAGACCGATACACAGACAATGCACTTTGCTTCTGTTCCAATGGACATTGCAATCGGTCCCAATAAACACTGGACACCAATGCGCATTGGGCACTGCTCCTGGGGTCCTGTTATGGACCTTCACAATTCAGAACTGGGTTTCTTGGTGCTTCTGGTACTTAGTTAATTGTACGCAAAGATATGTAACAGAACAGGTCAAGTCGGATTCTGGCAGATTATTTTGGGACACTCTTTTCATTGTTTATTTCTATACTGTGCCTGTCTTGTAGCATCTCATTGTGTTGAGACATCCTTTCTTGTCAAGGATAAGAAAATATCGGAGTATTCATTTTATCTCTACTTCCATTGCATTTTCATAGTCATAGTCCAAGAGATGTAGCCATGTGTACCAAGAAGTCCCAGAGCATTTTAAAGGTCAAACCCCTTGCATTTTCCTCTATTTAGTCCCAGCTTGGTATCTTGCTTTTACCATTAATGGTAGACACAGAATTAACCTGAATATAAAGGCAAGTGATTTTATTTTCAGGGAAGCCGTTTGATCCTTCGCTGCCTATTACAAATTCAGTCTGCAATATGATATGTACCGTGGCTTTTGGATCCCAGTTTTCCATTGAAGACAAAGAATTTTTGGAACTGATAGAAGCCATTCGAATTAGTTTAGAATTTGGAGGCAGCTTCTTCCATGGTGTGAGTAGCCTTCTTTGTTCCGTATGAGTCAGGTGGATTTATTCCCACTTACAGATAAATTGGTGTGCGATCCTAATCGATGGATCGATTCAACAGCGGAGCGTGGTTCCCACTACATTTGTCCCGATTACACTTTCCCCCTCTAAAAGAATCCACTTGTGGCTCACATTCATGCATGAATCGGTTCAAAATGGACCTGCTCCTGCCGGCCGAAGGGCAAATTTAAATCGATTCAGATACACATCCGGTTCACACTTGCGCAGAATTGATTTATCCAAAAAGACATGGAAAAAAAATTAATGTCAAAAAGACGTGGGTTAAATGAGTCTGGCACATGGCACCCCTCATCAAATCACTTCAGTGATTCGATTTAAGTGGGAACCAGGGTCATTTGAACCGGTTCAAACTGAATTGTGATCCAATGGTGGGAATGAGGCCCAAATGCCCTTCTGTCAATTCAGTACTCGCCTGAACAAGGTGCCCTTTGACCAGAAGTGGAGAAAACGCATCCCTCGAGATGTTGTTGGATTGCAGCTCCCATCAGCCCTGGTCATCATGGACAGAGGTGAGGGACTGTGAAAGCCCCAAGGTGCCCAGCCCTGCCCCAGACCATAACGGAAGTTCCTATTTAACCGAATTTGGGTCAGCCCAAGTGTTTTGTCCTGCTGCATAACATTTGGGTTGTTCAACTTTCACACCGACCCAATATCAAACCCTTCATCACGCTGTTTGTGTTTGGGTATAGCGAGCAATTTCTTTTTGCATGTTGTGCACTTTTCCCAAGCGCATACCAAAAACCAATGTAAGCGAGTGGGTCCCCCCCAAGAAGGTACGCAGTTTTCTGTGTGTAGTAAAAAGACGGAGTGTTGGCTCTTATCGCAAAGCTGTGCAGGTTCTGAAACCCTTTCACAGTTTCCCAAAAGGTATGCAGTATATGTTGTGTTGGGAACCAAAAACAGTTCCCACAATTTGTGGGAACTTTTGGCAAAAGTTTCTTGAGGGGCTGGGAACTCTGAATGTGACCTCCATTGGGAAATGGACAATGTAGTACATAGAACACCATGCCAACAGAAACTCCTTGTAGTACTGACAGGATTTGCTTTGCTTTGCTTTCCTATAGCTGTATGAGATTTTCCCCTGTGTCATGAAACATCTTCCAGGGCCTCACAAGAAGGCCATGGCTGCCATGAATGTTATGCTTTCATACGCAAAGAAGGAGGTGGAAAGACATAAGGAGCATCAGAACCTGCATGAGCCTCAAGACGTCATCGATTACTACCTCCTTCAAATGGAGAAAGTAAGTGTCTGCTGCTCTGCTTTGCAGATGAATCTTTCCCATCCAAGGAGTAGTTAGAACTGTCCATGGGATGGAAGAGTACCATTAGCAGAGCTACTAACAGAATCCTCTCACCCTTTGGCCATGTCTGCATGGAGGGAAAGAAACGTTCCCATCCCGTTCCCACACTGGCCTGTTTTGCTGGGTGAACATTGGTCTGATCCATGCTTCATGGTGATTCTCTGGAGTGGAGTAAAAAGAGTCTATGGCCTGGTTCCCACTACCTTTTAAACCGGTTCAAATGACCCTGGTTCCCACTTGAATAGATTTGCTGAAGCCATTCAGAGAGAGGAGAGGGGCCATGTGCCAGACTTATAGTTGAGTATATACAGTGTTACACATGGCTTTGAAACCACTATTAGGTCTGGAAATGTGGATTTGGTGATATTTATCGCATGATAATAATAATATAAATAATAATAAAATGTTTATTTATATACCGCCCTATCAAATACCAGGGCGGTGTACAACATCAATACAATACATAATACATAATTAATACAGATTAAAAACACAATTCTGCCAGCGGCCACACTGGCAGGGGGAGGATCAAAGCATAGTCGGGGTAGGTGTTAGGAGAATGCCTGCTCAAATAGTAGGGTCTTCAATCCTTTCCTGAATTGGGCTAAGGAGGCGACAGCACGGAGCTCGACTGGTAGCGAGTTCCAGAGGTTAGGGGCCAAGATGGTAAAGGCCTTCTTTGATGTAGATATTAACCTTGCCTCTGGCACGCTTAAACGCAGCTGTCCAGATGATCTGAGTGTGCGGGGCGGAATATATGGGGAGAGGCGGTCCTCTAGATACCCTGGGCCCAAGCCATTTAGGGCTTTATAGGTAATAACCAACACCTTGTATTGCGCCCGGAAGCGAATAGGCAGCCAATGGAGATCTTTGAGCACCGGTGTTATGTGACTGGCCCTGGACGTGCCAGTGACCAGTCGTGCTGCCATGTTCTGCACTAATTGTAGCTTCCGGGAATGGTACAAGGGTTGCCCCATGTAGAGCGCGTTGCAGAAATCCAAACGAGAGGTTACCAGAGCATGTACAACCGTTTCAAGGTTCCTCCGGTCCAGGTAGGGACGCAGTTGGCGTATCCGCCGAAGCTGATAACAAGCACTCCTGACTGTCGCGTCCACCTGAGATGTAAGATGGAGCGACGAGTCAAGGAGCACCCCCAAACTACGTACAGAGTCCTTCACGGGGAGCGTGACCCCGTTCAGAACAGGTGGAACCACCGCCATCCCTGGGCCAGGGGAACCTATCACTAGTACTTCCGTTTTCTCTGGATTCAGGCTGAGTCTGTTTTCCCTCATCCAATCCATTACCGACTCCAGGCAGACCACGAGAGGAGAGATGCCAATCCCGGTCACTGCATCAGTCGGGGACATAGAGAAGACTATTTGGGTGTCATCAGCGTACTGATAACACCGCGCCCCATGTCTCCGGATGATCTTTCCCAGCGGTTTCATGTAAATGTTGAAGAGCATGGGAGACAGAATGGCCCCTTGAGGGACCCCAGATGTTAGGGGCCTCTCATCGGAGCACACGTCTCCCAGCTGCACCATCTGGGACCTCTCAGAGAGGTAGGATCGGAACCACTGGAGCGCAGTGCCCCCGATTCCCACCTCTGCCAGGCGCCCCAGAAGGATACCATGGTCTATGGTATCGAAAGCCGCTGAGATGTCCAAGAGCACTAACAGGGACACGCTTCCCCTGTCAATGCCCAGACGGAGATCATCGACCAAGGCGACCATGGCCGTCTCAACCCCGTAGCCCACCCGAAAGCCGGTTTGAAATGGATCAAGATACTCCGTTTCCTCCAGGATCGATTGAAGCTGGATTGCAACCGCCCTCTCGATCACCTTCCCCAAAAATGGCAATAGCGAAACAGGCCGATAATTATTATGCAACAGGGGGTCGAGGGAAGGCTTTTTCAGCAGAGGTTTTACAATGGCCAATTTTAAGCTGGATGGAAATTGTCCTTCCCCCATAGATGTATTTATAATCCGATGCAGTAAAGAAATTACTGCCGGGCCCCCCTGAGCCGCTAGCCATGAGGGACAGGGATCGAGAGAGCAGGTCGTTTTCCGATGATTTATTGCATGATGACACCTCCAATCCATCCATTTAAGGCTCTTAAATTAACTTATATCCCAAAGTAAACCATACTAGAACCTAGAAGCAAAGGCCCCAACGCTTGTGAGGGGAGCAGGTTGGAGAAGTATGAGCTACAGCATTAACAACAAGTAGGAACTACCTCTAAATATATATTCCCTCCCCTTTCTTTTTATCGACGACAGAGCAAGGATGACCCCAGTTCTACCTATAATGAAGACAACCTGGCGCAGTGCATTTTTGACCTCTTCATCGCAGGGACAGACACAACAGCAACTTCCCTGCAATGGGCACTGCTTCTCATGGTCACTCATCCGGACATTCAAGGTGAGACAAATTGCAACGGTGTGAACAAGGACACTGGCTAAACCTCATGCGGAAGAGCATAGGAAACCCATCAGTAATCCCACAACTGCACAGCAGTCAAATTAGTTCTTATGTGCAAAATATTCCTGCTGCAGCAGTTGCAATATTGACAAATTAAACTGCATTTCTATAACTCTGGAACTGTGAAGTCCAAGGCTTTCACGGCCAGCAGCCATAGTTCTCTGTGGGTTTTTCAGGCTATGGCTGTGTTTTGGAAGAGTTTATTCCTGACGTTTCACTTACATCTATGGCTGGCATCTTTAGAGAATACAGATGAATACAGAGAATGCCAGCCACAAATGCAGGCGAAACCTCAGGAACAAACTCTCCCGGATCATGGCCACAGAGCCTGAAGAACCACAGAAAACAAACTCTGGAACTGGTTAAAAGTTCTCTGCCCGGGGGGCTGGGATAGTGGCACTTTTGCTAACGCATGGCTCAGTACACAAACTTTGTTTCACGCACAAAAGTGTTTAAAATATTATGTATAGAATTACCTTAGGCTGCTTATAAAATGTATACCAAACATAAATGAATTTTGTGTTTATACATGGTTACCATCTCCAAAATATCCCATTATCGATGATCCAAAACACACTGCAGAAATATTCCACTTTGAGACCGCTTTAACTGCCCTGGCTGAATGCTAGGGAATTCTGGGAACTGTAGTTTTGTGAGACATTGAGCCTTGTCTGTCAGAGACCTCTGGTGTCACAATAAACTATAATTCCCAGGATTCCCTAGCACTGAGCCAGGGCAGTTAAAGCAGTCTCAAACAGGATTATTTCTGCCATGTGTTTTGGACCTTTATCGATAGATTGATAGATCGCTACGTAGACAGACAGACATCCCAAAATCTGGGGAGGGTGGGTGGAAATCCAAAATCCAAAACACGTCTGGTCCTAAGAATTTCAGATAAGGCAGACTTAACCTGTAGTAAGTTGTTGTGTTTTCCTTTCCTAATGGATTTTCATTCAGACAGAATACGTGAAATAAATGGCAGTAAAATATGGGACAGTTACAGAGGGAAAAGGGTATTTTTTAGAGCATTGGTAACATTCCTTGCGCGGATGTATATCAGTTGCACAATAAAAAGCCTCAGCTGAGGCATTAGGAAGGAATCCACCATTCTGAATAAAACCTCCCTTCCTCAGAAAAAATCCAGAAGGAGATAGACGGCGTTTTGGGTCCCTCTCAAACCATCTGCTATCAAGATCGGAAGAAAATGCCCTTCACGCACGCTGTGATCCATGAGGTCCTGCGCACCAAGTTTGTCCTGTTATTTGGGATCCCAAGACAATGTGCAAAGGATGTGAAGATGCGTGGTTTTCTCATTCCCAAGGTACAAAAGGCTGATGTCTCCAGACTGGTCTAGTCTAAAAGCTAGGAGTATAAATATTACAGTTTATGGCAATTTATACTATGCACTTCATAGAAGCTTTCTCTGTAAAAAGGCCTGAAGGGTCCTAGGCTTCCCTTTACCTTTGCGGGGAAAGAAACACACAACTCTTCTATTCTGATGCCATCAATGGCATTCGATTGTGTAAGAAATCCAAGTCAGGAGTTTATCACACAAAGGAGATCGGGAGTTTATCTCGTGAATATCCAGGAAAAGCTGCGTAATTACGATTTCACACAACATCACACAAAACCCGCCATTAAAGCGGCCACAAAGAAGCATTAACGCACATCTTTTTACTTTTGGGATTTCAGCGACAACACATTTCCAATATCTTTTTATTTGCACAATTGTGTGTGATTTTGCGTAATTACTCACCATTTTCGCTTTATTTGCTGGGTGCTTTAAAGGCACTTTAATCTCTCTTTAATGCCGAAATCAGCCCCAGTGCAATAAACTCCTAAGAGAATTTGCAACAGAAAGGTGTGTTGTTGCCTTTAAGTTGTTTCTGACTTATGTGATCCTAAGGCCTATCCCAGGGTTTTCTTGGCAAGATTTGTCCAGAGAAGGTTTGCCATTGCTTTCCGCTGGGATCGAGAGTGTTACCCAATGGGTTTCCATGGCTAAACAAGGATTTGAACCCTGGTTTCCCAGAGTCTTGGTCCAATGCCCAAAATACTGAACCACATTGGCTCTCTAGACCAGTGTGAGTCTCTGTGTGTGTCTATGCGCCTTCAAGTTGCTTGTCATCACAGGGCGACTCCATTCATTTCATAGGGTTTTCTTAAGCAAGGAATACTCAAAGGTGGTTTTGCCAGTTCCTTGCCCAAAATATAGTCTACAGCTGCTAGGATTCGTTGGTGGTTTCCCATCCAACTGTTAACCATGGGGAGAGGTGGGTAAGAAATGTATTATTATTATTATTATTATTAAATCACAAATAAATAATAAAAGCTTTATTTTTACCCCACTTCTCTGTCAGAAGACAATCAGGGCGGCTTACAATTAAAAGAAAGCATACAATACCCAATATTCCAATTATTCCCTCCCTCCCCTAAATCATCAATTAAACACATTAACCATTAAAACAATACTTTAAGGTAATCAGAGATGGGCAAATGAGGCTACAGAGTATGCAGTGAGATGGTGGATTGAATTGGTGTTGGTTGTTGTTGTTGTTATTATTATTATTATTATTATTAACCAGAGCTGACCCCGCATAGCTTCCAAAATCAAACAGGTATTTTGGCCCTAGTATATCTGTTTGTACATTAGCCAAAAATTACAACTGCATGTGTAAAGGATACCAAGAAGTGCATGACACCAGCAGCATTAGTTGCACTGTATTTTGTATTTGCAAATGGTGGCAGGTCGACAAGCTGGCTTCCTTCTTCTGTCTATACAGCTCCATTGGAATAAAGCTCTCAGATCAAGAGCTAATGCCTCACCCATCTTTCCTCATGCCCCTAAATGGTACTAACTTATAGGATTGGACCCTTTGCAATTGATCTGCAGCATTACATTGAATGGGGAGGAAGAACAGAATAATCCAGCCAGTGCTCTTGTTATTCTTGTTATTGCCCTCCCAAGCCTTGTTATTGCCTTGGGATTCATTGAGGGTCCCCCATTGTCTTAACCAGAGCTGGCCCTGCTTAGCTTCCCAATCAGACATGAAAGATCCTGGGAATTGAGAGAGGGATTGCGTTTTCCAGCTTTATCAGAAGCCCTTTTTTATCATCTTTGCAGGCCTTCATTGCGCCAGATTTGCGCTCCGTCCTTTTGATCCTGAGCAATGGGAACCCCTCGTAATTCAACCCCTACATTTTTTGGACAGGAGGGACATTTGTGACCAGAGAGGCATTTTTGCCATTTGAGCAGGTAAAAGTCTATTATGACGGATAATCGCGTTTTTAAGAGATCATGCAAGGACTATTGCTTGCTCTAAATTTTGCCTTCAAGAAACACAATTGGAACAATGCAATGCAGTTACCTGACATATTCCTCAATATCTGTTGACCTATTCTTATGAGTTCTGTGCCTTCCATGAAAGGCTGCATACAAGGAACTACTGCCACGGATCGGCACCGCTTGGGAAAGTTCTCTTTGGACATGGTTCCAGAGGCCGCCTACAGGCCACCACCACCAGCCATATTATATTATATGAAGTTGTAAAAAAAAAAAAAAAAGTTGCTAAAAAAGTAACATTTCCAAACGTGGGCTTTAGCCATTCATGTGCATTAAAAAAATGGAGTAGGAAGCCATTGTGATTATTTCCCTGCCTCCTAAAACTTGTGACCTGTAGTTTTTTGTGGGTTTTTTCAGGCTATGGGGCCAATGTTCTAAAAGAGTTTATTCCTGACACTCACCTGCCTCGTGGCTGACAGCTTTAGAGAATGCTGGCATGGGAGAGTTGGTGTATGTTGTGGTATAATGTGTGTGTGTTGTGTGTGTTTAGTTAGTTATCACACACACACACACACACACACCATTTTCTTCCATGCCGGCATTCCCTGAAGATCCATGGATGCTGGGAAACGTCAGGAATAAACTCTCTAGAAACATGGCCACATAGCTGAAAAACCTACAAAAAACTATGGATGCCGGCCATAACTTCAACTTCATATTTGTGGTCTGCTTTTCTTAAAACTCCTATAGCAGTGGTCCACAAACTGGCCCTTTAGATATTTGGATGTCAGCTCCAAAAGCCCAGCATGTTGCTGAATCTTCTGGGATTCTGGAGCTGAAGTCCAAAATCCCTTAAGGGCACATTTGGGGACCACTGCTTCTATATAGTGAGAATATCTGAAAAACCGTATCTCCCCATACAACCTTCAGAGCCCTAATATCTTTGGGGAAGGCTTTCTCTTGGCCTGTAGCCAAAACTCTAGTTAGGGGAATTTATTTGGCTGGAATTGAGAGGGGGTCGGCTACAAGGACCCTGTGCCAAGAACACTCCCCCTGTATCCCAAGAGAGGGGGATCCAAGGAATGATGCAGAGGCAACTTCGCCCATTAAAGTATTATTTCTAGCCATTTTGATCCCAGGTATGAGAGCTCTTACTATCTATCTCTTCATTGCTATGTTGAATTTGTGTCGTTCCTTGCAGTCATTATTTTTGTTTTCTTTATTTCAACAGTAAGCCTGCCTTTGGCATTTCTCATTAGTAGTTGTTCCAGGTCTTTCAGGTTTTTCTGCTAGTATTTTTGTGTCATCTGCTATCTCAGATTGTTGATATTCCTTCCCCTATTTTCTTTCTCCTTCTTCTGTGTCCAAGTCTGCTTTTCGTACAGTAGTTTTACATATAAGTTACGAATAGGAGAGTGATAGGATCAGCCTTGTCTAACTCCTTTGCCAATTGGGAACCATGTTTCTCCATTTCTGTCCTAACATGGCCTCTGTCCCTGAGTAAATATTCCTACATCAAGACTATCAGATGGTGTGGGCACTCCCATGTCTTGAGGGCGTGCCATACCTTTCGTGATATCACATTCTCCATATTTCCCCCAGGAGCTCGTCAGGTGTGGGTGAAACAGATGCAAGGATTGAGCTCATTCATCTTCTTGACCAGCCTACTCAGAGCATTCACTTCCATCTGCCAAAAGGAGTGAAAAGCTCAACCAAGAACCCATAGTAGGCTTGACAATGCATCCCCGTTCTTACAAGATTTGCGCTGTTCCCCGCTTCAGTGATCCCTGAACCAAAAGAAAATTAGAGGATGCCCTATCATCTGCAAACCGACCTACGCTTGGGTCACACAGTAATACCGAAAACACTACACATATGAGACAGACACCTGCACAAGAACCCAACCATCACTCAGGACAAAAAGGAGCACAACCAAACAGGTAGACTGAGCAAAAACACATCTGTGAACTCCACTTCTTGGAAGATGATGAAGCACTTGGACGGGCTCTACAGGCCAATGGTTTATTCAGCTCAGACCTCAGAAGGGCTGCCAGCCCAGAAGACAAGCAGCCACCAAAGGGAAGGGTTTTAACCATACGTCAAAGAGTCACAGACAGAAACAGACAAAGTGATGAGGAAAGCATAACCTCAATTATTGCAGTCCCTCTCTCTCGGGAAGTTCCAGATGTGTTGCTTGATGACAGTTATTCGGCTAAGAGGGAGCTCAAATTGGGCGTCCTTAAGGCGTGATACTGTCACCAATGCTATTTAACATTTACATGAACCGCTGGGTGAGATCATCCGAAGACATGGGACGGGAGTTATCAGTACGCTGATGGCACCCAAATTTTACTCTCTATGTCGCAGTGTTTCAGTGACCAAGGAGGGCATCTCCCCACATGAATGACTGGCTGAGGTCATTAATGGATTGGAGGAGGGGAAATAGACTTAAGCGTGAATCCAAATAAAACGGAGGTATCATTATAGGTAACCCCAATCCGGTATGGAGATAAGTTTGTCCAGTTCTATGATGGGGTCACACTTCCCCTGAAGGACTGCATCGCACACTTTCAAGGTTGCTCCTGGGATTTGTCGCTTCAACGTGCTTCTTCAGATTGATGCGACACCGGAGTGCCTGTTATCAGCTTCGGCTGATGCGCCAGTTGCGCCCCTCCCGGGAGCAGCGGGACCTAGAACATTGTGTGCATGCTCTAGTAACCATCTCGCCTTGATTTCCTGCAATGCGCTCTACATGGGGCGCATTTGTGCCACGTCCGGAAGCTCCAATTGATACAAAACATGGCAGCCAGACTGGTCCGCCAGAAAATCCAAGTTCGACCATATACACCTATTTTAAAATCATCACATTGGCTGCCTATTAGCTCCAGGCTCAGTACAAGGTGTTGGTTATCACCTACAAAGCCCTACATGGCTGGGTCCAGTCCTCCTAAGGAACGCCCCTCCTCCATACAATCCTCCCATACACTCCGATACCTCTGGGAAAAACCTCTTACAAATAAGAAAGACCAGATTGGCATGCCCTCCCGGAGATCTTTCTCAGCTGCCACCCCCAAAATTTGGAATGACCTGCCGGAAGAAATTCACCACTATATCCTCGCTGGAGGCTTTTAAAAAGGGACGAAAACCTCTTTCCGGCAGGTCTACCCAGACTGAAAATTGCCCAGAACCAATTGAACCTTTTCCACTCCTCTTTCATCGCGGATTGTGTAATAATTGGGGATGTCCAGCATTGCATAACTGTCACTTGCTATTGATGTTCTTTTGTGGCCTGTTTTATTGAATCATTTCCTGTATTTCTATGTATTTTATTGTATTATCCTACCAGAAGAGGCAGGCAACTCCAACAGGCCCTCGGGAAGAAGTTACCCATCCATTAAGAAGCCAAGCCCTCCCTCCAGTCCACTCCCCTGATCCGGCGCTCGGAGGTTGAGATGAACTGCTGGCCCTCATCCCCCTTCCCCACCACCCCTCCCTTCCCTTTTGGCATCATGTCTTTTTTAGATTGTAAACCTGAGGGCAGGAACCGGTCTGACTAAAAGATGGTATGTATGTAATTTACTTTATAAATAAAGGTTAATAATAATAATAATAATAATAATAAAATAATAATAATAATATAATAAAATGTGCTGTTATATATTTTAACTATGTCTCTATGTAATTTAATTTGGGTGGGAGGGTTAGGCAGATTTTTTTTTGGTTTTAATGTTTGTTTGTTTATGTACTAGATAATGTTGTTACCTGCCTCGATCCCAAAACGGAAGAGGCATAAATAATGTTCTCTCGGCCTTGCCATTACTCTTCTACATCAAGGATGAGGAAGTGTGGGCCTTCCAGATATAACTAGATTGCGTCCTATCTGCTCTAGCCCACACAGCCATGACGAATGATGAAGAAGCTGCAGTCGAACATTTGCTTCACTAAACATTCCCCATCCCTGTGCACGAAAAATTCAAAGGGCTATTTAGTTTGAGTAGAACCAATGGAGTTACACAATGTAAATAAGCCAGGAAAGAGGTTAGGGGTTCCTGGACTCGTGCTTACATTCTGCAATGACGCGAAGTCAAGATGCATTCTAAGGTAGCCAGAAGGCTATCCTTGAGAGTTTTCTCAAAAATAACGTTTCGCATATTTGTCGGTCTCAGGCTAGTTACGTAGAGAGGTGCAATCACGGTGAGTATAAAATTGGTGCTTCTGGCATGATGTGCAGAGCCTAAGGCATGGACCATTTATAGTATAGAGTATTCACACAAGATTTCCACACTACAATATGTTCTTCTTCGTCGCTTTGAGAATATTGAGGAAAGTTAAGTGAGTAGGGGCAAAATCAGGAAATGTTAAACACCGACACCACACTGGCAAATCTAAGAAGCCAGTGGCTTTTGCTGTACTAGTCTCTGTTCCCAACAATACACATTATTTATTACAGCATTTGTCACTTGGGGTGAAACAGATGGCAGAAGGGTGGCTTGAAAGAGGCCCAGGACACACACCACAGCCCATCCACCAGAAGCACAAAAAAGAGTGGCAAAGATTAATCCTTTTTGGTGGGGAGAAGGCGACTTTTCCTGCCAAGCTGCAACCCCATTGTGGCTCAAGGTGCCTGGCGGCATGCGGCGTATAAACGGCGTGCCCACCGCGGCGTTGAAGGCATCCACATTTGGGCAGGTACCTGACTTTTGGGCAGCTTCAGGGCAGCATGGGAGAGTGCAGCATATAATGCCCACATCCCAAGCCACCTGGACAGCAGCTTTATATTTCATCATCATTCATTCATTTCATTCAAATGGGTTACAAACCAACAAAGAAAACCAGCAATCTTCGCTAAGCCAAGGACCGGAGACCCTCTCACAGCCGCAGGAGTTTAGCGCATACAATGCGCGCAGACAAGTCCTCCAAGGTGTTATGCCCAAGTTTGTAAAGGCAACCTGTTATCCTGAAGCGTGTAATGAAAATCTCTCTCCTCTCGCTGTGACTTTTCAGAGCAACAAAGACATTGAACACCGAATTTGGTTTTAAACACCATGCATGTAACATTATAAAATCACAAAATAACACAAACATTGATACAAGAGCTCTTTCACTCACCATTAATACATGCTCACACACACTTTCCTTCCGCCAAACATGATCAGGTGTCCGAAGGTTGGGGAGACACCGTTGCCGCAGTAGATGGCCAACAAACGGGAGATGAAAGCCAGGGCTTTATACTTTCTTCTCTCGGGCTGTTGGCCTGCTGAAGTCTTGCAAATTCAGCCCATACCAACTTCTCTTTTGGGAGAGACAGGCTGTTAAAAGCAACTCCTTCTGTTCAGAGCAGTCCAGTGCCTGTCGCTCCTCAGGAGATAAAGCACCTCCCCGGTCATGGGTTGTTCAGACCTGGATGGCACCCCGCTTCAACTAGCCAAGTTCCTCAGACTTTACTCATCTCAGTTGCCAATACCTCATCACATCAATGCTTGCGCGGAACCATCTTGTTTTGGTTCTTTAGCTTATTTTAAAACACCATTCCTTGGTTCTTTTGGTCTTCAGCTCTGGCTTTAAGTCAAAACGCACACATTCGCTTCAAGGGACCACCAAAAGCAGTGTGCAAACAAGGATCAAGGAACAGGAAGACATGTGCAGACTGGGCCAGCAAAAAAACCAGCAGTAGCAGAAACTGCCACAAACCATCCGGGCATAAAATACTGTTTGAAAACAACGAAATTCTGGACCATGCCAACCACTCCATGTCAGGATGCACAGGAAGCCACTGAGATCACAAACCAGACAACCCCTTAAAGTGAAACAAAATTTGGCTACCCAGTCCTGAGGAATAGCAAAAATAAGGACTCAGCAAATGCAAATGAGAAAACTTCAGAGTCAGGGGCTTCCGAGCAGACAATGATCACAATTAGCAGACATTAATCCTCGTTTGGCATTAGCCTCCCAGGCTGAGGCCAGCCATCAACCAGACAAGACTCAGATTAACATGGGAATGTGCTCCTCACCCAGGGTCACACAGCGCGCGCGCGCACACACACACACACACACACACCATTCTCTTCCATGCCAGCGTCTCTGAAGATGCCAAAGCCACAGATGCTGCTTGCGAAACGTCAGGAATACACCTTCTAGAACATACCACAGACCCCCAAACCCACAAAAACGACGGATGCTGGCCATGAAAGCCTTCGACTTCACAATTAGAGGCATGTTTGTCACATAGTACCTCACTCCTTTCCAACCGACCCCAGCATTCTGGCTGGACTTGGTCAGTTCACTTGGTCTTAAGACTGGCAACGTAATCTGCGATGGAAAGTGGCTGCTGAAAGTCACGCGTTTATGGGAGTAGCCCATAGAGAACACAGCGTGAGCTCATTCTCTGTTAAAAGCGTTAGGATCGCTTGGCAATCTATCAGGATGACCTGGAAAAGTGGATATTTTCCTTGCTGTTTATGGACAAATGGTATAAAATTCTGTGCCTTTCTAAGAAAAAGAACATATTTTGTTCAATAATTTTCCCCATTATATCATCACAGTGGTGGCAAATCTATGGCACTCGGCCACAGGTGGCCAATCAGACCTCTCTGTGGGCACACGGATCATCTTCCCAACACAGAGTTCACTAGTTTGTCACTAGAAATCCAGAGGGCTCGGCACTTGTAATAAATAAAGGGATTTGGGTTGCAGTTTGGCACTGGCTCTAAAAGGTTCTCCATTACTGTCCTATCATTTTCTATTGTACCAGGGCCAGCCAGACTGGCACCTTCCGAAGGTGGCTAAGAGGAGTGCCCACATTAACAGAAGGGCACATTTACCCAGCAGTTGGTCTCAAGCTATATTATTCCAATCATAAAAAGGGAGGCAAAAATGATCCGTCAAACTGTCGCCCAAAAGGTTTATTGTCAGAGATCGGTAAAGCGTATGGCCATTTCTTAAATAATCATTAATTAAATCATTCATGGTGCAGTGTGATGGATGTGGAAGGAGGAAATCTCCATTCAAAGCCTAGGATATCTCTACATGTTTTGGAATGATTTGATTGAATAAAAATTAAATTCAAGAAAAGAAAAGGAAAGAAAGAAAGAAAATAGGGGGAAACCCAGAAGGAGCCACCCTGGACCCTCAAAGCAAAGGTGTGGCAACCTCCCTGGACCATTTTGCTCAGGAGTATTTTGGGGTTTAGGAATGTGACCGACTCATGCATCTTCTGAAATGCCTCCTGAGGACCAACTGCGTTGGTTGCTCAGACTGACAGACAAAATGTAAGCCCTCCAGCAATAAGTGCTGGCTCCTGAGCCTTCCTCAGGCGCTTTCGGTGGAGTGGAAAACGCCCGCCAAAATGTCCTTCCATCCACCAAAAGCATCTGAGGAAGCAGACTTGAGTCCAGGAGCTCATGCAGCCAACCCTTTCCTTTCAGAGGATCTCAAGGCGGCCCAAGGCCATACGCTGCATGCCTCCACCAGATAGACCCCCAGGGCTCGACCCTGCTGAGACCATGGTGGGGGCTGAAGAGGCAAATCCCATCAGAAGCATAGGGACTGGAAGAGAACCGACCAAGAAGGGCCCTTGAGCCAGCCCGGCTTCCTTCTTCTGCCATGCAGGAACTCTCATCAAGCATCCCCAACTGAACAGATGATCATCCAGTCTCGGCTTAAAGGCCTCAAAAATGAACCCATAGAGACCCAAGAAGGGCCCTGATGCCGACCCAGCTCCCTCCCTCCCTTCTTCTGCCATGCAGGAACTCTCCATCAAAGCATCCCCATGACAGATGATCATCCAGTCCCGCTTCTAAGGCCTCTAATGAACCATAGAGACCCAAGAAGGGCCTGATGCAGCAGCTCCTCCTCCCTTCTTCTGCCATGCAGGAACTCTCCATCAAAGCATCCCCATTGACAGATGATCATCCAGTCTCTGCTTAAAGGCCTCTAATGAACCAAGAGACCCAAGAAGGGCCCTGAACGACAGCTCCCTCCTCCCTCTCTTCTGCATGCAGGAACTCTCCATCAAAGCATCCCATTGACAGATGATCATCCAGTCGCTGCTTAAAGGCTCGAATGAACCAGAGAGACAAAAGAAGGGCCTGATGCAGACCAGCGCCCTCCTCCTCCTTCTCTGCCATGCAGAACCTCCATCAAAGCATCCCCATTGACAGATGATCATCCAGTCTCGCTTAAAGGCCTCTAATGAACCATAGAGACCCAAGAAGGCCCTGATGCAGACCAGCTCCCCCTCCTCCTTCTTCTCCATGCAGAACTCTCCATCAAAGCACCCCATTGACGATGATCATCCAGTCCTCGGCTTAAAGGCCTCTAATGAACATAGAACCCAAGAAGGGCCCTGATGCAGACCACTCCCGCCTCCTCCTTCTTCTGCCATGCAGGGAACTCTCCATCAAAGCATCCCCATTGACAGATGATCATCCAGTTCTCTGCTTAAAGGCCTCTAATGAACCATAGAGACCCAAAAGGGCCCTATGCAGACCACTCCCTCCTCCCTTCTTTGCCATGCAGGAACGCTCCCATCCAAAGGCATCCCCTTGACAGATGGCATCCAGTCTCTGCTTAAAGGCCTCTAATGAACCATAGAGACCCAAGAAGGGCCCTGATGCAGACCAAGCTCCCTCCTTCGTCTGCCATCAGGAACTCTCCATCAAAGCATCCCCATGACAGATGATCATATCATCATCCAG